>NC_092872.1:436144035-436492160 GCF_028372415.1 Notamacropus eugenii | reverse complement strand
CCATGCTATTTGTAGCACTACTAGTCGAAAGGTTTATTAGAATGCCAGCAACAAACCAGATTGATGGATGAAAAATTCTGAGCAGGAAAAACCATTGCATGCCCCTCAAATCACTTTATATAAGTGGCTGTCTTTGCCTCAGGACTACCTCATCTATAAAACATGGCATTATTCTTAGTTTTAGAAGTATCTCTTGAGTTCCAGAGAAAGCATGAGACTTGACTAAAGTGAGAATGAGTCAATGGCTGACCTTCCAAGCCTCCAAGTCAAAAGAACTTTAGAGCTAGAATATGATCTAATCCAGCCTCATTGTTTTGCAGCCAAGGACGCTGAAGTCCAAAGAGGCAAAACAAGTTGCCTGAGGTCACACAGCTAGTTAGCAAAAGCAATATTACTCAAACCCAAGTCTCCTGATTTCCAACCCAATGTTCTTTTCTTTCCACTGCACTACCATCATCCCCTTTGTCCTTTTGCTTCTGTAGTCTCCCTTCTAATAAAAATCAACAAGCCTGAGTCTGCTGTGGGGAGTTGGGTTGAGGGAGCATTTCTTTAAGCCAAGAAATACCAACATCTCCCTTAAATGTATTCTTCCCAACTGTTTTCAGATACCACATTCCCCAACCTGACACCTTCACTTTCCTTGACTTAGTAACAGCCCTTCTGTCAGGTCTTCATGTTTTCAGTAATGTCCCTCTTGTGTAACGAGTGTTTATGCAGAATCAATCCTTTTGGAAGCTAACAGCCTCCCTGTTTGTACAGACAGAGCTGTCACCCTGATCTACTAAAAGATGACATTTTAGCATCTTTCCTTTTTCTTTCTCATTCTCTCCTTCCCTTTCTTTTTTTCTCCCTCTATGGATGTTAATATTTTAATAGCCTTAATGGCTCTCTGAGTGCCTCAGCCCCTCTCCATGTTTCAAAAGTGACAAGACTCATACTGTCTTCATTTCAGGAACTCTGAAGTCTTTCTTATATCTCTCTACTAGTCACCCTCCCCAAAGCTAACCCCATTCTTCTGCAGGCTATGGAAATGAGGTGTGTTTGAGGGATTTCTTTAAGCTTTCTCCAGTCTCAGCCTACCTATTGTAGACCTTTCATGGCATGAACTCATAAACTGAGGTTTAGAAGAGGGAAGGAAGAAAGGGAGGGAGGGAGGAAGAGAGGAAGAAAGGAAAGATGAAGAGAAGGAAGGAAATGTGTAGGATACAGCAACCCTTACTCAAATTAAACTTAGAGGCTTCTCAAAGTAGAAGGCAAAAAGGAATTTATTACAATCTCATGAGAAGGGACACTTCCTGTGAGACCATGGGCAGTGACAGCAAGGGAGTGTACCTGAGCAGAGTGGAGTACAACATTATATACTCCCTAAAGTGGAAGCCCACTAGCCTCTCTTCCCATTGGCTAGGAATCCAGCATACAGTCTAAGTGCAGGAATCTACCCCAGAGACAAAGAACACAGAAAGGATCTTTGCTCACCAGTGAGGGTTTTTGTTACCAAATATGGAACTTAAGGGAAGAATCCGGATTTGGCGGAAGGGGGTGGTGAAGGGGAAGTGAAGGGAGGGCGGTGCACCAGGTCAGGTCTTGTGGCAGGAACTTTGGGGGTTCTCCTCCATCCTGGAGCATTTTATTTGCCTAAGGGGGATACTTAGTTATTTTAACTTTGAGAGGAAGGGTGGTAGTTTTGGGGAATTCATGCCTGAGGGCTCTTCACTTAACCTGATTTCACTAGGAAGGAAAGAAGGAAGGAAGGAAGGAAGGAAGGAGAATTTATTAAGGCCTATTATGTGCCAGGAACTGTGTTAAGTGCTTTGCAAATATTATCAAACTTAATTCTCACAACAACTTTGGAAAATAGGTACTATTATTATCCACATTTTACAGTTGAGGAAACTGAGGCAGGCAGCATGTATGTGAGTTGCCCAGGTTTAGTTAGTAAGTATCATAGGATGGATTTGAACTTATATCTTCCTGACTCCAGACCCTGTCCTCTATATACTAAACCACTTAGCTACTTCTACAAGAACTGATGCTGAATGAAATGAGCAGAACCAGGAGAGCATTGTACGCAGTAACAGCAACATTGTGCAATGATTGGTTATGATTGACTTAGCTCTTCCCCACAATGCAGGATCCAAGACAATTCCCAAAGTCTCATAACAGAAAATGCTATCCACATCCAGAGAAAGAACTATGGAGTCCGAATACAGAGGGAAACAGACTATTTTCACTTGTGGGGGGTTTTTTGTGGCTTTTCACTTTTATTCTGTTTCTTTCATCACATGACTAATGTGGAAATATGTTTACATGACTGCACCTATATAACCTATATCAGACTGCTTGCCAAACTTGGGAGGGGAGGGGGATAGAGGGGGAAAAAGAAAAAAAATTAGAATTCAAAATCTTATAAAAAATGAAGGTTGAAAATTATCTTTATATCCAATTGGAAAAGATAAAATACTATTTACCAAAAGGAAAGGAAGGAAGGAAGGAAGGAAGGAAGGAAGGAAGGAAGGAAGGAAGGAAGGAAGGAAGGAAAGGAGAGAGAGAAAAAAGGGTCATTCTTCCTACCTAGTTCCTCTACTCATGACAAAAAGAGATGGTATGAAAAGAGCACTGATTTCAATGTGAGAGGCCTCAGTTTCCATTCCAATCTGATATTTACTTTATTTTAGTCCTAGACATATCATTTGGCTATAAGGTCGTGGGATCTTTTAGTCCAACCTCTTCATTTTACAGATGAGTCACTAGATAGTGACTGATGGTTAATATGAGACATTTAGAGTCAGGAAACCCTGAGTTCAAATTCTGCATCGGACTTATTAGCTGTGTGACCATAAACAAGTCACTTAATGTCTTTCTGCCTCAGTTTCTTCAATGGTAGCATGGAGATACTAAAAGCACTTACCTGTTGAGGTTGTTATGAGGATCTGTTGTGAGGATCAAATGAGATAGCACATATAAAGCGGTTGGCAAAACTAAAAGTTCTATGTAAATAATAGCTATTATTATTAGCATCATCAGCATTATACTCCCTGTTAAGGTTATATGATCTCTTCTTGTTCACTTAGTTGATAAGTAACAAGACTTGAATTCGCACCCAGGGCCTGGATTTCCAAATTCGTTGTTCTTTCCAGTATACCATCCTAACTTATTGTCTCTGATTTTCCATTTCCTGTCTGAGCAGCACTGTTTTTGTAAAGTGCTACAAATATGTGACCTGCTGTTACCATCACCACGACTGCTACCGCTACCACCATCACCATCACTATCATTATTTCTACTATTCTTATATAGTAGCATAGTACATAGAGAAGAAAGGCCTAGGTGCAAAGGCCACTTCTAATGTCTACCAGCTATGTGACTAGTAATAAGTCACTTGGTCTCTCTAAGGTTTAAACAGCTCTTTAAGACTATAAATTTCAGGTAAACTGTAGTCTTGTTCTCAAACCTACAGGTTCTTAACACAACAGAATATTGTGATAAAGTGATAGGCCATTCGTCTCACTTGGTTTTAACAGTCTCCTTTCTCTCCAAGGGAAGAAGCAATGCTGTCTACTTACTTTGAGACCATCAATGATCTACTCTCCTCCTTTGGGCCTGTCCGTGACTGTTCACGCAATAATGGAGGGTGCACCCGCAATTTCAAGTGTGTGTCAGATCGCCAGATAGATTCAACTGGATGTGTGGTATGTACTACCAGACCCAGAAGATAAAGTTGATTAGGATCAAGTTAGAATTGAGATCCTTTGTTGCTAGGTTATAGGGATAATTCTACTTTGGTATGTGTTAAATTAATAGTTTCTGAGGTCCCATCCAACTGAGTTTCTGTGGAGTTGAGGTGAAGAGGCAGGGAGAGGGATGAGTCAGAGAAATAAAGTGGAAAAGATCATTGGTCAAAGAGTAGTCAACTGGAGAAGCATGGGAAAACTGTGATGTTGTTTGGCATTCTAGCACAATAATGGGTCACCACTAACATCCAGTCTTCTCCAAATGAACATATTGTACAATCATGAAGTCCTATTGGGGCCTTCAAAAGAGCAACCTAGTCCATAAGTCAATCTACAAATATTTGAGTACTTACTATGTATAGGACTCTATCTGAGACTCCATGGAAGATGCAGAAGAGTATAAAGCATGATCTCTTCTCTCAAAGATTTCTAATCTTATTATGAAGGAAAAAAATAGTAAACATCAGCAGTTAGCTAACAGTCTAACAAAACCAGTCAGTAAGTGGTAAGTGGTAGAATATGAGTTTAAAAAAACTGATAACTCTAGGAAAACAGAGAATGGAAGAATGGTATCTCTTCTGGATAGTTTTTCAAAAATATTTCCTGGAGGAAGTAGCATTTGAGCAATTGACATTTGCCTTAAAAATCTCATTATTGGGAGGGACCCAGAGACTGCTGAGATAAATTCTAAGATAAATTATCTTAAAGATGAGGAAAATAAAGCCTGAAGAAGTGAAGGCATTATCCAAGATCACAAAGATATTAAGCATCAATAGTGGATCTGTGTTTTGCTTCCACAGTTAGCACTCTTTCCATGGTTCTAATGTGAAGGAAAGAGATTACCAAGTCATCACAGGCTCATTGATTTAGAGATGGAAAGAAGGGAGAGGCCACCAAGTACAGCTTTCCTAGATTTGAACCTCAGTCTTTTTGACTCCAGGTGTCCTATCACAAGCCAAGGGACCTCATATTGAAATTACCTGACCATGAATATCCTTTCAGATATCCCATTGTCATCCAGCCTGCATTTGAATATTTCCAATGATGGAGAACTGAGGTGGGTTCTGTGGTAGAAAGATCATTGGCTTAGGTAGGAGTCAGGAGATGTGAGGTCTCTTCTGGCTTTCTGACTAACTGTGGAACCATAGAAAGGAAGGTAGGAAACACATTTTTTTCAGCCCCTACTACGTGCCAAGCACTGTGCTAAGCTATCTACAGATATTTTACTTGATCTTCACAACAGTCCTGAGAGGTCAGTGTTATTATCATTTCCAATTGACAGCTGAGGAAACTGAGGCAAACAGGTTAAGTCTTTTGAACTCAGGTATTTGGGACTCCAGACTCAGCACTGTTCATTCACTGTTCCACCTGGTCATTGTCCTTTAGTCTTGAAGAGGACCAAAATGATATCACTATGCTAGAGTCAAGTTACAATGCATCTGACTGTGGCTGATCAGACCCATATGGTCTAGGAATGGTCTACCACAGGTCAGGAATAGTGGATTCTCTAAATTTGCACATCTTGTGTTTCTTTTGAGTTATTTCAATTCTGCTTTGCTCATAAAGCACAGAACCTTCTCTGATGTGGGCACACCATGCTGGGCAGTCCTACGCCCGTGTCTCCCATGTCACACAATAAATTCCAAAGTTCTTAAGCGAGACCTTGAGAGTGTACTTGTATAGCTAATTTTGACCACCACATGAGCGCTTGTCCTGTGTGAGTTCTCCATAAAATAATCTTTTGGGCAAGTGTACATCTGGCATTCAAATAATGTGGTCAGCCCATCATAGTTACACTCTCTACTGTAGAGTTTATATACTTGGACTTCAGTGTGTGCTACCTTATCCTGCCAAGTGGTCTTCAGAATCTTCCGGAAACAATTCAAATGAAAGTGATTCAGTTTCCTGGCGTGGAGCTGGTATACTCTTCAGGTTTCACAGTCATACAACAACCAGGTCAGCACAATGCTTCTGTAGACCTTCAATTTGGTAGTCAGCCTCTCCTCTCTCACACTTTCCTCCAGAGCCTCCCAAACATTATCCCACTTTCCCAGTCACCAGTGAAGTAAAACAAGACTGTGTGCTCACTCCCATGCTTTTTAGCATGATGTTTTCTGTCATGTTGTCAAATGCCTTCAGTGAGGATAAACACAGCATCAAGATCAGCAACCTCACTGATGGTAAATCCTTCAACTTGAAAAGGCTACAAGCAAAGACTAAAGTGGAAGGAGTGTGGGTGTATGGTTTTCTGATTGCAGATAATTGTGCACTGAATGCAACCTCTGAAGCTGGGATGCAACAAAGTACGGATCGATTCACTGCTGCTTGTGCTAATTTTGGTCTAACAGTTAATACCAAGAAAACACAGGTGCTCCATCAGTCACCACCACACCATCCTATACTGTTCCAGCTAACCATAAGTAAATTGCTTCCTCTCTCTAAGCTAATTTCCTCATAGTTACATTCCAGGAGCTTGATGCCCTTGCTAGGTGATCCATTTCACTTTTTTATGGTTACACAAGTTAGGAGATTTTCCTTCAGTCAAATGAAAATTTGCCTCTCTCCAACTTCCATTCTTTGCTCCCAGTTCTGACATCTGAACTAAGGAAAGCAAGTTGAATGCCTCTTCTAAAGAAGTGGAAATCATTCTCTAGGGCAGCCTGAAGGGTGTAGCATAAAAAGGGTATGGAGAGTCCTACTGTTTTGCCTAAATAGAGATTAGAATTATGAGCCCCCCTGGGCTAGCCACTTTATTGTCTACCACTCCCTTTGTGAGTCACTGTATAAATGCCAGTCATGAAGTAGCCAGGATTCCCCAAAGCATAGAATCCAAGGCTTCCCCAGACTTTTGGGATGGTTCTTCTTCCCTGAGATACTTTAAAGGTCATTCCTTCATGGAAATGACATGCTGCTTCTGTTTGTCAAGAAAGGGAGGTATCCCAGTGCAAGTTATTGCAAGAGTCTTAGTCTCATGCTGTGGTCAGACTTTAGGCTCTCGAATAAAAGTGGATTTTCAGAGAAGTCCCAGTGTATTTCTGCTGCAGAATCTGTGCAGTCTCTTGAAAAATACTGAGCTAGCTACAGAATATCAGCTACAAGAGGATGTTCAGCATCTTGGAGGTATTCCTTTCCAAGACTCTGGCTTCAACCTAAAGACAAATGAATTCATCTTGGAGCTAATTTTTTTTTGTACACATGTATGATTCCATTTGTATAAAGATCACCTCATGAGAAAAGTCCTTCTTCCAGGGAAGATCAGCAACTGTTCTGCAACTTGTTTTCTTAGAGACTGGCCTGAGGCAATGGAAGATTAATTGACTTGCCCAGGGCCATGTACTCAGTAGATGTCAGAGGAGAAGCTTAAATAGAGTTTACCATAATTCTGATGGTAGTTGACTATGTAGTATGTATACTACCTCCCTTGGATCAAAATAATAAAGTTAAAGAAACAGATTAGCAATGGAGGTCTTAAAGGTCATGTAGAACAAAACTCACATTTTAAAGTGAGAAAAACTGAAGCCTACTTAAAAATAGTTACTAGCCCAAGGGGATCTCTGCTGGCTTGAGACAACTCCCTGAGGCCTAGACCCTAAGTGTTGTGAATCCCTTGTCCACTGTACCATACATAATAACTTGTCTGGGAGGACTGTTATGTTCCCACATTTCTTCAGACTCTCTCTCTAATCCTTATTCAATTCCTGGTCTCTAAGAGCTGCTGTCCCTGACAAAGGATGAGTGATAAAGATGCAGAGACACGTGCCTGTGTGAGTGAGTGTGTGTTGGGGGGTGGGTAGAGTTTATCCTTCCCTTTGTCTAATATAATTCAGAAGATATGGAGAATAAGGGCATCAGTTCCCTTGAGTTCAAGAAAATTCAACATTTTGTGAAACCAATCAGAAGCCTTCCCCTCTGGATGCAGGGCACGAGGTTAAATGATGAAACTCTATTTCCCCCAGGGTCTGAGAAATGCCCTTCCTCTTGCCATTAGGACAGCTGAGGAGACAGAGGCTGATGAATAGAGTTTTAAAAGCCCTTTTATTTCTCCCAGCCTTCAACTTGATACCTATAAAGCAATCAGTTGCTCTTCTCACACATCATTTCTAAGGATCTGCTTTTTAATAAGCCTGTGCATGGACACTTCCTTGGCATTCACATATTTCAGGATTTCTTTTTTGTTTTCTTCTGTTTTCTGCGGGGATCCTCTACCACTGCACTTACCATCTGTCTCACTCATTCAGCTCTTTTCAGTATATTGCCCGCTAATTGTCGGCCATGTATGTCCTACGTTCAGTCTCCCTTTGTTTTGCTCAACCAACCTCTTTATTGTACAGATTTATGTTTACATTTATGTCTCAAAAGAGATAGAATCGAGGGTCAGGCAGCTGGCTAATTGCAGACCCAGGACCTTAAACCCAGGTCTTCAGAGTTCAAGTTGAGTTCTCTTTTGACTTATTCCTTTAAGAACCTACAGCTATTACTAGACTATGAGATCAACAAGATGGTAGAGTTCTCCTAAATTGTAAGAATACAGATTTGCCTTGCAGGCCTTGCTCAATAAATATTTTTTGACAGCTCCAGGGATGATGATAACAATGAGAAACAGCCCAGTACTATACAATGATCCCTGCCTCAGTAAAAACACGTGTCTTCAAATTTTGACTCTGACATTCTTAACTATGTAACTTCAGGCAGGTCTCTGAGCTTTGGTTTCTTAATCTATAAAATAGCAAAATTTTAAAACCTAAAATTCATGTGTAAATGTGAACAGTAATTATAGTGGAACAATACTGCGATGGCGGACTGGTGATGTACCAAGAAGAGGGGCTTTCCCTCCTCTGTAAAATAACAGAGAGGAACCCTGTTGTTGTAGAGAGAGAGCTAGCTATGAAATTAGGATGAAATGGGGTCTAGTCCTGCCTCTGACACATGTTAATTTCATGACCCCATACATGTCCCTTTATTTCTCAGTTTCCAAGGAGCTAAAACATGTGTGCGTGTGTGTGTGTGTGATGAACCCCTTTGCAATCTAGTGAAGCCTTTGGACCCCTTCTCAGAATGTTTTTAAGTGCATAAAATAAAATATATGATATTACAAAGAAAACCAACTATAATGAAATAAAATTATCCCATTTTTAAGTAGACAACTTTTTGTGACATATGGTTAAGACTCCCCCCCTAATTTTGTAAATTACAGATTAAGTGCTAATCTGCACTGAGAAGGAGAATTTTCATTTTGTTTAGTTGTTTGTTTAGCGATTTATTTTTGTTGTGTTTTGTTTTTACATTACAAACATTTTTAGATTCCCTCCATTCGGTGAGAACTCTATGGTAATAAAGCAAAACAATTAAGCAAAAGTAATAGAGAGATGTAATCTGAAAGTGCATGTAATATTCCATGCCCCTAGCCACCCCCCCACGCCTGTTTTAGTGAGCTTTTCTTTAATTAATAGAAATCTCTTTTCTCTTTAACCAATGGGGGAGAAAAAGAGAAAAGAAAAACAAATTCCTTGTAACAAATATCATAGTCAAGCAAAACAGATTTCCCAGTGGATTGTTTTATATGTGTGTGTATACATATACATATGAGAAAAGAAAAACAAATTCCTTGTAACAAATATCATAGTCAAGCAAAACAGATTTCCCAGTGGATTGTTTTATATGTGTGTGTATACATATACATATATACACACACACATACACATATATACATATATGTATAAAATATATATACATATATGTATCTGTATGTATGTATATGTTTTCTCATTTTGCATCTTAAATCCTTCACTTCTCTGTCAGGAAGTAGATGGTATGTTTCATCATTGTTCCTCTTGAATCATAGATGGTCATTGCACTGAATAGAGGTAGTTCTTACAGCTTTCAGAACTGTACAGTTGGAATTCCCAACACTGATGAAACAATGTATATGCGTGTATATGTATGTATATTTATGTATCTATCTATATATACATATATATTTACACACACACACATACATACAGTGAAAGGTATTTTTCAGGAGAATTAGTCTGGCACAAGGCTGGGAAACTTGTAGCCTTGAAGCCACATGTGGATTTGTTTTGTGAAGTCTGGATTCAGTCAAAGAGCCGTACCTGAGGATGTAGAGTGTCACATGTGGCCTTGAGACAGCAGGTTCCCCGCCCCTGGTCTGGCAGGTACATCTTTGTATAGCTAAAGGTACGTCTTTGTGTTGTCATTATCTCCCATCTCTGACTGCTCATTAGGGAAACAGCTTGCCTGGTTCAACCAAGCTTTTCCCTCCTCACAAAACACTGAACAACCGCATGTATATCATTTTTTCCAGTTTCTTTCTTCCTCTCATTCCTCCCTTTTCTTCCATTCACCATTTCACCCTGGAAAAGTAATCTTGCCTCCCAGATATTGTCAGAAACAATTGAGGCCCTGATTACCATGCATGGCTTGGGAAGACAACAAGACGCCGCCTTTTTAAAAGTCAAGATGTATTAAGATAGAAATTGTCAATAAATTGCAGGCCAAGCGCCTCTCAGCACTGCACAGAGCACAGCGGAAATTGAAATCCATGTCAGTCAGAGAAAATGAAGCATCTCTCCTCCTCCCCACCCCTCTTCCTTCTTAATGACTAAATTGGGCTGTAATTAAAGGAAACAAAAACCGAAGTAGGACATGGAAGGAGAGCAAAGGAGAAGCAGCAGAGTGAGAAATCACCTTGGAGCCAGGCCCAGGCACTAATAACTGGGAAGGGGCTGACCTCCCTGGACGTTGGCCGCTATGATTCCCAGATAGACTTTGGGAGTACAGAGTAGACTTTGATTGGAGTAGAGAGAGGTGGAAGAAGAAGGAGACACTTCATATCCCTCACTATGAGATTTGGGTTGTCATTCAGTCCACAAGAAGTTCCAGAGATGAGTAGGTGGGAAGAAATCAGAATCTGATTTTTGGAAAAGAGAAAGAGGCAGGTTTCACTCTGTTCTAAAATGGGAAGTGTGTGTGTGTGTGTGTGTGTGTGTGTGTATGTGTGTGTGTATGTGTGTGTGTGTGTGTGTGTATGTGTGTGTGTGTGTATGTATGTGTGTTTAATATCTCTACTTTTAACCCCAAAGAGGCAAGATCCAGAAAAGATTCATGGAATTATAAGATTTGAAAATTGGAAGGAATTTTTGAGATTATCGAATCATTCTCTCATTTTACAGATGAAGAGATTAAGTGGGCAAGTGATCACACTGTGAGCTTGTGTTTGCATCAGGATTCAAATTCATGTCTCTACTTCAAATCTAGCATTCTTTTGACCATCTTAACCTGCCTCTTTGCATGAAGTATTTTTTCTCACAGGTTCTTGTATTATTATCTAAGATACATTTACCAGGGGTAGGGACCAATCAGGGGCCACTGTTTCTAAGATTCAGGGGGCAAGTCTCTCTCCTGGGGTAGCAAAATATGTCCCCTCCTCCCTAGCCTTCTTTTGTAAAGCAGGAATAAAAGGTGCCTCTACTATTTATCTCATCATATGTCACTGAAGCCTACACTGTCAACAGTCTCCGATCCTTCTTCCTCTTAGGAAGATAAGGAAACGGCAACACAGGGGCTCATAAATGTTAAAGTCATGATTTGAATCCATGTTCTCCGACTTCAAATCCACTCCTTTTGTTGCTATAAGATGCTACAACTTGGGAAGTGTAGTTGCCATGGAGTAACGGTATGACCTTGGGCAAGTAATTTCTACCCTAGAATTCCATTTCCCCAATTTTAATATGCAAACATTCAAATGGGGCAGGAGTTTTGAACTTTTTTTAGATTTGGTCTCAGTCCCTTCTGGCAATCTAGTGAAATGTATTGTCTTTCTCAGAATAATATATTTTTAAATACATAAAATACAATACATGGCATTACAAAGGAAATTACGTATGTTGAAATAGATATAATTTTCCCAGTCAGTGTCAGTGACCCCCTAAAACACTCCATGGGCCACAAGTCTATATGACCTGTAGAGTCCCCCCAGCTTTGACATTCTGAGATACCATTTCCATTTCCTTTTCTGAGAAACAGAAGAGAAGCTTATGAAGTCACTTTCAGTGTCTTACAATAAGAGCTCCCTCTAGCACTCCTTTTGATAGTAAAAGTATAATAAAATGTGTTTCTTTTTCACATTTATATAGTGCTTTTAGGCTCACAAAGCACTTTCCTTACAACCACCCTTTACAATGGATAGTGTAAATGTTATTATACTCATTTTACTGAAAAAACAACTGCAGTTCAACAATATCACGTGACTTGTCCAGATTTATATAGCTGGTAAGAATCAGTGCTGGAATTCAAACCCACATTACTCTTGACTCCAAGCCCAGCTTCTTATCACTCCACCGTGTTGTCTCTCAGTGGAGACTGCCTGTCTTTTTAAGGCTCTTTGGATTTTTCTTCTTCCTCTTTCGTTTCTAAAGGAACTCAATCAGAGAGAGGGAAGAGATGAAGCCAGGGAGATAGGAAAAATGGAAATTAAAAACAGGAATGAACTGTTAGTAGGCAATAAATCTGCATCCAGTGATTAAGTGCTTGGCTGGAAAGGCTCAACCATTCCCCCAAATGGTGCATTCTGCCAAAGCTTGTCAGTCATGAATACTCTCGCTGCAGAATGGTTAATGCACCAAAAGGGGTTTCCTCCCTCTGGACATGTCACAGTGTCCTGAGGATATGACCTAAAAGGAAGAGAGGGGCAGATGATTTCTATTTTGAGGATTGGCACCAATCCTGTCTTCAGTGGCAGAGGTGACTGCGAGAAATGGAATGGTAGGAGGACACATAATTAATATATAGGCTTGGGGCTACTGAGGAGAGGACAGGAAGAGAAGTGTAGCAAGTGAATCCCACTGGGGAAAAATGACCCAAGAGGTCATCTCTGACTTAAATATGGTTCAGTAATTTGTATATGAGAGTGGTTCAAAGGGAGAGTAAGGGTAAAAATGGAACATGTCAAAAGCCTTTCAAATTAATAGCCTGCTTTCAGAAACTATACTTAGAGATGCTTAAAATGAAGGAATAAATAGGTTGGAAACTTTTTCATAGGAATTGACTTGTAATCACCTTGAAATACCCTTAGAGGAAGTGAGGCAGAGAAATTAAGGAATCACAAAATTCTAGAGATGGAAAGGACCATATAAAACACATAGTTCACCCCTTTGCTGTATGGATTTATGTTTACATTTGCATTTGAGTAATCCAGTAGCTCACTGGATAGAGTGCTGACCCTGGAGTCAGTAAGGCCTGAGTTCAAATCTGGTCTCAGACACATACTAGCTGTGTGACCCTAGGCAGGTCACTTAACCTCTGCTTCAGTTTGTTCACCTACGTAATTGAGATAATAATAGTATCTACCTTCTAGAGTTGACATGAGGACCAAATGAAACATTATTTGTACAGTGTTTTACAAACTTTAACATACTTTATAAATAATAGTTGATACTACTATTAAAAAGGAGGAAACTGAAGCTGAGAGAAGGGAAATGATCTTCCCAAGGCCACACAACTGGCTAATTACAGAGCCAGTCCCTTGAACCTGAATGTTCAGACTCTAAGCTCAGCTCTCTTTCCACCAGATACTTTCAAGAACACAAGGCTATAATTTCAATCATTATATATAATATATATACACATATATATATGTATATGTACACACACATATATATAATATAACTTACTCATAAAATGAGAGTGATGCTCAAGTCAGTTTCATTCAGTCAACAAGCATGTACTACGCCACTGCTCTGTACACAGCATCATGGAGGTGCTGTGGGTGATATAAATAAGGAGAAGGCATAGCCGTGACTTTTTTGGTACAGGAGAAAGAACATTGGCTCTAGAGTCAGACAACCAAGGTTCAAGTCCTATTTCCCATGCTATCTGTGTGACCTTGGGCAAGTCCCTTGGGCCTCAAATTCCACATCTATAAATTGAATTAGGTGGCCTCTGAGCTTTCTGCTAAGTCTAGCTCCATGGTCTCATGATGCGATACTTGAGCAGGCCAAGAGCACTTGAAGTTCTATGACAACATGAGAGCAATTGGAGAGCAACAGAGAGATAATTTGTGCCAGATTTGTAGCTGGAGAAAAGGAACTAAAGGGGATCTGAGAAGAGATGAAGGATGGTGGTCTGGAGCAGTGAAGGAAAGAAGGTCCCTTGAAGGTGGTGATAACCCTGGTACAATGTTTTGGCATAGATTTTCCTAATTGCTGTTCAGTCATTTCACTAGTGTCCAACTTTTCATGACCCTGTTTGGGGTTTTCTTGGCAAAGACACTAGAATGATTTGCCATTTCCTTCTCCAACTCATTTGATAGATAAGGAAACTGAGGCAAACTGGTTTAAGTGACTTAGCCTGGCTCACACAGATAGTAAGTGTCCAAGGGAGGTCAAATTTTTACCCAGGACTTCCTTACTCTAAGCCCTGTGCTGTATCTACTGCCACCACCTAAGCTGCACACTTTTGCACAGAATCAGCTTTGAGCTAAGCAAAATTGACAAAGTGTTTTATATATACTTACCTGAATCTTACAATAACCCTTTGAGGTAGGCAATAATTATTATCCCCACTTTATAGAAGAGAGAGGAAACTGAGGCTTAGAAATTTTAAGTGACTTGACCATGGTCATTCAGTTCATAAATGTCTGAGGTAGGATCCAAGCCCATGTCAGTAAAAAAGAAGGGGCTGGACCAACCTTTTATGCTAGAATGGAAAGAAGGCTGATTCTGGAGCCCTAAGATTGGGATTCGGGTGCCACTTCTGATACTGACTACCTATTAGCAAGTCATAATGTCCCAGAATCCCAGTTTCCACATTCTAAAATGAAGAATTGAAATAGATGACCTCTAAAGTTCCTTTTAGCTCTGAATTCTATGCATGAGCTACTTTAGGATAATTGAAATTAATAAAGAGAAATCCTATATATGTTCAAATATGGTTCTCAGTGATTTAGAGAATACTACTAATTTACTGTCTTTAAAACATTTCCCAGTAAATCTCCTCCTATTTCTAGAGTACGTTAGTTTTACAAAGTGCTTCTTTACAACAACCCTGTCAGGTTAGTAGTGTATGCTGGGCAGGCAGCTAGGTGGTGCAGCAGATAGAGCACTGAGCCTGGAGTCGATCTAAGTTGGAATGTTCCCTCAGACACTTGCTAGTTTTGTGACTCTGGACAAGTCACTTAACCCTCGTTTGCCTCAGATTCCTTAATTATGAAATAGTATCTAGCTCTCAAGTTTGTTGTGTAGATCAAATGAGATAATATTCAGTGGTTTTCTACATAATCTCTGTTGTCTCTTTAAGTTATATCATTGCCTGGGGTTTCAAATGTCAGAAATGAAGAGGAATATAATGGGTCTCAGAGAACTTAGTCCAGTTCCCTCGTTTTACAAATGAAGAGGCCCAGGGTAGACAAACAGTTTGTCAAAGGTCACACAGCCAGTTGATGGGAAAGCCAGGACTTTGAACTCTGGTTTCTCAGCTCTAAACTTAGTACTCTTTCTACTCTGATGTTGCTTTTCTGACACTTAGATACACATAGAAACTAATATGTACCCAGTACTATACTAGATACTGCAAAGGATTAAAAGAGAAGCATATTTGTTACCTGCCTTCCACAACTAATAGCCACGTCCGTGGAAACAATATTCATATATTGGAAATGATGAGAGAGTATAAGACCAATGTAGTCTGTAATTATTAATTTTAGACCTTGTTTTCTGAATCTCAGAATGATATAGAATGACACTGGAGTTAAAATTAGTGTATTATTCATAATTAGAATTGTTACTGCTAATAACAATTCTAATAATATAATGCTTTTTTTCTTTTTCAAAAAAAATTTTCTGTATTACAAAAAAAATCTACTCTCATAAGACTCTCATGTCAAACCTGTGAGCTATGAAATAGTCTGGGCTGCCTCTATCAGTCTAAATAAGAAAGCAAAGGACACGAGTGACTTAACCAAGCTTACACATTAAGTTGGTGGTGGAGTTGGGACTAGAAGCCAGGTTTCTCAACTTCCAGGTCCATTTTTCTTTATACTGTGTTACTTATTATGTGTTATTATGACATTCATCTCAGCGAAGTCTTATAAGAATTATATTGTCATTTGGTTTGAATATCATTGCCCTTTTCATATGCCCTCAAATCCTTCCCTGACTCCTTTCAGAAAATCTGTGCTCCCATGAGCCTTTGCTCTCACACACAGACTTTTTATTTGAGTTGTTAAAGAATTGCAAAATATTATTTTGAAGCAGAAAAGAGAGTAACTGGATGGCTGCTGCCAATATCTAAGATCTTGAAAATTCCCAGTTCTAGAGGAGGAAAATTACAAGGTTAATAAGATTTCCAACTTGGGTTGAGAATGTTACTTCTTAATCATGCTTCTTTGTCAGCCTTGTATTTTTTTTTTCTGAATTCCTCATTTTCTTCTCTCTGTTCAGGTATTCTGTACTGTCCTTTGATGATGGTGTCATTTCTATTTCCACTTTCTTTTATCTTTATTTGAATGTTCTCCACTTTGTCTTCTTCTTATTCATGGGTTTCTTCACATGATCATAAATCAATGGACTTGTGAATCAAGGAACTTCATTTTAATTTCTAGTGCCACCATTGGCACAGCTCTTCTCCAAGATATTTGAGCTCATGGGGACGTACATCTAATCTTGGAGATCTGATCTCAAGGTGGTCAGTTTCTCTCTAGAACTCATTGACTCCACTCTATATGGGAGCAGGAAAACCTCCTAAGTAAAGTTTAGGTATAGTTTGTATTTAGATTTCCCTAAAAGTGGGTTGCAATATCCCACTCTTCATATTGGTATTCATTGTTCAATATGGGGATCGGGTTTGGGACAGCCTTTGTATCCTCTGCCACAGCAACTAGATGAGCTACAAAGGTCTTGTTAGAGGCCGTGAAATAAAATAGAAAAATAAAACACTCTAATGGCCCATTAGACCTGTATACCCTCCCCCAAGATGGAGGATAAACAAACATTTTCTATTCACCTTCTACCCTCAGTATCCAAGCAACTCATAATAGCATCACAGAAGGTTGAGATCTCCTGATCCCTCATGATGTAGCTTTGGTTTTATAACTACATGAAAATCTTTTTTTTTTTCTCTCCAAGAAGCAGTTGTTAAGGAAATCTTTTGTGAAGCTCATTCCCAGTTCTCAAATCCAAGAACTCTTGATTTCTTGGGATATCTAAACTTTGGGAACTCTAGAATTCAGGATTACCCAAAAGGTAACCCCCAAGGTTGGGAACAAAACCATATTTAGAATTGTTAGTCTCCAGTTTTGTGCTTAGAAAAGGAAACAAAAACAAAAATATTTAACCAAGAGCTGAAAAAGTGGCACATCCTTTCTCAGGCTCTCCTGGGCGAGCAAAGGCTACTTGCCACATTTTCCTCCTGTAATGACCAAACATTGCTTCTGAACATGTGTGAGTCAAGGTTGGGGAAATTTCTTCTCCTCTCTTTTCTCCTCACTTCTTGTTACACTCTATCTGGAGGTCTAAAGTGGAAAAAAAAAAAGATGGGAAAAGAGTAGTGAGATGAAAATGCAGTAAGAGTGATTCTCTAGATACGAGCGTGCACCCCCTCAGACTCCCTTCTTTGAGGCAGCTCTGGTTACCGAATACCAGTCAGAAGCATTCCCCAGAACCTCTCAGCACACAACTAGAGCACGTCTACTTCCATGGAAAGTCTATGTCATGTATTCTTATCAAGCTGATTGGGAGGACTTCTCAAATTGATCAGTGACTTCCATGATTAACCCCTCTAACTAGTTTTCCTTGGCTATGGGTAAATTGCCTTTTCTAACAATAACAAGATAACTCACTTCAGGAAACCCAAGTGAGAATTTCAGAGAAGTATCAGAGTTGCAATGTAATAAACTTCATGTGTAATTTTGTAGTAGTGGAAATCTGGAGGTGGGGTTACAGAAGACTCAGGGATTAAAACCTGGTGCTTGGTACCTTTTTTGGTCTTTGCCAAGTCACTTAAACTCAGTATGCTTTAGATTCCTGGCATTACTCAGCTAGTAAATGTTAGAGTTGGAATCAAGACTCAGGTATTTTCTTCTATCCTGCTCCTGTTATCTTTCTGTTGCACTCTTACAAAACAGCGAATCACTAAACATAGAATCCCAGACATCTAAGGAGTTATTTGCAGCGAGGACCTTTGAGATGCTCCTCGTCTCCTACCTCTACCTTCTCTGCCTATTGTAAGGGCATCTCTCGGATCACAGGATGTTGGATTTGAAAGGATCTTAGAGACCATCTCTTCTGAGGCTTTATTTTACACATGAAAAGACTATGATCCAGAGGGGCTTGCCCAAGGTCACATAGGTAGGCAGTGACAGAGGCAATACAAAGTCTTTTGACTCTAAATTCTATGTTCTTTCTACTCCATATTTCTGCCTCCTCTCCCAAACTACAAAAGAGTTTGGAAATGGCCATTCTGTCCCCAAAACCCTTGCCATGAAATATGACTCAAATTCATTCTTCCAGAAAATAAAAATTCTTAGAATTATAGACTTGGAGCTGAAAGGGACCTTAGAATCTAGCAAGTGCAACCCCTTCATTTTATGATGAGAAAATTGAGGTATAGAGTTGTTTAGAGACTTGCACAGCCAGTAAGAGTCCAAGACAGAATTTTAACTGGAGACAACACTAAGAAATGAATCTGAATCTTTAACCTTGTAAAATTAACATATTAAACTTTCTACTGTCTGGGTTTTTTTTTTTTTTTTGGTAATTTAATGTATTCTATATCCTGGGATGGTTATTTGTTTCCCTTGGGTTCTTACCACTACCATACTTTTATATTTTACCCGAAGTGGTTCAAAAGTACCACCAGATTTTTCAGGGGCATGGTTTAAAATATTAGTTGATCTTGTGCAACGCAGTAAGTTTACTTTGTTTTTCTTTCTTCATTGAGAGGCAGTTTGGCGTGGAAGGCAAGAGTGGTAGGCCCAGAGACAGGATGACCTGGGTTGGAATCCCAACTCTCACTTTTCGTAGCAGTGAGACTGTGGGCAAGTCATTTAACTCTTTGACCCTTAGTCTCTTTCATCTGCAAATGATAATATGAAATATTAAACTGTATAAGATTTAAATGAAGAAAGCATTTCTTAAACCTCAAGGGGTTATAGAAATGTGAACAACTTTATTATTAGTAGGAGTAGTATTATGATTTCACTTGCTCCATGAGAAATGCTGTGAATGGTCCAAGAATTTAAAATAGGTTATTTTGGAGAAGAGGGAAAATAAATTTGATCTGTTGAGAGTCTGTGAATACAGGGAAAGCAAACAATGGGAATTTCCACAATGCTATCGTTAACTCTTCCCTGTGGTCTAAAAATGGTAGAGAGACAAAGGCCCCTTGGGCAGTGAGTTGAAGAAATGAAACCTCCATTCTGTGTGACTAAGCAGCCCATAGCTGCCCTGAAAGTTGTCTGCTGAAGATACTGATTAACCTGACATTCTCTAGGCCTAGCCACATCAAAAGCTACGTGATTTTTGTCCATACTTTCTATCCTTAAGCGTAGGAAGGCAGTGGCTTCAGCGTCCTGATTTGTAAATTCAGAGAAATTATACTCTCATTGTCTGCCTTATGCAGATATGAGGGAACGGTCTTATAAATTTTTTAAAAGTCCCTATGGAAATGTGAGTAGTTATTGTATTATTGTCATCATTTCTTTGGCATCGGTGTGGCTGTAGAAAATGATTCAGTAATAACACTAAAAATGATATTGAAGAGTTAGTGTGGCATTATAGATAGAAGACAGGAAGACTTGGGTTCAGGTCCTGTCTCTGATACATAATGGCTACATGATCATGAACAAGTTTCTTAATCATTTAGTCCCTAGACAACTCTCTAAGATAAGAATTTAAAAGTGACTGTCCTTCTGTATCTGTGGAAGGAGCTTCCACATTGAAAGTTACCCATATTAATGAGATCACAGATCTAAACCCCAAACTTGACATTTATATAATATTTCATTTAATCCTGATTATACTCCCTGCCAAATATTATAAATATTATTATCCCCATTTTGCAGATAAGGAAAATTAGGCTAAGAGAGGGTAGGTAATCTTGTCCATGATTTCATAACTAGTGTCAGGGTTGAAGCCCGTGTCTTTGTGATGCCTTATCAAGCATTCCATTTTGCCATGTAGCCTCCAAGAAAGACAAAGAGTCATTTTGGAGAATGGCAATGTCACCTTAATGGAGCATTGGCATAATTTGAAGGGTAAGGTTGCTCTGTCCCCACATGGCTGCCCTCTACCCCAACTAGACTATAGCTTTTCCTGAAATCCCTATCCTAAGGGTAACTTCTAAAAGGCCTTCTTAAGAAGACTGACTGAATGGCATTAAAAAAACCACCCATCATTGGGTACAGGGATGATAATCAGTGAACCCTTCATAGAATAACAGAGAGGGACAATAGATAAACAGCATGAAAACTACACTGGTGCCCATGAGATCTTTAAAGAACTAGAGAGTAACCACTAGGTAAATCCCCAGTGGAGAACTCATAGGGAGACATGGGCAAGAATAACAGGATGAGAAGGCATGGATAGCTGGTAATCTGTATCAGGGGAGGGAATGTGTACATCAGTCATGTAGTCTATCCATGAACGTATATAAGCAGTCCATTACCCATCATGGTCACTCAGAAGACAACAGGGTTCTGTCATGACTCAGTGCTTTCCTTTATCTTGCTCCTGCCTATTCTCAGAATATGAGTTAGAAGGGATCTCAGAGCTCACATAGGCACACCTGTACTTACCACAGAATATCTTCTATAACATCCTTGGCAAGTGTTTTCCAGCCATTGCTTGAAAGTCTCCTATGATGGGGGATTCATCTGTTTTTAGAAAGCTCTAACTTGGGAAATTTTTTCCTTTTGATTGAGCTAAAATCTGCCTTCTTTCTATTCCCCCACTCTTCATGGTTCTTAGTTCTGTTTTCTGGGACAAGTCTGGGGTAAACAGAGCAATATCTGGTTATGCCAGTCTTCCGTTCATAAATTTTCAGGGGTTCACTGTTACCTGCCAAGTAAAGTTCTCTCTCTTCTGCCTGGAATCTAAGGTCCCCTATAATAGGGTGATGCTTCTCTTCCAGATTTATTCTATTGCACTTTCTTCCTCATACTCTATGCTTTAGCCAGACAAACCTCCCTACCCCAACCCAACTTTCTGTCTGTCTTCTCCAATTCTCATCTCTCCTTCCTTTGTCTCTTCCTTTCCCCTTCCCTCTTCACTCTTCTCCTCTTCCCTCCTCCCTTCTCTCATCTTCTTTTCTTTCCCCTCTTCTCTATTCTCCATCTGTCTCTCCATCTTTCCATCTCTATATTTCTTTCTCTACCCTTTTGTCTCTCTCTCCAGCCATCTCTATATGCCTCTGTCTCTTCTCTGTCCCTTACTCTGTCCCTGTATCTCTCTGTATCTTTCTATATTTATCTCCCTCTATTTCTCTGTCTTTATTTCTTTGTTCATGCTTTTTCCTATATGTGGAATACCTGTCCTCTTTTTTCTTGTTTTATTCTTATCTATCTGTAACACACGATCTCTTCCATGAAGCTTTCTCTGATCTCTCAGACTGTAATAACCTTTTATCCCTCAAAACTCATACAAAACTTGTCCATAACTTTCTAATTCACCAATTGTGCAGTATCAGCTGTGATAACACCATGACAGTGCTTCTATCCTAATACCAGATCGGCAACTCTGAAAGATGGGATTGTGTCCCATTTCAACTCTGCCTGTCTCCCAGGGACTTCCACAGTGTTCACTTTAAGCACTCACTAAATATTTGCTGTTTTTGTATTTGAGTACACAGAGTGCATTAATGCATTATAGTGGAGGAGAGTGAATGGAGGTAGACCAGGAATGATAACAAATAATGAAGATAAGTTTCACTTTCATCTTTAAAAAATCACTTTACAATTTTGCCCACAGCTGACTCTGATCATCCATCTTTTAAAAAATCATATTAACTTCCCTGGACCTCAATTAGCTTATCCATATAAAGAGAAGGTTGAATGAGATAGCCTCTGAGGTCCTTTCCTGCTCTATTTCTATGATCCTGTTAGCCTTGACTTTCATATCTCCCTGTACCCCTCAACTACCTTCACCATCCCAGGGAATCCCAGCAGGTCCAACTTGCAGCTACATCTGTCACCATTTGGTTTGGGTCCTTCTTTTTCTTTTAAATTGCTTTCTGTGGCAAAAAATAAAATCTGTAAACCACACCAAATTACACTTGACATAAGCTGTGTAAATATATATCCACATAAGCATATGTTCAATGGCTCTTGCTTCATGCTTTTTAGAGCCAAGTGGCATATAAAATCATTTCTGATGCATGGTGCTGATCAGCAGGAGTGAGTCGCAGTGAGTTCATGGCTGCAGCCACAGCAGTGCGAATTGTGTTTTTTCTTATGAAGGATGGGGAATAAAACAGGATCCAGCACGTTAAGAATGGGAGGCTTTGTTCAAATTTCTCCAGCCTGATTGTTGGTGGAGTTGTGAACTGATCTAACCAATCTGGAGAACAATTTGGAGTTATATCCAAAGGGTAATCAAACTATGCATACCCTTTGATCCAGCAATACCACTATTAGGTCTATATCCCAAAGAGATCATAAAAAAGAAAAAAGGAACTACATGTACAAAAATATTATTTATAACAGCTCTTTTTGTGTGGCAAATAATTGGAAATTGAGGGGATGTCCATTAATTGGGGAATGGCTTAATATGTGGTATATGAATATAATAGAATACTATTGTGCTATAAGAAATGATGAGCAGACAGATTTCAGAAAAACCTGGAAAGACTTATATGAACTGATACTGAATAAAGTGAGGAGAACCAGCAGAACATTGTACGCAATAACAACAACATTATACAATGATCAACTATGATTGACTTAGATCTTCTCAGCAATACAATGATCGAAGACAAATCCAAAAGACTCATCACTGATAATACTATTCACATCCAGAGAAAGAACTATGGAGTCTGAATGCAGATCAAAGCATACTGTTTTCACTTTTTTCTTGTTTTTTTTTTTTGGTGACTTTTCCCTTTTGTTCTATTTCTTTCACAACATAACTAATGTGGAAATATGTAAACATGATTGTACATCTATAACCTATATCAGATTGTTTGCCATCTTGGGGAGGGGGGATGAGAGGGATGGAGGGAGAAGAAAGTTGAAACTCAAACTCTTATAAAAAATGAATGTTGATAACTATCTTTACATGTCATTTGAAAAAAAAAATACTATTTACCCACAAAAAATAAAGATGAAAAAAGAAAAAAAATATTTCCAGTCTGGACATAGAAGCTAATGTTCAAGCCCCTCTAATTGACTTTCTCTGACCTGAGAACACTTGCAGTCATACTTTTGACTCCCCTTTTGACTTTCTGGTCTCAGGAGCCAAGCACCTCATCTAGTTACCAACCTAAATCACTAGAATTGATGGCACAGGGATCCAGGGCTTTTGTAAATTACCTAACCACCAGCCAAGTAGCCAACATCATAGGGTTTAGATATGAAGGGGTGCTTAGAAATTATCTAATCCAGTCCCTTTGTTTCACTGTTAGGGAAAGTGAATCCTAGAAAAAGCGAGTGACTTCTCCCAGATCACATGAGTAGTATCTATCAGAGTTAAAATTTGAATACAGGTCCTCTAATTTCAATTCCTGTGTTTTTATCACTCTCTTATATGCTGTTGTCTAAGACTTAAGATGTGAGTAAGGTGCTGTATGTATAATATAAAGGCCACTGAACTGGCTGCTTTCTCTCAGATTCCAGCCCTAGTACTTAGAATGTTTACAATCTAATTGAGAGTGACAATTACACACACACACACACACACACACACACACACACACACATATAACTTAAAAGGTAGTAAGAAAATCAAAGTAACAAATGCTTTTAACTTCCTTTAATTTTCATATAGGAATGGGGAAAAGAGATAAGAAATAAAAGGCTCTGTTATTTAATCTAAAAGTATTAGATCTCACCCAGAAATGCCTTGTGGTAAGGTGATTATAGACTTTGGAGAATAACCATGAAGAAATGGGAATTTCCCACCTTGGTCATTTAGACCTTAAAGTTCCTTAAGGGCAGAGACTGTCTTTTATAATGTTTTGTATCCCTAACACTTAGCAAAGTGACTTGCACTTAGTAGATACTTGATGAATGCCAGCTGAATGAATAAATGACCTCAGGAGCTATCTTATCTAAGGCATACCTAAAGAAAGATTACTTCTGCAACATTCCCAATAAGTAATCATCTACCCTTTGATGGAAGAGATGCAGCGATAGAGAATACAACACTTCCCGAAGAGCAGCTTGGAAATTATAAACTCTTTGAGGACTGGGATTGTTTTTTCTCTTTCTTTCCTTTCTTCCTCCCTTTCTCCCTCCCTCCCTTCCTTCTCTCTCATCCATGCTTCCTTCTCCCTTCCTTCACTCCCTTCTTCCTTTTCTCCCTTCCTTTTTTCTAGAACATAGCATAGTGCCTTGAATTAGATAAGGAAATATTTTCTTACATTAATCCTAAATCTACCTCTCTTCCACTTTCATCCTCTGTATCTAATCCTGCCCTCTCAAATCCAATACAATCAGCCTAATGCTTCTTCTCCAAGACAGACCAAATACTTAATGGCAGCTGTCATGACCTCCATACATCTGCTCTCCTGTATAATAAACATTCCTAGTTCTTTCAAGTGATCCTCATATAGAACGTGGCATAAAAGGAAAAGTTCTACTACTTGGATTCTATCTACCTAGGCTTGAGTTCCATCTCTGTTTCTAACTAGCTGTGTGACCATAAGAAACTCACTCCTTTCCTCTATGCCTCAGTTTCCACAACTGTAAAATGAAGGAGTTGGACAAGAAAACCTCTAAGTTCCCTTCCAGTTCTAAATCTGTGATCTTATAGCATGAGGGATTTATGATTTTCATTGGGGAAAGATGATATGGCAGATGCAGTTGAAGATATGGTGGATTCTGTTTATGCTTTCTCTCACTTGACACCCTGCTCATGTAGCTGACATTGATCTTTAGTGCAGGATTCTTATATGTGGGCAGGAAGTGGTCCCTCCCCCACTCTCATGCTGCAGCTGTCAAACACTCTGAGCTCTTCTCCTAGTCTAATACCAAGTTCTAATACCAAGAAAAATCACAAATTACTTGATATATTCAAATATGTGTATATACTTGTATATGCATATGTGGGTATGTATAACTACCTTCCCCTTCAACTTCACATAGCTCTCTGCTTCTTTCTAATGGATTTATCATATATTATGCACTATAGTTGTGTCGTATGCTCAGACTTCATAAAGGCATGTATCTCTCCCAGTGGTTAGTCAGGCTTGAACACAATAGCCGTTTTAGTGTTTGCTGAATGAATGAATGAATGAATGAATGAATGAATGAATGAATGCATGAATGAAACATGGGTGACAAATAACACTCTCACTGCACAACACTGCTGGCAAGATTTAGAACTAAATACAGGCTGTCTCATGCTGTTATTTTACTATTTTCTATGGTGAATCATCTCTCTAACATAACTGTGAGCTCCTGAAGAATGGACACAATGTCTCATACTTTGCTTTACATCTCATAGTTTCTAACATTCTGCTAGGCACATTTAACATGTATATGAAAACATTAATGTATCTAGTTCATAAGAAACAGAGAAATAGCCCCACTAGTTCTTATGTCTTTTAGGCAGAGCCCAGCTGCATAGCCAGATCCCCATCTCCAACAGAGTCAATGTCCATGATTTATTTCAGGACCTGATTAATGGTCTCTCCTGTGCTAATCCTGGCCTATTTCCTTTAGAGGTGTGTGAACCCCAAATAGGCCAGGAACTGGTGTGGAGGTGCTTTTCTTGGCAGGGCTACCATATGAGCTGCCTATTGATTTCCCTAGTCATTTTTCAGAAAATAGCCCCTCCTGTATGTCACTGACACAGCAGATCACAAATTGAACTGCAGTTGAATTGACACGAGGTTGATTAAAACTCACTGTAATTATGGGCTTGAGGCTACTCTGGCCATCCAAATCAATGCTGGCAATAACTGATGGAGACCAGGAGAAGAGCTCAGAGTGTTTGACAGCTGCAGCATGGGAGTGGGGGAGGGACCACTTCCTGCCCACACACAAGGACCCTGCCCCAGAGATCAATGTCAGCTACATGAGCAGGGTGTCAAGTGAGAGAAAACATAAATGGAGCCGACCACATCTTCAGCTGCATCTGCCATATCACCTTTCCCCTACTATCACTGGCAGATTCTACTATGAAGAACACTATCTTTACCACCTGGGTTATACCGAGAAACACAGAACACCAACAAATAAGTTTTCTGTAGTGCTTAAAGGTTTACAAATCACTTTCATAAGATTTCATATGATCAAGACTTGGAAAAATATTTTAGATAATTTAATCAAACTTGTTTTATTTTACATATGAAGAAAGTAAGACCTAGAGAGGCTAAGGGATTTTACCAAAGTCGCAAGAGTAGCAAGCACATCTAGGACACAATCCTTGACTTTGAAAAATCTTGAAGTAATGTGCCCATGTAACTTGTACAGATAGCAAGCAAGGTTCCCAGATGTGAAAGAATCACACAGTTATAGAATTCTGGTGTTATAGGGTAACTAATTGGTACGTTTTGTAATCTACTTTAATCTTTTCTAATTTATACGTACAAAGGCATCTCCACAAGGGCATGTTGGACAGGTGGTCTTTAATCCTCTGCTTGAAGATCTCCAGTTAGAGGGAACATTTTTCTTGAGATCATATTACATTTTCCTCCTTGTCTCTTTCCCCTCTTCCCCCCAGTTCTGCCTTATGGGGACAAATAGAAACAAATCAAATTCTTCTTTTACATATAGTTGTTCTTCAGACACTTGAAATCCACTAAAACTCCTAGAGCCTTTTCGGACAAACTGGTATTTAACATGCCTCTCCTAGTTTGTACTTGGGAAATGATTTTTTGAACCCAAATGTAAAACTTTACATATATCCCTATCAAATTTAATCTTTTCATGTTCAGCCTAATGCCCTAGCCTGTCAAGATCTTTTTGGATCTTGCATCTGTCATCCACTGCTAGCTATCCCTCCCAGCTTGGTGCTATTTACACATTTTATTAGCATGTCATCTATGTCCTTATCCAAGTGATTTCACTAATAAAAATGATGAACAGTACAGTGCCACATACCAATCCCTAGAGCACTGGCACGTTGAAGTGGAACCACTAATAACTTTCTCATTTTGATTATTTAACTCCCTCTAAATCCAATTAATTAAATTGTTGTTTAGTCTACATCTTTTCATCTTTTCCACAAGAATGGAGGATAGGAGACATAGACTGGACCAAGGATTTCATTAGCAAGAGACTTTCCAGGTGAAGAGATTCCTCTACCAATGCAGGTTAGCACCTTCTCATCAACTTAGATTCATAGACTTCCCTGGAACTCTGAAAGGATAAGTAATTCTTCCATGGTCACATTGTCAGTAAATGTCTGGTCCTCTGGGCTCTGAGGCCAGCTCTAGTATTTATTACATCACACAGTCTCTTTCACAAAAAGAGTAAAATCAATCAATCAGTATTTAAGTACCTACTATGTGCCAGGTACTATGGTAATCAAATCCAGGTCTGCTTATTCCAACCTCAGCACTCTTGCTATAGAAACAACCTGCCCATAATTCATTTACCCTAGAATTGTGTCTCTGCTAGAGTCATCAAAGGGGCAGGCTAGTTACATCCCTTAATGTCAACATGAAAGGTTAGGACTTACTCTGAATCATCTATTATGAAGCTGTCATTCAGAAAATTATCAGAACCTTCTGGGATTCTGCATAATAAATAGAGAGACTACATAGTGTTGTTATGGGATAGTGCACTGAATTTTTAATCAGAGGATCTACATTCAAATTCTAGATCTTCCCATTGCCCCCTGTGTGAACTTGGTTAATTCATTTCCTCTCTAGGGTTCCGTTTAACCATCTGTAAAATAAGAGGATAGAGTTCCAGCTCTGATTCAGTGTTCTTGTAGGCCCTTTGTTTACTCTCCTCTGTGAGAAGTAGGCTGGCCTTTTTATTTGTCTCTAACTCTCCCCTCTTATCTAAAGAGGAGATCCCCATGCAGGATTATAAACTCAATAGTAAAATGTTGGATTTCAATCTTGATGTCTTACAAGATTTTGTGAACAAATCTACATCAGCCCCCTTCATGCTCTTAGTGACTTCCTCTTCCCTTTCAGCCTTCGTCTTTCCACAGTGCCTCATCCTTATGGCAGACAGGTCTTTTCCATCCCCATCAGGAACTTGAGTGAAACCTCAGTCTCTCCCAAGTCCCTGTGAGCTAATTAGCTACAGATAGGAACACCCTTGCCATGTGAATTTGGATACAACTGGCATGTTGTAACAGAACAGCAGTTAAGAAGCCAAGAGACTACCTGGCCTCCAGTCCTCACTTTTCCACTAGGTAGATGATACTTTCTGGCATTGGTCAAGTCTCTTCTCTCTGGGCCTTCCTTTTCACAAACTTGTAACGCTCATTTCTGGGGGGAATCCTGAAACCTCTTATAAATATGCTACTCTAATTGGCAGATGATACCAGATTTCTACCCCAGATATCATATTTAGCAAGGTATTGTTCACAATAAAGTTTACTGCTCATCCCAGGAAAGTCAATGAGCTTATCAACATTGGTCTTATTATTTTAAAAAAAGAGTCCTCTCTGAAAACATAGTCACTTCCATTGATTTATTGAAATCTGTCGGATTGCCACTGAGCAAACTCTTCATTCCGCCCCCCCCCCCCCAATCATATTTCTGTTTTTGAGATGCTGGACTGTCATCCCTTTTGTATACTTTTTTTGTTTCATCTAGCTCTCACCTTCCCTTTCCTCTTCCCTCACTCACCCCTCTGAAGTTTAAATATCTTTTCTAGTCCCTTTGTGGCCTTCTAAGTTTTTTGCTAAGTATCCAGTTCTTAAAAAGTCGGGCCAGGTTTTGCTGCTCATTGACTTCACAGGGATCCCTCACCGGCCCATTCAAGCCAAAGGAAAGGTTGTTGAGGTTTTCCCCATCATCATTATTGCTCCCATTGTTTCCTCTCTTCTAATTTCCTTTTCCTGTGTGGAACAGCTGGCCTTCATGCTTGCCTTCTCATCCTGGGGGTGGGGAAGGAGAAGCTGTTTTTTACAAATGTTACACTCAAAGCAATTTGCATCCCATAATTAATGAACATTAAAATGCACAATTAGAAACAGAAACAAATGGCTGTGCAATGATTAAAAATCAAGTTATGAAAGGAGAAAACAAACTCAGGAGGAAGAGAGGGGATGGACAGAAACCAAAGCTAAGCTGAAATAGCGAGGCACTCTTCCATTCAAGGGCTGCCTATATTGTTCCCCAAGAACATGTGTTCCTTCTCTGTCTTAAATTATAGTCTTTTCACTTGAAAGAGGACTTACCAAAGCTTTTGTTTTGGCTCTTGATGCCCAGGTCTACACTACTCCTGTGAAGTTGCCCATGTGACCGTGGGAATACAAAGTTATTTCTCTGTTTTTCCATTTCCCTGTGTGTAAAAAGTAGGGTTTGGAATAGACAAGGGATTCATAATATTTTTTTTGGATCATAGGCTCCTTTGCAAGGTTTGTGGAGCCTATAGACTCCCTCATAAAATAATATTTTCAGATACATAAAATCAAATACATAGGATTACAAAGGAAAACAATTATATTGAGGAACAGCTGTTTTTGTTTTTAAGTTCATGGACCTAAATTTCAATATTAGACTAGATGGTTTCTGAGATGGTTGCTTGCCTCTGTAACATTCTATCTTCTAAGGCCTCTTCAGGCTCCAATATTCTGTGCTTTATCAATCTATGTATTAGTGCCCCATTATGTTCTAATATTTTATGTTCTAAGTTCCCTTCCAGTTCTAATATTCTATAAGCCCAGGTCATCAGCCAAAATAGAAGTCCAGATGTGAGTGGGGGAGGAGAGTTCATTGCCTAGCTGATAAAAGTTACTTGGCTGATCCTAGGTCTGAGCTACTGCCTATTGCCTGATGAAAAAGGCAGCGGGACTGTTTCCAGGTTTTTGTGTCTCAGTGACCCAAGTCAGGCAGAATGTGCCTTTTACCACACACTAATGGCCCGGTGGCCAGGAATCCATCATGCCCTAGTGGCTTCTGTCCAGAGATGAGCCCTACAGGAGCAAGAGATCCCCTGAACTTTTATTAATATGTATGGCATTTCACTCACATAGAAAATTGATTTTCTTTTTTAAGTACCAAATGTAGCAGTTTTATAACCTTTCTTCAGCTTGACAGAGGCCATTTATAATCTGCCTTCACTAGCACCTGTGTCGGCTCTAGTCAAACTCATCTTCAGGAACTCTATAATGCATTTTTAATTGTGAGCTGTTCTGCTACACAATTTATTTTCCAAAAGGATTGACCTTTTTTGTTTGGGCTTTTTTTTTAGTTGTTCAAGGGCTTGGACAGGGAAGGGGGAGGAAATAGCAGGAGTGAGGCAGGAAAGAGGAGCAGAGTGAAAGAGCATTTAAATTTGGGAACTCTTGTGGTGGATTAGGATGGTCAGGCTACGGGTTTTAATATTTGTGGAAAAACCAGGACCTAACTTCATCTTAGAAAGCAGGAGAGCATCAAGTTACATTCCATCAGTCCAAGATATAGAGGATGGGCTAACCTCGTAAAATAAAATAGGTAAATAATTCCCACATACAGAAATCTTGAGGGTATATGAGATAATCTAGTTCAATGTCCCCTTGCCCCATCCCATCTCAAGCATGAATTCATTCTATAATATCCCTGAAAAAGTTAAGCATCCTGTTGCTCTGAACATCCCTGAAGTCACAAGAAACTCACTACCTCCTGAGACAGTCCAGTTCACTGATAGCTATGATTCATGGGAATTATTTGTTTTGAGCAAAAAAATCTACCTTCTTGTGACTTTAAACTTTGAGTTTTAGTTCTGCCTTTTAACTTACTCTTCCTCCTCATAGCCCTTTTTGTTTTGTATCTTTGAAAATCTTCTCATTCAGTTTCTTGGAGCAGAAAGTTATATTGGGGTCTATTCTTTTCTTTCTTCTCTCGCTCAGCATCACCAAATATTTAAATGGTGTCTGCTATGAAGCACTGAACCTACCCCAGCACAGCATACCATAGATGGGAAGACAACTCCATATACCCTTAAAAAATTAACTATTTAGATAGTTTATTCAAAGAACCCAGTGAATGGCTTATGCCTTAGACAATGATTGTTGTCCTTTGTTCTCAAAGAGGACCAAAATGACACCATGATAAAGTGAAATTTCAGTGTGTACAGCTGTTACTGATGAGACCAATATGAGCTTGGAATACTCTACCACAGATTGGGCACAGAGATTCCATGTGAACATTTGGGATGGATACTCCAAATTTGCACATCCTGTGTTTCCCTTGTGCTCTTTCAATTCTGCTTTGCTCAGAGAGCACAATATCCTTTCTGACATGGGCACACCATGCTGAGAGGTCCTGTGCCAATGTCTCCTACGTCCCACAATCAAATCCAAAATTCTTGAGAGAGACATTGAGAGTGTCCTTGTATTGCTTCTTCTGATCACCATGTGATCGCCTACACCATGCAAGTTCTCCATACATAGGCTTTTAGGCAAGCATACGTTTTGCATTTGAACAACGTGGTCAGTCCATCAGAGTTGCACTCTCTGAAGCATAGTTTGAATGCTTGGCGGTTTAGTTCAAGCAAGGACCTCAATGTCTGGTACCTTGTTCTGCCAAGTGATCTTCAAAATCTTTCTAAGACAGTTCAATTCAGTTTCCTGGCATGGCACTGGTAGACATGTTTCACAGACATACAGCAATGAGGTCAGCACAGTGGCTTTGTAGACCTTCAGTTTGGTAGTCAGTCTAATACCTCTTCTTTCCCATACTTTTCTTCGGAGTCTCCTAAACGCTGAGCTAGCTCTGGCAATACAGGCATCAACCTCATTGTCAATGTGTGGAAAGTACACTACCAAGATAAGTGAACTTATCCACAGCATTCAAAACTTCTCCATTTGTTGTAACTGATGGTTCCACATATGGATGATGTGGTAGTGGCTGATGGAGTATCTGTGTTTTCTTGGTGTTAATTATTAGGCCAAAATTAGCATAGGCAGAAGAGAATTGATCCATACTTTGTTACATCTCAGCTTCAGAGGCTGCATTGAGTGCACAATCATCTGTGAACAGAAAATCATGCACCAGTACTCCCTCCACTTTGGTCTTGGCTTGTAGCCTTTTCAAACTGAAGAACTTACCAACAATACCATCAACTACCATCAAGGTAGTTGACCTTGATACCATGTTCATTCTCATTGAAAGAATTTGACAATATGACTGAAAACATCATGCCAAAAAGCATGGGAGCAAGCACACAGCCCTGGTTCACTCCATTCATGACTGGGAAGTCATGAGAGCATTGTCCACTATTCAGAACCTGGGAAAACATGCCATCCTGCAATTGATGTACAATACTGAAGTACTTCTCTGCGTAACCAGACTTTGACATAATTTTCCATAAACCTTCATGACTAACAGTGTCAAAGGCCTTGATCAGATCTACAAACATTGTATACAGACCTCTGTTCTGCGCCTGACATTTCTCCTGGACTTGTCAGGCAGCAAACACCATATCCTCGGCCCTTTCTGAAGCCACACTGGCTCTCAGGTAGATAACCATCTTCCAGGTGAAGGATCAGCCTATTAAAGAGGACTCTAGCAAGAATCTTGCCAGCTATGACTAAGAGAGTCATACACAACCCCTTGTGATTGTCACAGGACAATCTATTCCCTTTACTTCTATAAAGGTGGACAATGGAGGCATCCTTTAACTCCTGGGGGACAACCCTCCTCTTGCCATATAACCTGGAAAATTTCAGTCTTTTTTTTTTTTGCCTTAGACAACATGAGCTATGGAAGTACTGAAGCAGGAAAAATAACTGTCAGTGATGCTAGGCAGGGGAGGCTTCCTGGAAGAGGCAGGATTTGAGCTGAATGTTTCTTTAATTGCTTAGCATGCATGCTTGGCATTTGTAATGAAAAGTTTCCTCACATTTGAAATGATACATTTTATATTCCTCATGCTCCATACACTGAAAGGGGTGACTTGCTGGTAGAGGGCAGATGTACCAACTATACCAAAAATATAAATTTGACATGTTCTTGTTGTTTTATTATATCCTTTGATTTTTTTTTTACAATAAAAACTGTTCTTTCATCTAGGAATAAGTAGTTTCTGGGCCTCCCCCACCCCTTTCATTTTCCAGGTTGTGGAAGGCAGTTCATTCATGACTGTCCTTCCAAAGTAAAGAATATACTGTATGGTGAATTTACCACTTCTCAAATGTATTCATTTGGAAAGGTCATTTCTTGTCTCTAGACCTGTTTCCTCATTTAAAATAATGCATCTCTCATCTCTATTAATTTGTGCTTATTGTTCCACTTGCCTAAAATACACATCCACCTAAGCTCTGACCCTTTAAATCCTTTGTTTTCAAAACTCTTCCCAAGGAACACAAAACATTTCTTCTTCCATTCTGCATCTAGTGCCCTGTGTTCAAGAAATCACCTTGTATTTATTTTGTATATTTTTGTATGTACAAATTGTCTTCCTCAATAGTACACAAGCTGCTTCAGGGCAAAGACTATTCCATTTTTTTTGTCATTTTATCCCTAGCAATTCCTGGTATATAATATGTGCTTTATAAAAATGTTGGTTTGATCAGTTGATTGGGTGACTAACAGATTAGGTGATATCGAAGGTTTCTTCTAATTTTAATGTTCTACATCCTAAAAATATGGCAAATTCTGATATTCTTGTGTTGCAATGTTCTGTTTTTAAAGTTTCTTTTAATTCGATGATTTATATATTAATACTCTGTGCTTTTTGGTTTCTCTTATTTCTAATACTCAATGAAGTTATGGAGGAACCTTTTTATGTCCCCAATCTCCAATATTCTTCTTTCTTCTTTCAGTGCCCAGAAGAGCTGAGACCTATGAAAGATGGTACTGGCTGTTATGACTATTCCAAAGGGATTGATTGTTCAGATGGTTTCAATGGGGGCTGTGAACAGCTTTGTCTCCAGCAGACTCTACCTCTGCCCTATGATGCCTCTTCCAGCACCATCTTCATGTTTTGTGGGTGAGTGTTTTTGCCAAGAGATAATGATCTCCATTATTGCTACAAAATAATCTATTTTCTGCATAGCTGTCAAATTTATAATCTTAGAGTACAGTTTTGACCAAGTTACTCCCTTATTCAAAAAAAAAAAAACTTTAGTGGCTGCTGTTGCCTTTAGGATGAAATAAAAACTCCTCTAATTGTCCCCTAAAGCCCTTCCCTCTAAATCCAACTGATTTGGCTAGATAGATTTCACATTATTTTTTTTATTATACTCTATATTCCAACTATGTTGGCCTAGAAGGTATTTCTCTTGCATGACATTACATCTCAAAGTCCTTGTTGTTGAATAGGCTGTATCACATTCCTGGAATGCTCTCTCCTCACCTCTACTGACTGGAATTCATAGCTCCTTTCAAAGCTCAATTCAAGTGTTACCTGTTATAAGAAGCCTTTTCTTATAGCTTTTGTTAGTACATCTTCCTTCCTATATTGACTGTGTCCCCTGAGCATTCTACAAATCTAACACATAGTAGGGTATTTATAAATACTTCTTAAATTGAAATGATGTGACTTACAAAGAGAGATGATTTTCATTTTTTAAAATGATTAGCAGAAACGTAATTACTTAAGACATTTACTTAGCAAAACTTTTTTTTTTCTTCACTGGACATTCTGTACTATCGCAAATCTTAAAATAATCCAGTTCAGTTTAAAACTAATTATTATATTCATTTTGTGTTTTAGATACTAGGATATAAAGATAAAAATGCCTTGCCTTTTGGGCAGTAGAACTGCTCTAATTTGAAAGAAGGGCAGCTAGATGGTACCATGGATAAACTGCTAGGCCTGAAGTCAGCAAGACCTGAGTTCAAATGTGGCTTCAGATACTAATTAGCTGTGTAACCCTGGGAAAGTCATTTAACTCTTTTTTGCCTCAGTTCCCTCTTCTGTAAAATGAGCTGGAGAAGGAAATGGTAAACTACTTTATTATCTTTGCCAAGAAAACCCCAAATGGGATCATGAAGAGTTAGACATGACTGAAGCAACTGAATAACGACAGATTTGAAAGAACTCTGAAATTCATAGGTCCATAGGATCATAGTTCTAGAGTCTGAAGATACCTTAGAAGTCAACTATTCAAATTCTTCATTTTACATATGGGGAAACTGAAGCCAGGGAGGTCATGTGATTTCCCTAATAATCCGAATTGGACTAGAACTCGGGTGTTTTGGCTCGAGTCATTGTTCTTTCTTCTGTACCATGTCAAGTCATAAGGTCTCAGTTACCGATCTGTGCCATTTATACATTGTGTGAATTTGGTCTTAGTATTATTCAGTTAAAGTAAAGAAGAATTTAAGTGCATAGCATGTGCCAGGCACTGTGATGGGGATATGAAGCCCTCTCCTCAGTGTCTTCCACTGAAGAGATGCAATGTGTACACATATAAAGAAATGGAAGCTATTTAGGGAGCTCTGAGGATCCAGTGTGAAAGCAGAGGGCGCTAGCATTTGGAGAGCTCAAGAGAGATGAACTGGTGGCTAGATTAAATGTATCTTTAAGAGACTCTCTACCTCTAAGCTTTATCATGCAGGGGAGTATATATAGTATAGTAAGGAAGAAGTACATTCACAGAAATAAAGAGAATATAAGGCTTGAAAACATTAAGTGTACATTAAAGGTCTGACAGAGAGGAGAGAAAAATGGGGGAAGGAAGAGATTGCTTTTAACTATCTAGCTAGGGTGGGGACAATAAAAACAATTTATTTTTGTAATGTTTGAAGGGTTCCATTGTATTTTTTAGGTCGTGTAAAGATTATTATTAGGAGCTGCTAGGTAGTGCAGTGAGTAGAGCAACAACCCCGGAATCAGGAGGACCTGAGTTCAAATCTAACCTCAGGCACTTGACACTTTCTAGCTATGTGACCTAGAGCAAGTCACTTAACCCTTCGAAAAAAGGTAGTATTATTTTTATTTTACAGATGAGAAAACTGAAGTTAAGTAATTTTTTTCCAGTATCTCACAAGTTAATGATTATAAAGCAGGAATCAAACTCCCCATCTATTACATATGGCTTTCTCTCACCTAAGTTTATAGGTTTTGATAGAAGAGAAGACTTTCAAAAAGAGACACACTTGGGTTTGGAAAAAAGTCTATAGAAAAGGCATGGTTTGGTGACCAGAGATGGGGAAACTGTGGCCTCAAGGCCACATGTGGCCTTCTAGTTTTTCAGGTGCGGTTTTTTGACTGAGTCCGAGTTTTACAGAACAAATCCTTTCATTAAGGGGATTTGTTCTGCAAAGTCTGGATTCAGTCAAAGAGCCAAATGTGAAGACCTAGATGGCCACATAAAGCCTCAAGGCTGTAGGTTCCCCACCCTTGGTAGTCTAATGAGAGAAGCAGAAGACAGAGTGAGATTAGGGAGCATTGCATAGCTTCATTTTTCTAGAATATTGAATTTGTGAAGGGGATGACCTCAGGGAATAAAAGGAGGAAAAGGTAGATTAGAACAAAATTGTGAAAGACCTTAAGTGCTAGACTAGCTTGCCAGTTACCGTAGGCAACCAGATGATGCTTTGGGTAGAGTGTTGGTCCTGAGTCAAATGAACGTTCAAAGGTGCTTCAGATATTTAGTGTGAGCCTGAGCAACTTACTCTCTCATCCTCAGTTTCCTCAGTTATAAAATGGAAATAATAAAAGTATCTAACATACACACACACTTAAAAAAAAGAAAAGAAACCTTTGCAAACTTTAAGTCACTTTGTAAATGCTAGTTATTACTATTGCTAAGGCTTTGAGTTTGCATTTTCTCCTATGGGCAATGGAGAACCAAATAAAGTTCTTGAGTTGGGAAATGACAGGATTATACCTAGGAAGATGACTCAGACAGGAGTATGAAGGATCAGATGAAAAAGTTGAGACTAGACGAAGGGAGCCCAATTAGAAATTTGTTGTAATTGTCCAGGGGAAAGGTGAAGAGGAGCTGTCAAAGTAATTTAAAGAAAGGGATGGATAAAGGGAACATCAGAGATTTAAGAGCAGGCTTTTTTCCAAGTCCTGAACCCAGCACACCTTCTTCTTGGTCTCCTGCATCCTTTCCATCTTCATCTGTAGCCCTAGGCAGTTGTCATTAACGTGCACAATGATGACACTGTGTCCCCACAGGATCCTCAAGGAGCAAAGAAAGATTAGTTATGGTTCTTTGACTTTACTGGGCTAGGTGATAGAGTAGAAGGAACGCTGGAACAGTAGTCCAAAGACCTGACTATGACTTATTAAATTGTGGGAATATGAATATCATTTATTGTCAATTAGTCTCAGTATCTCTGTCTGAAAAATGGGAGTGTCTACCCTGTTTACTTCCCAGGATATTATGCAGATCAAATGTGACAAAGTATGTGAAATATTTCTTAAATTGTAAAGCACTTTACAAATGAGAGGGACTTTATTCTTATTATTCACTACAACAAGAAATTGACATAATAGGATTATGGTTCTAAATTAGGAAGAGATCTCATGGGACAGTTAGCATAACCTTCTCATTTTACCAAAAACAACAACAAAAAATACTAAGGGAGACCCAGTAGGTTAAGTAACCTAAAATATGCAAAAGTAATTTTCATCCATAGGGGTTAAAACAGAAGGGATGTGAGGACTCATTATCAGTTAGGCCAGGAAATTAAATTAAGCAGAATAGCTCATTCTTTTCCCCACACTCAGTGTAATGGACATTTTGTTGTGCATTTGTCCTTCCTAATCCTCTTTTCTTCCTTTATCTGATTATTAATTATATAATATAATAATGATCTCATCAATGTTGACATTCCTTCCTTTGATGCAGATCCTAATCTATGTATGCCCTGTGTTCTTCTAGAGATTCTCACCCCCAAAGAATCTATAATAATGAGCATGCTGGAAGCCTTCATCTGAATCTCTAGATTTCACAGGTACCAATGGAGTACTTAGGGTCTCCATGTATTATCTGTCACTCTTGCCATATGACTTCTAGATCTCCTTTGCTGATCATATGTGCTCAGTGATATTCCTTAAGCCTTTCTTGTGCATAAAAGCACATCCTCAGAAATAGTCTTCATCCTATCTGCTCTCATCATGAAAGTCCTCGTTGCCCTTCTACTCACCAGTAACTTTGATTGCCCAGAGATTTTGTTTCCCAGATTCCCAACCATAAGCATCACTGGGAGTATATTTACATTTGAAAGATGGGTCTTTGGATAAGAGAATACATTAAAAACACAATGTAATTTCCCACATTCAATCAATCCCCTTCCTATGTAGCAGTAGATGGAGTGCTGGAACTGCTGTCAGAAAGACCTAAGTTCATATATAGCCTCAGACACTTACTAGTTATGCGGACTTGGACAAGTCACTTAGCCTCTCTTAGCTTGTTTCCTCGTAAAATGGGGATAAAGAAACCACTTACTTCCCAGAATTGTTGTGAAACTCAAGTAGTATGATATTACAGAACATTTTGCGAATCTTAAAGTACCGAATATATGTTAGCTGCTATTATTAAAGTAGTTCTGAATAGTTTATTGTTATTAAATATCAAATATCATTGTGCCCATTTTAAAATGGGGAAAATTGAGGCAGGTAGACTGTCATTTGCCTATGGTCACATACCCCTAAATATGTTGGAGTTAGTAAGGGGGACCAGCAAAACAGATAGACGGTTCAATGGATAGAGCACTGGGCCTGAAGTCAGAAAGACCTGAGTTCAAATTCAGATTCATACCTTTACTAGCTGTGTGACACTGGGCAAGTCAATTAACCTGTCTTTGCCTCAGTTTCTTCTTCTATAAAAAAGGAATAATAGCACCTACCCACCAAGATTGGTGTAAAGATCAATTGAAGTAATGGTTGCAAAGCCCTTATTACAGTTCCTGACACATAATACACACTACATAAATGTTAACTATTATAATTATAATTATTATTATTTCGGAAACAAACGCAATCTTCTGATTCAGATTCCAGTCATTTTTTATCTTTCCTACTTCTGCCACACCTGCACTTCTTCCTTACTGGAGCACTTGCAGTAGCTTGGGGAGATCTTGGGCCCCTAGCAGTCAATCAGCAAAATAAATAAGAAATAAATTACCATATGCAGACCTAAATTTATGGCAGTCCTTCTTCAACTTAAGTGACTGCAGGGCAGTGGTATGTAAATTATGCATAGGCACAGTTCTGCAAGCCTGCATACAAAAGAATTTTTGTGTTTGCCAATGCTTTTTAAAACCTTCTTTGTTGTTCAGTGGGACTGAGTAGGCTTCCACAGATGTTCCCATCTATGAATGATCATATCATATCATATCCCTAAATAGGAACTTCAGATTTCCCAAGTTTGTGGCTTTGTGCTACAGATAGGTAAACTGAAGTACAGAGAAAGGAAGTTATTTGCCCAAGGTCACTCAGTATGTAGCAGAGCCAGGACTCAAAGGCAAGTCTACTTCCTCTCTGTTATATAGTAATTCCACTATGTATGTATGTATGTACGTATACACACACACAGATCACACAGATGTGTGTATATGTACATATGCATATGTACATATACACATACATATATATGTATATATGTACATATATACATACATAGTGGAATTGTATATGTACATCATAGTGCAGATCAGAATTTTAACTAGTGATTTAAGTGACACAGAATATGCCCTTATATCAGTTTTTAAGACAATTTCAACTGAAGATGCGTTAGAGATCTCAGTCTACACAACCCTCTCCAGCTACTGGCCAAAGAGCCATTGGGGGTATAGGGAGCCAGTCAGCATGTGAAGCATGTGAGCTACTAGCCATCTGTTAGCACCATGTTTTAACTAACCATACCTTCTAATCAAGTGCTAAGCTTAGGGCTTTTTTTTCTTCCTATATTGTTAGAACTATTCAAATTTGAGTGCCCTGAAACAAGACTTAGTCACTCTACCTTAGTTGGACTTTACCTCAAATGGCCCTTCAAACCACATGATGAAACAGTTTGAATGCATTGAGTAAGTGTATGTGTCTGTGTATACACACACACACACACACACACACACACACACACACACACACACACATATATACACACACATATATACATTCATAGAGAGAGTGTCAGTGAGGGTAGGAGGGAATGGAAGGGATCTGTACCTAAGAGAGCTTATCTGTAAATACAGGAACGAATTAGCCCTTTCTAAGGAATGCTAAAAAAGAATGAAAAATTAAGAACTCTTCAAAACCAGCATTAATATTACAAGGCTTTGAAAGAGGTCTATTAGCAATGTAATATTACTTGCACTTGAGATAAACTCTTTCATCAAAACAGCGAATCCCATTTAGAGGTGCCTGTGAGACATTTGCATCAGAAGACTTGGTTTTGTTAAGTTAGAGAGACAGCAAGAGGGCAGAAGAGTGATCTCCCACTTGAAGAAGTTAGAATTAGCTGAAGTCAGAGCCAAGAGCTCCAAAGTGGCCACTGGGAAAGTCAGGGCTAGAGCCTAGGTTGGGTAGCTCCCCGTCCATGGTTCTTTCTACTGTACCACACTGCATTATAATTCTCTTAATATAGCACCTTTAGATTTCAAAGTACTTCACAGACATTGCCATTTAGTCCTTGCAGCCATCTTCTGATCTAGGCAATGCAAAGTATTCCTGTTATAGTGGTTGGAAAATGAATTTCAGAGAAGTCAAGTGCCTTCCCTATACTACAACTAATAAGTGGCTGCTAGTTATACTCATGACCTCTCTCTTGGATAGATTACCTATGATTATCTTTAATTTATGGAAGGAGAGAGGAGAGAGAGAGAGAGAGAGAGAGAGAAGGAGGGAAGGAGAAAAATTTGTTTTTTATAAGTTGATTGCATGTTTTCTTCTTTAAATTGAGTTCCTCGAAGGTAGACACTGTTTTTGCCTTTTTTTATATCCCTAGTGATTTGCACACAGCACCTAGCACATGGTAGGTATTTCATAAGTGCTTATGGACTTTGTGTTCTAGGTCCTGGACTCAAATCTATCCCTTCTAACTCCACAAGCCTGAATCTCTTTACATTATATCTCGAAATAATCTTTAAAAACTAAGTTTGCCTGGGATTTGTCTAGCAAATTTATTAGACTATGAGTTCTTTGAGGACAAGGACAAGGTCAAAGTGAAACTTTGCCTCTCTCTTACCATCTATCTCAATATTCTTCACACAGAATACACTTAATAGATACATTTTTTGATTAATTGGTTGATTTACAGTTGATTGCCAGATCTTGCTAGCCCCTTCATTTTACAAAGTGGGCCTAGAGGAGAAATCACATCTATAAAAGGCCTTCCTGTCCCATAAGAAGAGGGATGTGAAAGCAACTAAGTCCATGCCTTGGGAGAAAATTCCTATTTTGTATCTGCTTGCTTACTTAATTTATTTATTCCTCTTTGCATATGTATAAATATAGCTCTGTGCAGATCTTGGCCAAGTTCCTACTTGCCTACGCTCTTTAGACTTTCTGTAAGAAAATCTCCCAGACGACAAAATGTTCCAAAGGAGCTGTATAATTATGTAGCATGGTACAAAAATAAAATTAAAAGAAAAAAATAAAACCAAAAAACCAAACAGACCTTCAAATAAACCATTCGGTGCCCCAGGGTGGCTGGAGGGAGAAAACTGCTCATGTTAGTATAACAGAGCTCAGACAAATATATGCCTTTTATTTGTCCTTGATACCCGAGGCTAATGGCACTGCTTAAGGTCTTGGCAATGAGTAGATTCTGTTACTATCAGGCAAGAGATAGAGATAGAACCAGGAAGGAAGTTCAGGGTCAGAAAACAAGCTGACAGATGGGAATCCTGTTAGAAGGCAGCAATGTTTCATAGAAAGAGATATAGATTTGGAGTCAGGTGAACTGAATCCTGCGTCTGTTACCTAGTACCTTTGTGACCTTGGATAAATCATATCACTTTTTTGGCCTTCAGTTCTCTTTTCTATAAAACATAGGGGTTAGTCTAGGATGAGAGGTTTTTAACCTGGGGTTCATGAACTTAATTATTTAAAAAAATACTTTGACAAATTAAATATGATTGGTTTTCTTTGTAATACTATGTATTGTATTTTATGCATTTAAAATCACTAAGAAGGGTCCATAGATTTCAGCGGACTGCAAAAGGAATCCATGACACAAAAATATTAAGAACTCCTGACCTAGCTTATAGGCATTTCTTCAAAATCCAATGATCCTATGAATCCCAACTTTAGCTCTAAGTCAGAGACAAAAATCTGAGGTCTTTGGTGATCAAGTGTTTAGAGATCAAATTTCTTGATGTTATTGATCAAAGGCAGAGCCAAGGCAAAATGTTCTTACTGTCAAGGCATGGGTGTAGAATTGTGCTCCTCTGTGTGTTACCAACACATGCAATATGGTTTAAAATGAAATTAGTTCCTTTATGCCATGAAGAGTAGGAACTTTATCCTTAAAAGCATGTGGCCTTGTAATCTGACTCTGATGTTTCAAAATCTGTGCATTTAGGAAAAGAAAGTTATAGAAAAAGTATCCGTTACTGAGTTTCCCATTACACTACAGGTAGCTATATACTTGTCTACCCCTGAGTCTTCCTTTGAACTGAAAGAAAGGAAAAATGATGAATGAAGGATTATAGCCTCATATGATTTAATCAGTTAATAAACATTTATTAATCACCTACATGTCATGCGCTGCTGAGTTAGGGGCTGACAATATAAAGATAAAAGTGAAATGGTACATAAGAAGATATGTAAAAATTTGTTGTTGTAGTTGGGTCATGTCTGATTCTTAGTGACCCCCATTTGGAGTTTTCTTGGCAAAGATACTAAAGTGGTTTGCTATTTTCTTTGTCAGTTCATTTTATAGATGAGAAAACTGAAGTCAACTGGGTTAAATAACTTGTCCAAGGTCACACAACTAGAAAGTACCTGAGGCCACATTTGAACTCAGGTGTTTCTGACACTACTGGATAGAGCACCAGGCCTGGAATCACAAAGACCTGAGTTTAAATCTAGCCTCAGGCTCGTTCTAGCTGAGTGACCCTGGAATTTTGACACTAAGTATAATGCTTTGTTTCTCTATACGACACTGCTATTCAGACTCTGTTACAACTCAGTCCTGGTAAAAAACATGACTCAGTAATGTAAAATCAAACTGTATTGGCACATGTGTGTCCAGAGAGGGCATTATCCTCTCCTTCCTTTCTCATCTCCCTCCCAAAATGTCATCTTGGCAGCTAGGCAACCCAGTGGATAGAGTGATGGGCCTGGAATCAGAAAGACTCTGGGCAAGTCATTTAGCCTCTCTCTGCCTCAATTTTGTCATTGACAGATTGGGGATAATAATAGTACCTACCTCCTGGGCTAGTTGTGCCAATCAAATGAGGTAATTTGTATAAAGAGCTCAGCATAGCACAGTGCCTGGAAAACACTAGGTGCAATGTAAATGTTCCTTGTTGGTTGCTGTTGTTTTTATCATATGCATCATCATTATCAAGATATTCAGAGAATTATACCTAGAAGGAGTGCTGTGAATTCTTCTGACTCTTATTCTGCAGTGATTGGTTTGGAATTGAGGAAACTGGGTTCAAATGCTAGCTTTGCTATATCTTACCTATGTGACATTGGGTAAGTCACTTAGCATCTCTTAGCTTCAGTTCCTTCATTGCTAAGAGGGGTTAGATTAGATGACCTCTCAAATCCTTTCCAATTCTAAATCTATAGGTTTAACAAAATTAAAAGCTTTGAGTGTGAAGCAATAATGGATTGGTTCTCTCTTATCTGAGGAAAAGTCATTACCATAAAGTTGGACACCATACTGTGTAAACACACACACACACACACACACACACACACACCAGTTTACAAAGAGCATTTGCTAAAGTAATGAGTGGTTGGCATCTCCACTGGTAGAAAATGCATGCATACTGATAGTCATAGATCTTTGAATCATTGATGTAATAATAATTGACATTTTATAGTGCATTTCAGCTTATGTGTTTTCTTTGCAACCTCTCTGGTAGTATTAGTATTCTTAACTCTAGTTTCCAAACTATAAAACTGAGCTTTAAGGAGATGAAGTGACCTGTTCAAGGTCATACAAGTGACAAAGCTGTTTTTTTTTTTTAATATAGGCCCTCTAAACTTCAAGTATAATGAATTCATTATACTTAGGATAGGCATTTTCTACCGCCTAATCCATAATAAAGAAACTGAGGTACTGCATTTACAAGGGAGGTGGCTACTTTTAGGCATTCCCCAAAAGAAATTCTCTGGCATACAAGGCCTTATTTCTAAGGGTACAGTCACAGTTGCTTGTAATTGCCCTTTGCTTTTCAAGGACATAGCATTGCTGACTTGTCAATGAAGAAGCATGTCCCTCCAAGAATCCAGGAGGCTCATTCATCAGAGGATGGCAGACTCAGATATTCAAAGAGAAGGAAATTCTCTCTGCTTCAGTCATACATGGCTCCCTAGGGGATAGGCTTGCCAGCTTATCTCACACACCATCCTCCTGCTCTATAACATTTTATTGCTTGCTACAGAGATGATTGAGATGTAAGAAGTGAGTTCAGAGCTTCAGATAGTATGAAAAATTTGGGGCATTATTCACCCAACCTACCCCAAGTCAAATGTGACACAGAAAACAATCCTGAACAGGATCCTGGCTTCACCATGAACTCGCAAACTGAGGGGATAGTATACAAAAGGTAATAGATAAGAACTCAGCAAGCTATGCACCTGAAAATAATTTAGACCACAAGCTTCTCAAGACCAGGACCCTGTAACACAAAGTGAACTAAACTTGGTGCCAGAATATTTTAGCTAAAATTTTCTATCCAACATTTATTAGCTGTGACCCTGGAAAAGTAACTTCACATCTATGTGCCTCAGTTTCCTCACCTAAAAAATGTGGAAAATAATATATGCACTACCTACTTTTGCAGGGTTTTTTTTTTGAAACCTTAAAGTAGCATAGAAATGTGAACAGTTATGACAATAAAGGTGTTATCTTCATTTCCTGCGCAGTGTTTTGTATACATTTTCCCACATAGAAAAAAAAAATGTTGTGACTAGCTGATTTCCCTCCCCCTACCATAAGATAACCAGCCTAAAATAAAACCAATAGAGAGTCAGCATAGTACAGTGGAAAGAACAATGGATTTGGAGTCAGAGGATTTAGGTTCCAACTCTACTTATGCCATTTACTTCCTGTGTGACCTTGGGAAAATTCTCTAATCATTATGGGTTTCAGTTTCCTCATCTATAAGACGAGAGGTTGGACGAGATGATCTTTAAGACCCCTTCTGGCTCCAAAAATCTGTGATCTTATGAAGGTTTCCTGTCCTTCTTGCTGTCCCACTCTCTGTTCTAAATATGCCACCACGTGCAAGTTGCTCACTGCAGCAATGTAACCCTGCCAATAGGACATTTTCTAGTGGTCATCAGAATTGGGTAGTTAGAGGTTCAGGACAGCCATTGCTGCCATGTGTCAATTTGTATTTCCAGCTTCCAACTTCAATGAAAGCAACGTGCTAAGAGCTGTCCACAGTGCTGAAGGAACCATCCCTGCTGTTGCAAGGGTGATTAAAGTCTAGTTTCTGCTACAGTTTTCAGACGTGGTAGACAGCTACTTTGGGAATAGTTTGTCTTGAGAAACTACTTGGTAATTCCCCTCCAATTGGTCTGCAATGCTTTTTTCGGGTCTGTATGTTCATGGAAAAAGTTTAAAGGTGTTATAAAATTAACTATGTCAGTATTCTTGAACTCCCCCCAAATGTTATAAGTGCTTTCTTTAACTGCTGATTAATATGTTAGCAGGCTGTTTGAGAGATGTCTCTGTGCCCCATGAATTATGCCTAGGAGTTATGTCTCACTAAGCAGGAGCATCATATATTAATAGATGCCTGGAATTGGAGTCAGGGAGTTAAAATCCTCCCTCTGGTATTTTAAATATGTATGCATGGTCATGTCACCTGAATAAACTAAACCTCAGTTTACCTTAATTTAAAAAGGATAACATTTTTTGTAATACTCAACTTGTAGGGCTGTTGTAAGGCCTGAATGAGATAATATGTGTGAAGTGCTTTGCAAATGCAAAATTCACTACGTAAATGAATTATTATTTTAAGGAATTATTTGAAAAGAGTTAGGCTTATCTCAGACCAGTGCTAGTTATTTCTCTAGATTTTGCTTTTTTCGTGCCTGAATACAAAATGAGTGAACACAGGAGAGCTTTTTGGTCATAATATATTGAAGCTGAAAGGAACCTTAACACATTGAATGTTAGAGCTAGATGGTGGGGCCTTAAAAAAGACTGTTAGACATAGTTCTCAAAAAATTGCAAATTGTCAACAACCTTGTGAAAGATTGCTTCAAATAACTAATAATAAGAAAAATTCAAATGGAAACAACTCTGAAATTTTACCTCACACTCAGAAAATTGGCAATGATGACAATAGATGCAAATAATCAATGTGAGTGAGACTGAGAAGAGGACAGACATGCTAATGCATTGTTGATGGAGCTATGAATTGGTCCAGCTATTCTGGAAAGCTATTTAGAATTATACTTTTTAGAAAAGTAACTAAACTATTGATATGCTTTGACCCAGAAATCTTATTTCAAGGCATATAACCAAAAGAGTTCAGAGACAAAAATAAGGGTCTTAAATACACCAAAATATGCAGAACATTTCTTTATGTGATACCAAAGAAATGGGGGAAATTATAGCAGATCCCTATAGATTGTCCAATGGCTAAACAAATTGTGATAAGTGACTGCAATGAAATATTACTAAGCCGTAAGAAATTATGAATATGAATTTACCAAAAAACCATGGTTTAGGACTTATATGATCTGAGACAGAGTAAGTAGAACCGTTGAAATGTTATGATAATGTAAATAGCAGAAGAAAAAATAAAACAGAATGCTTTGTGATTATGATTATGCTTTACTCTGGAACAGAATTAAGAAAATGAACCTCCTTACATTCATTGGAAAAGTAGAGGAACCTTGATGTGGAATATTTCATATACAATTAGATATAGTTGATGTGTTAGTGAGTTTTGCTTGAATTTTTCAAACTTATTTTTTTTTAACCTTTGTTATAAGTGATGACTAGCTGGATAGGAGAGGGGAAGGGATAACTTTGGAACTGAATAAAATACGAAAACAAAAGTTATAAATAAAGGATACATTTTTTAAAAAAGAAATTAAGTGTTAAAATACAGACTCATAAACTGATAGAATTTCAAGAGAACTTAGAGATCACCCAATCAAATTCCTTTATTAACATGGGAACCTGATGCCCAGAGAAGGGAAATTATTTTTCCAAATTCATACAACTAGTGACAGAGTCAGGACTAAAACACAGATCTCCTGAGTATCAGTTCATCATTCTTTCCATTACACCTCATTGTTTGCTGAGGTGTGGGTCTAATTATCTCATCTGTCATTTCCTAGCTGTGTGGAAGAATATAAGCTGGCTCCAGATGGTAAATCCTGCCTCATGCTATCGGATGTCTGTGAGGGTCCCAAGTGTCTCAAGCCTGATTCCAAGTTCAACGACACTCTCTTTGGGGAGATGTTGCATGGTTACAACAATAGGAGCCAGCATGTCAACCAAGGCCAAGTCTTCCAGATGACTTTCAGGTATGAATTGGACCTTGTCTATTCCCTGTTGATATAATAAGGGTTGTGTCTGAGTTATTCATTTAAATTCAAGGCAAAAGAAAGAGAGTAGAACATTATTATTAAGCACCATTGAACATATTAACTGAACACACTGACATTTCTCTCTTGTTTCTTCATATTTCTGCTTCAACTTATGGTTTTCCATATCCTACCTCAGAAATCCAAGTATATGGAAATATGTATATAATTTCTATGTGAAAAGAACTGGCTTTATAGTAGACAAAGGACTTAAGTTTCCATTTCATCTCTTCTATTCCATACCTTCATGACATTTGGCAAGTTGCATCCCTACCCTAGGCCTCAGTTGCTCCATTGGTAATATGATCAGACCAGACTAGATGATTTCTAAAGCCTCTTCTAAGTCTAAATTTCATGATGTTTTCAGGGACTACCACCAGTGGAGATAAGCTGCTCTCTCATTTTATTGGCTTCTCTTTGTGAAGTAAAGAGCTTCACTTTGAGCTGGTTTTGGTTCTAATATTTCTTTTGCCTATGATCCTAAGCACTGCTTGTTAAAAAGCCTGCAAAAGATGAGAAGATTTGAGGAGGGACATTCCCTGCTTCCTTCACTATTATCAAGCCTGCTTGAGCCTCAAATCTGTTTGGGGTCAGTATTCTCTAGATCTAGGCATTAGTCATTAGGATGCCTGAAAGCTCAGTGCTGTAAAGTAATGACACAATTTTGCTCAAGAGAAAGAGGTATTTAATGGAGACGATGAAGCACACAGACTATAAGGGAAATTATTAGCTCAATAACAACTGCATAAACTCAGTATAAATTGGAAGCTATTGAGCACATGGACCATCTGGGGAAATTCCTTGTTCAGTATAAACATGCACATCTATTAAAAAAATTACTCAAATATAATGAAAATAGGATTCCTAACAATAATCCTAAAAATATGACACAATTATTCCTGAAGAGAGGAGGATAATGGATTATTTCTCATGTTCCCAACTGGACGTACCTTGAAATGAGGTCATGCAAACTTCCAAGTTCCTAGCAATGATGAAGGAAAAGAGGAAAAAGAGAAGGAAAAGATTGCAGATGATTATACTCTCCAGAAGAGAAAATAGCCAGGAGAGAGGCGGATGTGGACAGGCACCCTCTTAGCCCACTGAAAGAGAAAAGAAGAGGGATGGCAATTTGGAGGAAAGACAGTAAAAAGAAGGTTAAGGGCGATGACACCAGATGACCTGCTTTGAATATCTACCTACTATTGCTGTTCAAGTGATATGCCACTAATCAGATCTCTTCTTGCTAGTACATAAAGTTACCCCTCAGTTCCTTCCCCAAGGGTAAAGTCTAAGTTCTGCCATCCTTAAAACTTCATGTGGGTTGTTTTTCTTTTCCAAGTAGGAGATAGGTTTATGTTAGGGACATGGTATGTGGGATAGAGGTGTTCCTTCCATTAATGAACAGAAACCTACCTTCTTAGTCCTGGTCACATGACTCATTGAGGACCACAGTTTTAATTCAAGAGTTCCTATCCTATTCAGAATCGAAAATGGTTTCTTCAAGCCTACTATCAATCCTACTGAATCAACTTCTAGAACCAAGTGCAGTAACGGATCCCCACTCCCATCCCCTTCCATTCAAACAGCAAGAAGTTTTCAGTTATTAGCTATGATATTGCCATGGTTTATGTTGAGGAAGGAAGCATCATAAAATACTTTACACATTTCATGTGTCCTTAGAGCTCTTGGGGACATCATTCTAGAAGCAGCAGGCATGTCAGCATTTAATGACCAATTTTATCTTGCCCATGTTCTATCAATGATCGTTTGCAAGTTGAGCCTCCTGTAGAGGTCAGCAGGCTTTGTACCGTCCATCTCTGTCTTATGTCTCATATTCTAGTAATTTTCCTGGCATTGGGTTTTGGTAAATGCCCTGAATAAAATATCCCTGATAGTCCATATATAGACTAGCATCCAATCTTCCCACTGTTCCCCTTGCATAACCAATCTTATCTTCTTAGAGACAAAGCTCTGCTTGAAAGGGGTTAAACTTAATAATACTCTCTTTCTAGTTTAAGTCACAGAATAGCCCTATTTCCTGACCACACAGTAACCCAGAGATATGGTCTCCTTACTTTGAAAGCTCTCTGATAGAGGTGCAGTGTATGATTGCTTTGTAAGGTAAAGTCCCAGTCTTCAATCTGTCACCTCTCTGCCCCTGTCAGTAAGACCCCTGGCAACTAGGACACTGGAAATTGCAGCAAATAGAGCATTTGGGTTCTATTTCCTGCCCCCTACTCCTGCCATTGGGACTAAGATACTTGTTAATTGACTGGAAGTTGCTCTTGGAAGTGTCAAGGTTGTTCCTTTCTAACCATTCCAAGTCCAATTACCTTAATGTGAGGATTAGAATAAGTGAGAAAAGGGGAGTACAAAAGGTCCAATACAGTCATTCAAGGGAAGAGATTTAGAAATCTACATTTGGTTGGCATGCATTAAATTGCTGTGTGCTTGACTTCTATCAGGGCTGTTGGTGTGGTCTCAAAATTAAGGTCAGGTCCCACATGTCTAGAACAAACTCTTCTCATGCTAGCCCTTTAGAATCTCAAGTTTTCTTGAATGTACAGTTTGAGTATTATCTTCTATATAAATCCTTTCCTGATTATACAATCCACTACCCCACCCTCCAAACTGCTAGTGTATTGCTTCCTACAGAGAAAAAAAATTAATTCATCTCATATTTAATATTTACTTTTTGTGTACATTTTGTTTTCCCTCATAAAACGAAAGCTTTTTAAAGGTAGAGATTTATTTTCATTTTTCCTTTGTAAATGCCTGGCACTGTGTCTGGAACAAAGTAAGCATTTAAATTCTTATTAATGAGGCAGTTTTGTGGCAAAGTGGATAGAATTCTGGACTTGGGGTCAACAAGTCTTGAATTTGAATCCTGCCTTAGCAGTTTATGACTCTAGGAAGGCACTCAACTTCTCTTGATCTCTGTTCCCTCATCTGTAAAATGGAGATAATAATAGCATTTGTCTCTTAGGTTTGTAAGGATCAAGTGATTTGTAAAACTAAAGGTACTATATAAATGCTAGTTATTAGCAGTAGTTGTATTGATTTCCCTCAGAAGCATGTAAAATAATAAAAGAAAATGAAACTCTTTGATGCCCTTATAAGTCTTCCCAGGTAGCTAGATACAAAAGAAAGATGGGGGTGTAGAGGTAGCACCAAACTTGGGATAAAAAGACCTGCCTTCTAGTCTTGGCTTTAGTACTTTCTTCCTATGGATCCTCACTCAAGTCACTTTGATTCTCTGCTCTTCTCATTCTCATCTGCCAAATGGAAAAAATAGCACTAATACTTCTTGTATGTTGAATGGAAAGCTTGTTGTCCACTCTGAAGAGATACATCAATATTATAATTATATTTTTTCCCTTCTTAACTACTTTTTTCTGCCCCAAAGTAACTTGGAAAGGCTCTGTATCTACTGTATAGGATTTCCTCTTATAATAGGAACTTAAGGGGTAAGCACCCTTTAAGTGAAATAAATTAGTAAGCTCATTGAGTTCTTATAACAACTTGGTTACCCTGGACAAAATCCAATCCTCAACATGAATTCCTATCACATTGACCCATGTGACTTAAGGGTCATGTACCCATCCTCCCTCCACCCCCACGACCAAATGCCTTGCTCTGTTAGCTTGCAAGGGTGACTGAGAATTCCATTGGTCTCTCCTCAAGAACCGCCTTAAAGGTAGAGTATTATTCTATGATTCTGTCAAATATCACAAAGTAGAAAATTCAAAGTTATTATTCAGCTACAAGGATGAAGCTTAATTCACTAGACTGCTTATCATAACCTTATTTAGACTTTTCATCTTTTTCTTTAGGCCCTGGCTCTAGCCAGTGGTTCTTAACCATTTTGTGATTCATAGACCTCTTTGAAGCCTATGGACCCCTTCTCAGAATTGTGTTTTGCGTAAAACAAAATACATGGAATTAAAAAGGAAACTATATTGAAATAAGGTTATCAGGTTTTTTTAATAAGGTTCATGAACCTTGGGTTAAGGACCCTTGGTTGCAGAAATCACATCTCTGGCTTCCCTCAAGTTTATAAGAGAAATGATTTGGGAAAATGCTTTTTTCCCCAATTCATGGGACTTTGGGAGGAAAGAGTAATGTTCTTTAAGAGGAAGTGTTGGTTTAGAGACTTCTAAAGCTTGAGAAAGATGTAGTTCTAATGCTTTTCTTCCCTCTGCTGTTCCAGAATATGGCACTTAAAATCCCCATCAGGATCATTTGCCCTTCCAAATAATGTGCAATAGGTCAGATTCATGCTCCTCTTTCACTTGGCTTTTGATTAAAATGGGGTTTGGCAAGGTTTCATTTGTGGTTAAGAAAATGTCTTAAAATTTCTCTGTTACTTTTGGTTCTCCCTCTCTGCTTTCAACTATCCATTTTCCTTCAGCTCTATCTGTGAAAATCTTGGCCTTGTGCTTGGATGATAAAGAATAACAAAACTCCAATGAGGGAGCAGTGGAGTGAGCGATATCTCTGCAGGCAGAGGACTTGGATTCCAAATCAACCTTTAACAGTTAGGACTTGTGGGACATTAAGCAAGTCCTTTGTTGTCTCTGGACCTCAGTTTCTTCATCTGTTAAAAGTTTTAAGACTGAATTAGAGGGATGCTAAGGTCCCTTCTTGCTCTCAATCATTGATCTTAAGGGAACTCCCACTTTGAGCTACTCTAGGATTGAGCAGTGAAGCCCAAAGAAGAAAGCTGACACACAAGCCTCAGAAATAACAGAGGAATGAGGATGCTTAAGAGTGTGGGTTGATCCTGGACCAAAGATAGGCTGTGGAAAAGTCATACTAGAAATAGAAAATCTTGTCATAGGATAGTGCAATGATAATAGGATGTCAGAACTGGAAGACACTTTAAAGACTATATAGTTGAGCCTCCGAGTTTTACAGATGAGGGAGCTGAGATTTAGAGAGGTTGAGGGACTTGCTCGAAGTTACATAGCTAGTAAGAGGGAGAGCTGGAATATGAGCCCTGACTTTAAGTCTAGTGTATTTCCCTTTCCACCATATTTTTCAATTTCAGAAATGACCTACAAAGTGGGGGATGGTGGAAGATGCTTTACTCGAAAGGCAACTTTCAATCTGCTCTGATTTCCAGTGCATACATTACCATGTAGAAAACACTGTTTTAGATATGCAATAGAAATTCTAGGTTTGGCACCAAAATCCCCCTCTGACTGTGGCATAAGGTCTCCAATTTTTTTAAGTCAAGGAAAGCCAGCCTTATTTTTGCAATGTTCACTCACCCACATCACACATGCTGAGGATACTGAGTCAGAGTTTACCAAATGGCCACTGAGACTGACTTGGTCCAACTATTTTTAGCTCTCCAATGGGAAGTAGGCAGCCATTGCATTCTCTTTCCATGTTTGTGATTATTTGGAACTCCATCTTAGAGCAATGCGTCCTTTGTTGGAACACTGTCCCCTCATCTCTCACGTGAAATATTTCATTCTGGACAGTCCTGCAAATTGAGGTAGACAAAATGGGTCATTGCTTTGGATACAATATATAGAGAAAGACAAAAAGATTTATTAGAATATAACATTTTATGTTATGTCCTTCTTAAAAGGTACATATTTTAATGGAAGAGAATATCATTCTTTATGGTATGTAGAGACTGATTTTGTCAAAAATCAAGGTGCCTGTTTCAGAGCGAATATTCAAAGCCTTGAGTAGATATAACACGAACAACAGGGCAAAACTTTTTCTCACCCTACTTAACAGTAAAAACATTCTTCAGTCAGTGTCTTGTTTTAGGCTAATACTTAACAGACTAGTAAATACTAAGTATTATGGTTTAGTTCAGTCTTATATCTCTGTTCCTACCTCTTTTCTGTCAAGAAAAAAAATCACAAAATGAGCTATACTGGACCTATGTAGTTAAATATCACACTGTTTTTTTTATGATCTTCCCTGGCTTTCCTCTGTCTAAGATTGTGCCTCAGTGAGAAGAAAAATATTAGGAGCCTTAGTAACACCTTGACTCCCCATTTTGCTAGTGTATGTCCAAGACAAATAATAATAGTTCCTACCTCCACAATGCTCTGTGGTTTATAAAGTTCATTACTCACAACCACTCTAGAAAGGTGGCAGTATATATTTTTTACATCCATATTTTAAAGATGAGAAAATTGAGGTTCAGAGAGGAAAAATGACTTGCTTGTCACTTCAGGTAATAGGTGAGGGACCTGGGATTTGACCCTATGTCTTCTGCCACCAAATCTCACTGGACTTTCTATTATATCACCTGACCTCTAGGAAATAGAAATTGAGTCAATCAGTATATCTTAAACACCAGTTGACTGTAAGGAAGGCACCGAACTGGGTGTTATAGAAGACATGGCAGGTCAGCTCAGAGTCTAGAGGAGAAAAAGTCATGAGAAGGTCAGAGAAGGTATCCCAGAGAAGGTACAGGAGCTTTAAATCCCAGGTAGTACCTAGTAAAGCTCCCCTTTCTGATTTATAGCCTGGAGATTAATTCTTAAATATCCTGTTTGCTTCTCTTAAAGTCCCTTTTGCTTTCAAGATAATGTTTCTCAAAGACAAGTCATGTCAACATTTCTCTGATCGCGTGGTTGTCTTCAGCAATGAAAGAGGAACACAACCCTGTGAGTAGACTCAGTTACTCCTCTCCTGTCTGTCTCCCCCTCCCCTTCCTTCTCCCAGCTGGCTTTTATTGGCTCCTTACTTCCCCTTCCCTCCCTTCCTTCCCCTTCTTTACCATACACTGAACGTTAAATCTACTGCACTGTGAAGCTCAGATACCATGGGGCCCCTGCCCCCTGCCCCCTGCCCCCTGCCCCCTCCCTCCTGCCTAAAGACTCTCTTCTGGACCCTCCTGGCTTAAGAGTAATTATCAATAGTAACTGCTACTGTTTCCCTCCCAGCCTTCTGCCTTTTTTTTTTTGCCTCATTAAATGGGCCATGCCCTGGCTACCTTTTAAACAGACCTATTCAATGAATGGGCGTTTCCTCACCCTAAGTGGGTACCTGCATAGATCTTGGCCTAAAAGGGCCAAGGTCTCCCAGTGCATTCTGGGTTCTCTCCAGTCATCCTAATGAATATCTACTCACTGGATTCAGATGGCTCTGGAGGAAAAGTGAGGCTGGTGACCTGCACAGCCCTCCCTCACTCAAAACAAAGTTAAGTGCAAGTCATGTCATCATTTCTCTGATGGCATGATCTTCTTTGGCAACAAAGGACGAATACAACAACTCCCAAAGGCAAGGAGAATTTAAATACATTTTTAAACCACCTTATTATCAAACTTCTACAGATTGTTTTATACTATATCTGAAATCTTATTTTTGTACAGATTCACATATGGAGTATCATCTGTAAAATGGGGACAGTGTTACCTGTAGCTCCTCCATAAAGTAACATAATGTACTAGATAGTGGATTAGCCAAAGATTCAGCTGGGTTCAAGTCCTACGTCTGACAGTGGTCATGTCATTCATTCTCTCAGTGCCCCAACAATTCTCTAAGACCTTGAGTTGCAGAACAGATTCTGATAATCATTGCTAGAAGGAGTTCATTTATTTGTTTGTTTTCCTCACTGGAAGCGGAATGATTCATCACTGAATCAGGTCTTGTCACCCCCCCACCCCTAAAACAAAGCAAAACAACCTGCTTCACAGGGTCAAATGAGGTAATATAGATGGGGAACTTTACCAATGTTAAAATGTTGTATAAATGTCAGCTACAGTTATTATGACTAAAGTTGCCCTTTATCATCACTCTACCATAAACAGAGCAAAACTAGAATGTAATTATTACTCCCTTCCTCATCATCATAGGGGTCTTGACAATCATGTACTTACTGTTCAACCTTTAGGGGTCCCCATTTTCCATAGTTCCATATTCAAACCTAGAGTCTCTGGATCACCACATCCCATATGTGAATCAGAGAAGTTGGTCTGCACTTCAGGAAGCCATTCTTACTTTCTCTAGGGATGTTTCTAGCTTATTCTTCTGCAAGCCCCTTGGGTGGTATGCCTGTATGTGGTTTGTTGTATTGCAAAGAACTATAGACCTGGAGTCAAGAGACAGAGGTTTAAGGCCCAGGCCTGTCCTTTTTCTGACTTTCCGATTTTTAAGAGATCACAGAAACGTAGTGACTTCAGTTTTTTCATCTTTAAAAGCAGGATAATAATACATATGTAACCTACCTCCCATGGTTTCCATAAGGATCCAGTGAGGTGATATCTATCAGATATTCTGTAACCATACAGTGCTTTACAAATATAAAACTTCATCTGTGTAAATGCAGTGGAAATAATGCTTACCTTAGAGGCACTATTAATAATAATAGTATTTATATAGCACTTTTAAGGCTTGTAAAGTCTTAGACTCCAACTCAGGAGTCCCTTCCTCCATGAAACCTTCCTATGATATGATCCAGACTATGATGCTGAGATCAGGCTCTGCCCTTGTGTCCAGAAAAACTTCAAAGCAGAAATGGAATCTCCCTCCACCCCTAGCACACCCTTTACATTCTATTTCTTCAGTCGTATTCATGCAGCATTTCACCACAGAGTGTGTGTGTGTGTGTGTGTGTGTGTGTGTATTTTCACAGATGACAAAGCTGGGAGATTTTAAATAATTTGTATAGGGTCATACAGCTAGAAAGCATCAAAGTAGGATTTAAATTCTGATTTTCCCAATTCCAAGTCTAGGACTGTATTCACTGTGCCAGCCAGATGACTGGAGTTTGAATTCTGGTTGTGATGCTTACCTACCTGAGCATGAGGAATGATAGGGAAAGTCCTCTATGCCTGAGAACTGTTGCTTTTTCATTGTATCCCTGGCACTTATTACAGCACCTGACACATAGGAAATACTTAATAAATACTTGTGGATGAGCATTATGGGTAACAAATGACAGAACCAAATTTCTCCCTCCCCATTTTACAGCCACCAGCTTCAGAAACAATCCTCCACTCTGTCAGTAGTGCTTAAACAGTAATCCCTAGTGGACAATTCTGCTCTAGATGGTTCTATATCCGAAGTCCCTCTAGAGCAAAGAGGAAAATATGCTGGTTGGACCTCAAAGAGTGGCCAGGAGCCATTCACAAGCCCAGGAGTACGTGGTTTGTTGCCAAGTCCATCTCCCAGATGGCCCCTATGGCTTTTCTTCTTGCTTATCTGCTTTCCTTCCAGGGAGGAAATGCCATCAGGGAGTTGAGATTGCCAGGAGATAGAAGTCAAAAGAAAAAGCTACAGCAGAGTGAAGAGAGAAGGAGAAGAAGAAACAAAAATTGGGAACTGAGCCTTGTTGGAAGCTAACACAGACCTTGGGGACTTCTGTCTTTCACTTCTCTCCTGACTGTGTCAAGCTTGCACTTTTTTTTATTTTGTGGAATTTAACTTAGAATGCTAAACAGTTAAAATTAGAAAACTCCTTATCCTTTTAGAATGATATGATGACTACAGAATCATACGATTGAGAGCTGGAAAGATCATTTAGTCTAGTCTCCTTTTACAGGGGAAGAATCTCACGTCCAGAGAGGTTTAGTGAGTTCCCCAAGATCATGTGGTCAGATACCCACTTTTAGCCCCTCGAAGGGGTTTGGGGATGTTTGAACACATAATTTTTTGACCAAAAAGGACCATGAAATCTGTGATATTGGGGGCTGTTTGAGATGTCAGAGTATGGAGCAGAATGACCTCTTTCATTTTACAAAGAACACCGAGGCCCCTAAAAGATTAAATGACTTGCCCAAGGTAACACAACCACTTGGCTGCAGAGCACCAGTCTGCTGCCTGCAAGTACTAATTAGATAAGAAGCCTTTTGTTTTCTGTCTCGCACAGATGGAAGCCTAGCCATTCAGATAAGGGAGAACTGAAGTCCTTCCCCTTCAGTGACCTGAGGCAGAGTGGCTTTGTGTAGTCTCTCAGATACTTTAAAAGTCCCAAATTAGATGAAGATGATGCTTTAATTTTATGCATACAGATTTACTTCCTTCCCATTACTGTAGCTTCCCTTGGGCCTTAAAAGAGCCAAATACACACACACACACACACACACACACACACACACACACACACACACACACACACACAGTGGTGAAATGTTGCATGAATAAGATTGAAGAAATAGAATGTGAAGGATAGGCTAGGGGGTAGATGGGGGGAATTCCATTCCTGTTTTGAAGTTTCCCTGGCCATAGGGGCAGAGCCAGATCTTAGCACTGTAGCTTGGATCATATCATAAAAAAGCTTCATGGAGGATGGAAGGCTTGAGCTGTACAGTTATCACTTCCACATTGTAACTCTCCCCCTTGTGGTTTTGAGATATGGCAGGTCAGCATAAGAAATTAAATGGAAATTTGGGGGAATTTTACAGAAGTTGCCGACAATATGTGATGGCCAGCAGACATCACAGAAAAAAAGTTTAGAAACTCAGAAATGCATAAAATATATGTATAGTATTGTATGCCATAAATAAACCCAAATTTTACAATAAGGTACTGTAGATACCCCATAAAAGAAAAAGAAAAAAAAAATCACACTTCTTCTCTGGTATGAGGGCCAAAAATATTTTCCTGGATTTTCCAGATCATTGGGGTGCCACATCTGGAAAGGATAACTGTACTTTTAAGCCTGAATAGATTTTGACAGATAGGGAAAGGGCATTCTAAGAGGGGAAAATAGCATGAGCAAAGGCATAGAACATTTGAAGAATGGTGAGCAGTCTAGGACATTAGGGGAAGAAGAGTACTAAAACAGAAGAGGGCATAGATATGGTGGTCGTGTCAAGTTGTGGAAAGCCTATGATACCAGTCGAAGCAGTATGAATTTTGTTCAGTTGGAATTAGGAAGTCATTGCTAGCATTTATATGTCACTTTAGAATACATTGTTTCACATGTATTATCTTATTTGATTTTCACAATCCTGTTAGACAGGTACTAATTAACCCCATAAGGAATCTGAGGCGAAGATGAAATTAATTGATTTGCCCAGGATCACACAGCAAAAAAAGTATCTGAGGCAGGATTGGAACTCAAGTCTTTCTGACTCTGAGTCCAGTACCACTTAATAGTAGAATGATATGCTCAAAGCTGTTCATTAGAAAGATTGCTTTAACACTTACTAGCTGTGCGACCCTGGACAAGTCACTTAATCCCAATCACCTAATTTTAAAAAGTAGTTTATTTTATTTTTAAACTGGGTCTACTGGATGGAAATATAGGGGCTACTCACAGGTCTGGTCCACCTCAGGCCAGTAAAAGCCTTTTGCTGTTCCCATTTCTATCCTAAGAGTTTTCTTCTCCTTAGACAATCTGATATACCCCCATCCTGGTAGATCACCATTTCAGTGACAAACGTAATGGAACAGCCACTAAGCCTAGCCCATTCAAAATTCCTGAGCTCTGAAGATCCACCAACCAGAGCACAGCCAAGAGATGGGATTACAGACATGCATCATCATGACCAGCCGAAAAATTGCTTTAGCAGTAGATGATTAAGGGATTATTAATATATTGATAGTATATAATAACCAAGGCAAGAAAGTCTAAACTAGAGTAGTAACAGTGAATTAAAAAGGAAACTATAATGCAGTATTCTATGTTATATTTCAGTAAAATACCTTCCTTACTCACTGACATCAGAGTTGTGCTTCTTTGGGGCTGTCTACACAACGAGATGGAGTGAAAGGGGTCCTGGATTTTGAAACAGAAGATTAGTTGAAATCCAAATTCTGACCCTTACTAGCACTTTCCTTCTCTACCCCTTAGTTTTTCTCATCTTTCAAAGGCAGAAGTTGGGTGAGCCTATTCCATAGATCTCTTCCAGATTCCAAACTGCTTATGGTATAGATGGGTATATAGAAAGATTTTTGTCCCTTGACTCTCCACGTTAGAAGGCCAGATAGTCCTTAGAGCCCCAATTGTGTTCTCTGTATGAGTGTTGCTGAAGAGATGTGATATCAAGTTTCAAACAAGATTCCTTTGCTAATGCTTTCTGGGGTGACCAAGTAGGAAGAATTCTGTCTCTGACTAAAGCCAGCCCTGACAGATAGGCTTGACCTACAATTCACTTGATGCATAATGCAATGCCATTTTTTTTTATTTTTATCATTTTCATTTTATTTTATTTGCAGCACATCTTTCATACTCATCTAGAAACTGGGTTTCTGAGTACATTGACACCAATGGGAAAGTTGGTTATCTGAGACCAGCTCCGGAGTTGGATGTTCAAATGCCACGGTTGGGTGCCCAGATCAGCTCCTCTCTTATGTGCCTGAATTTCAATTTGAGCTATTATTGGATGGCAGCTAAGAGCGACTCACCAGCATAGAGTGAGACTGAATTCTGCTTCAGGAAAAGCTGGGGAGAGCATACAAGGACCTGGGCATCTCTGTTATTATTACTTTGGCAAAATCTTATACTGTTAAAACTTAGAAATTAAAGGAATAGACATGAACATTTGGGGGAGGAGAGACTTTTTTAAAGATTCCAACAAATTGGCTAAAATGAGGAGAGAGAAATACATCTTTTACCCAACTTTCCATTTTATTCTAGGCTTTCACATCTCTAAATATACCAAACATGATAATTGTATGAGCAAACCAAGTGATAAACAGTATATTTTTATGTACTTAGACTAAGAAGGTTATCTTTGGTTCTGAAAAATCTTTTGTGGAGGAAAACAGTATATATTTCTCTCTTTGTGTGTGTGTGTGTGTGTGTGTGTGTGTGTGTGTTTGTGTGTGTGTGTACGCGCATGCGTGCGCACATTCATGTGCCGTGCGGGCTAAATGTTTGCTCCTCCTCAAATTCCTTCCCCCCACTTTCTAAAAGAAAGAAATTGCTTTTAGAATTTCCAGATAGATTGCTTTTCTGGGTAGAGGGAGGCCCATCAGAATTAGTAGAACATTTGAAGTGGAGACTATTTTTAAGGAAATTCACTTACATTATCCTTAAGTACACACAGTAACTCAAGCTAGGCTAAGTGTTGCCAAGTCCTTAGGGAACCTGCCGAATAGATAAGGATAGATTGTAATTAGCACAGTAATTGTTTGTACTTAAATGGGTGCTACTAAAGTGATTGGAGACAGTATATTCTCTTAAGTATATTAAACAGTCCCTCGCCCATCTTGTTTACACTACTAATTTGCTTAGCAAACTTTTTTTAATAGACAGTAGTACAAAGGTAAACTTCTACCCAACCCCAGCCCAAATGATCTCCAATTGTCAACTAGTGGGGTCTACATTAGTGAGGTTTTACTATATTTGCAAAGTGCACAAGCATCATCTGTGCCCTGTTCCCTGGTGCGCCATCCATGGAAAGAGATAATTGGTCATTATTGTTGCTGAGAGGATACCTGTTCTCTTTCTTGAAGGCATCTCTGTCCTCTGCAAGCCAATCTGAGCAACAGTTCTGAACTCTACTTCAGGTGAAGAATAAAGAGGTTAGCAAAAAAAGTTAGTCAAGCCAAGTCAAGATTGAAACTGAGACTTAAATAGTAATAGACTGGGAACCGGGAGACTGGGGTTCTAGGCCTGGGAAAACTGATGCAGCAGAAAATCACTGGCTAGGGAGAGAGAGCTCCTTGCTTGCAGTCCTAGATCTCATAGCTACAATCTGCCTGACACAAGGCAAGTTCATTAAGCACTGAAGTCTGCTTAGGTATCTAAAGAGCAGGGAAAAGACCACTCCTATTTTGTGTCTTATATGGTAGTTGTGAGGAAAATATGGTGTAAACTTTGAAGTGCTATAGAAACACCATATATAATTGTTGTTATTGTCGCCACTTAGTTTTTGTGGACTATATTTTCTTCATTTCTCAAATGACTAGGATTTCTAGGTCTTTTCTAGATGCAAGTTCTATGAGTCGGTGACTAAATTATCTCTTAGGCTCCCTTCTCCCAGCTTTAAAATTCTACATTTCTAAATAAGACCAGGGTTTTTGCAGGAGATAATGATGTGTGTAAGTTGTACTAAGGTCCAGGGTAATTTTTCTGTCAGGAGGAAATGATTTCATTGCTAGTGGGATTTTGCTGTGTATAGATTCCTTAGCAGGATTTTTCACTGTGTGTATTTCTTTCAGGAGGAAAAAAAAAAAAAAGAGAAAAAAAGGAAGAAAATGTAATTCCATAAAGCCAGGGAGTGAATATTAATAAGCTTGCATAGGCTACATGTTTGTAGGAGGAAGGGATTTTTTTTTTTTAAAGAAATAGATGAAGTGTCCCAAGATTTAGCATTAGAAGGGATTTTTAAGGTCATATTCCAGCCCCTTCATTTTACTGATAAGGAGACTGAGGGCCAGAGAGGTGAAATACACCTCATGTGCCCACTCTTGTATGTAACCTTTTCAGAAAACCCTCCCCTACCCAATCTGTTAGTGCCTCCATTCAGAACTGCCTTGTATTTATTCACTATGGATGTAAGTAAATACCTTCACACATGTTGCACATGTTGTCTCCCCCTGTGTAATGTGAGCTCTTTGAGGGCAGAAACTATTTCATTGTTGCCCCAGTAGCTAGCACAGTGTCTGGAATTTAGTAGGGGGTCAGTCAGTAAGCTTTTTTTGAAGAGCTTACTAGGTACTATGTACTGTTCTAAGTGCTGGAGATACACATACAAGTAGAAACAAAGACAGGCCCTACCTTCAAGGAGTATATATTCTGGTGGAAGCAGAGGATACATTATTCAGTCCTTTTGGTCATATGCAACTCTTTATGACCCAGTTTGGGGTTTTCTGGGCAAAGATATTGGAGTGGTTTGCCATTTCCTTCTCTAGCTCAGTTTACAGATGAGGAAACTGCAGCAAAAAGGGTTAAAAGTGATTTACCCAGGCTTACACGTCTAGTTAAATATCTAAGATCAAACTTGAACTCAGATCTTCCTGACTCCTAGCCCTGTGTTCTATCCATTGCATTATCTAGCTGCCCTGGACAGTACACTAAAAGAAACTAGAAAAGATGTGGGAAAGAGACAAAGGAAGCCTGAAGAAAATCCAGAGAGGAATGACACTTGACTGGTCTGGGTGCTCTCCTTAAGTGGAGGTTTTGGAAGGAGATGTCAAATCCAGCAGAGAAGCCCCAGGGCCAAAACATATTTCCAGGATGTGAATTCCAGGGCTAAAATGAAGTTTCAAGATAAAAAACTGAGGGACATGGTAGAGGAGGGCAGCTAGGCAGCTAACTGGTTAGAACTCAGGCCTGGAGGCAGGAAAACCTGAGTTCAAATCCAGCCTTAGACACGTACTAGCTCTGTGACCCTGGGCAAGTCACTGAACACTGTCTGCCTCAGTTTCTTCATCTGTAAAGAAAAAAAGTGAGTTGGAGAAGATGCCAGACAACTCTAATGTCTCTGACAAGAAAACCCCAAATGGGAACTCAAAGATTTAGACACTTCTGAAAGGGCTAAGTAACAACAATGTGATAGAACAAGTCCTGAGTGTAGTCTGGAGAGGTTTTAATAAATGCTTTTTGATTGGGTGACCAATGTAATTAAATAGCAGAGGAATTTGAACCCTGAGCCTTTGTCTCTAAATCCTATTCTATTTCAATGTTCTATTCTATTTTCCCCTTATTAGAGGAAAACTTTAGATAGGAATGTATTCAAGCATGATTCTCCTGAAAAAGTTGATGGTGGCTCATTGGATGTGAATTAGTTCAGAGAGCACTGAGCACAGTTGTAGGGCCTTTGTGTAATTAGTATTCTGATAATATACAGAAACACCTCAAAGGGGACTTTGAAGATTCTAAAATGAACATTTATTTTTATGTCTAGTAAGATTCTCATATGAGACCATTAAATAAATGGGCAGTTAATTGGGCAGCTAGGTAGTGTAGTGGATAGAGCACTGGACTTGGGATCAGAATCTGGTCTCACAAACTATCTGTGTGACCCTGGGCAAGTCTATTAATCCTGCTTGCCTCAGTTTCCTTATCAGAAAAATGAGCTAGAGAAGGAAATGGCAAGCCACTCCAATATCTATGCCAAGAAAACCCCAAATGGGGTCATGAAGTGTCAGACGTGACTGAAATAACACAACAGCATTGTAAGCTTGAGAAGAAAAGGGGAAATCAGAGCAGGAGGGCTGCAGTGAAACCATTCCACAGTTCCTTCTCAAACTCCAAAAACCATTTATAGTAGCCCTATTATTAACTCAATGCTAATAGTGTATATACACACACATATACATATATGTACTTAATGTATATACATACACATACATATATGTATGTGTACATTTATAGCTACAAAATACATGCACAGTCTCATTTCATTATCATAGATATTCTGTGAAGTAACTATGCAAAGTAGTAAAAGTACAGATGAAGTATGGCTCTAAGAAGTGAATAATTTGCATAGGGTGATAGAATCTTAAAATGTAAGTCACGTAATAAGGACAGGATCTGGAACTTGGACTCAGATCCTCTGACTCTCAGTCCAATATGCATGCGACCCCAGGATTCAGCTGTGAGTTCCTGGAGGGCAGAGACTAGTTTAGTTTAGTTAGTTTTTTCGCTTATTTTTGTATAACCAGTACTTCTCACAGTGCTTGGAACACAGTAAATGTTTAATAATGCTAGCTGACTGACATCAGGTTTTTATGGTAAACTATTTCTGAAGCTCCAGTAAATAAATCCAACAAATGTTTAGAATACTGACTTCAACTAAATCTGCTAAGGGTTAAGCAGGAGGGTATACACTTACCAGAAGATTGGTGACTCAACTTATTGAAAGCACAGAGCTGCATGGGGAAGAAAAAAATGATAATAAAGCAAGGAAGAACAAATAAAAGTTAGATCCCAGGAGAAAGCACCTCAATCCTAGCTTTCTCTTATTCTATTCGGAAATTAATACTATGCCTCTACTGAAAGCTTGATGGTATTTTTTAATGATTATAATAGTAAGGTAGTGCTTTTTTTCTGAATTTTTGCTTGAGGGTTCAATGTTTCAGTCCACATCACTTATTAATAAGTATTCATTAAGAGCCTACTATGCCCATAACATCTCCATGAAGGCAGTTGGTGACTCAGTGGTTAGAGGACTGAATCTGGAGTCCAGAAGTCCTCATTTTAAATGTGGTCTGTGGTACTGACTGTGTGACCCTGTGCAACTCTCTTAATCTTCCTCTGTCTCAGTTTTCTCATCTCTAAAATGGGGATTATAATAACGTTTAACCCTCCCCAAGGATCTTGTGAGGATCAAGTGAGATGATATTTGTAAAATGCTTAGCACAGTTCCTAGAACACTGTATGTACTTCATAAATGCTTGTTTCCTTCTTCCCTCCCTAGCCCAAGCTCACACAAGTAGTGAGTAACAAAGCCTAATTTTGAACTCGGGATCCATTAGCTATAATTCCAAAGTTATCTACCACCTTGTGTGGTGATGGGCACTTCAGGAAAATAATGTGAAATGCCAATGAGACAATTTGATGTAAATGCCTAATGAACGGTACAATGTGTGCTATGAATTCATATGTAGAAACTTCTGTGGCTTGAACTGGTCAGAGAAGGCTCTGTGGAAGAAGGTAGCACATTTACTGAGCTCTGAATGGTGGAGATGATGCAAATATTAATAATCACTCAGAGTTTTTTTCAGATTACAAAACACATTTTTCAATGTGCAAGTGTTATCTTGATTTTGTAAATGAAGAAGGTGAAGTTCAGAGACATAGAGTATCTTATTCCAAGTAACCCAAGAAATAGGTGCAGGGCCCTGGTTTGGTCTTCTGACACTAGCTTAAATATGTTTTCCACAAAGACTAAAGGAGAGTACTCCAGTTACTTTTTTTAAAAAAGTGTTATTTTAATTTTTTGTAACTGAATTGCCCTGAATGTAGATTGGTTTTGAGGTTTTCCCCCACTTAACAAGTAGTCCCCCCGGAAAGAGTCTTATCTGCCAGCTAGAAGAGGTAAGAGAGACTTAAAGCTGCCATCAATCATGAGGCAGATGGAGCATGTCAGCCTCGCTGTGCTGAATCCGTCCTGAGAATCCCAAAGGTACTTCCTTAGCTCCTGACTATTGTGTCCAAGGTAGGCATCAAGGCCAGGAATGATCAAACTGTGCTTGTACTTGGGTCTGCAGTGCCTTGTCTGCCCGAGGGCACAGTCTCTTGCAAAAAGCAAGCATGGGGGGAGGAGGGGAGAAGGAGGAGAAAACAAAGAGGGTGCTGTCTGCCAAAGTGTGCCTCTTCAGAGACCTAAGCAGAAGGTTCCCTGGAAAGGCTTTTGTTCCAGCAAAGTTGTGTTAATATTATCATGGCAGCGCATTGGGTCGTAGGACTGGTACGCAGGGATTGTCACAATATTGATGGAAAGTTTGGCAAGTTAATTTTGAATCTGTCACTTCGATCTTCTCCCAGGCTCTTATTCCTTAATAAAAACTCACGGTGATTGCAGGCTCAGCTGTCAGATGAAGACTGATCTTTTTCGACTGAGACTAGCATGCGATGATTCTGTCTCCCTTCCTGTGCTTCGCCCTGTCCTCCTCTCCCTTTGCCCTCCCTCACCCTGCCACTGGAAGTCCTCTGGAGGCAACTAGGTCTTTGAGATGCTTTCATTTTACCCAAAGTGTAGCCACCCCCACAGTCTAGAGACTGCAGCTCTCTGGATGTAACATCCAGTGACAGCCAGTCAGGGACCCCTTCTTCCCCCAAATACCTTTAATAGCTCAGGCATTCCAACTGCAGCAGTAAGGGCAGGGAGAGAATTGGAAGGGAGGTGATTACCAGGGAAACATGCAGCATTAGAAAGCGGAGATGGCTTTCTAATGAGCTCTTTGCACAACAAACTAATAATGACTCTAATAAAACCCAACCCAACCAAGCTAAACCCATCATTTTCTGTATTGCCTCAAGCTCCTAAGGCTATTTCCTCTATTGGAGCTAACTCCAAATGGGAATGGGGAGGTGCTGCATGTTAGTGTAAAATGGCCAATTCTGAGTTTGCTAGTGACTGGCATCCTTGCTGGCCTGGACTGCCTGGCCCCATTTTATAAATGTGTAGAGTGAGGCAATAATAGTGACTTAGAAAAAGTCACTCTGATTGTTTAGAAATCTGAATCTATGTTTACTGACTCACAGGATCAAACATTTAGAACTGGAAGGGACCTAAAGGGTCATCTATTCAGACTGTTTTAAATTCCTCATCAGGAACTAAGACTCAGAAAAGTTAAATAACTTGTGCAAGGTCACAGCTAAGATTTGAATCTGGGTTCTTTGACTTCACATGTAGTGATTCCCAATTCCATGGTAGCATTCTTCTTACTGGCAGCAGGGTACATTAGGAAAAAGGAATAGGAGTCAGGGAGCCTACTTGTCTTTTTTTTTTTTTAACCTAAGAAGGGACATTAGAAATGATTTAATACAAACTATTCCTGAACAAGAATCCCTCCACAACAAACCTGACAAATGGGCACCCACTCTTTGAAAACATCCAGCGAAAAGGCAGACAGTACATCCTATGATAGCCCATCCCATTTTACGGTAGCTCTCGTTATTAGGATAGATTTATTGTTTATTTGGTTTTTGGTCCCCCACCCCCACATCAAGACTAAAAATATCTCTATATCTAGCACCCATTATTCCTGCTTTTGCCCACTGAGGCCAAGCAGAATTTATCTTTCATATGTGTAGTAGAGTTTCAAATACTTGGAAACAAGTATCATTTTCTTCCCTCTCCCCACTTCTTTTCTCCAGGTTAAACATCTCCATTTCTTTTACTTAGTCTTGATATATAAATTCAAGGCCCTTTACCATCATGATTATTCTTCAATGAGGACTTTCTGGTTTATCAGTGTCTTTGCTAAATTGTGGTCCTCAGAATTAAACAGATCATTCCAGAAGCAATCTGATCAGTGAAGAATGCAATCATCCTGTGTCCATCCTAGTACTACCTTGCACTTGCTACTCTCTTTCTACAGGGAAGATTAGAGTCCATCTCCTCTGGAAGTTTCCAGTAGAGCATTCACCACCCATTGAGTTCAACATCCACTTAAAAGCCAGAACTAAAATTGAGGAATGGGATGCAAAGAGCAAGTCCCTTAGTGAAGGAGACACAACCAGAGAGTATAAGGAAGAAGCTGATGCCTTTGTGAACCCATAAGGAATCTTTGTGAGACTCAGACAGACATGGGAGACTCTTCTTTACCTCTTAACTTCACTGAGCCTAAGATTCCTTGCTTATGAAATAAGGGGTTTGGACTAAATTACATCTGAGGTCCCCTCTAGCTGAGGTGCCTATGATCTTACCCCATGTCTCCCAGCTTAACCCTGTATTTTTGAGAAAGGACTGGGCTTTACCTGGAAAAACTCAGATTAAATAGTGACTGTCTCAATCAGCTCTTAATGATTTATGTTTGTGGAGGGCAGCAAAGATGTTTGGATAAGCCAAAATGGTAGCTAATTCCCAAACCATTGAAATTTTGGCTTTGGATATGTTGTTGTACTCATACTACATATGGGTATATCTGGTGTTCTAACAATCCACTTTAAGCCGCCTTAAACTGTGAAGATCTGTCTTGGGAGAAGCTGGAATCTGTTTCATTTTCTAGTCCTTATCCCTGTTCAGCCCCTCCTTGCCACCTGTACCCTCCTGCAAGTAGGCAGCTCTGTGTAACAGAGTATTTAGGGCCAGGCGCTCAGTGTGACAGACAAAATGTTCATCTTTTTCAGACCTCTTCTTTAACCAAGAAAGTGATTAAATATTTGAATTTCAAAGAGTTTTCCTAAATTCAAGGCAACTTACTTTTATACAGCATAATACAAAATTCTTAGTGCAGTTTTAGGCTTCATTATATGGTTTTAATAAAGCCTGTGAAATTACTAGAAAATAGTCTGTCAGTTATTTCTTTTGATTCCATATAGCCCTGTGTGGTAGGTGTGTGTGTGTGTGTGTGTGTGTGTGTGTGTGTGTGTGTGTGTGTGTGTGTGTGTGTTTAATTATACCCATTTTTCCGATGAGGATCTTGAATCTTAGATAATTGATTTATCCAAAGTCACAGAGAAAAATTGAAAAATTCTTAAGAGAGCCAGAACTCAAACCCAGGGCTTCTGATGTAGTCTAATTCTCTCTCTCTGCTGCATCATGAGTAAAAAGTAGATACTAATGATCAATAAACCTCAGAGAAAAGTTTGTTCAGGATACTCATTTCAAGAAATACTTTGCCTTGGTCACTATTCACATTTTGGGAGGATCAACTCACACCTACTTTTACTATTTTTTTTTTTTTGTAAATGATGAGCAAAGCAGTTTTAGGAATTCCTGTTTGACCTTATCATAGCTTATACACCTGCCCTTTATATAAATAGTAGGTTACCCATAGTCAACAGTACTTCTGCTAGGCTGATCTTTTCTACCTTATCTTACTGTTGTTCCTGTACACATGAGGTCAGCAGTCTGTCAGGGAACCATTAAGCCATCTCTGAGTCAGAAAGGAACTAGACTGAAAAGATCTTAGTAAAGGTCCACTGCCTCATCGTAAAATTGGGGTGACTTTTGGTCCTCAGAGACTATGACAGCAGAGTACAAATCTAGGAGGACATATAAAGAAAGGTTTTTTTTTTTTAATATGGGCCTGACTATGAGCTGTGTGTATGTATATCTTTCATGTAAGCATCAGCCTTGCTAGGTATAAAGAGACTCATGACCAGAGGTACACACACGGACGTATATGGAAATAATCTACTAAGATGACTAGGGATTGAAAATTGCATTGGTATAAAGAATCCATATATCAATGAATCCCTAAAGTATTAAAGTAAGAAAGGTCTCATACTCTCTGGATGTCAGTTTCCTGAGGATGATGATAGGGACAGTAACTCCCCTTTATATAGGACCTTATGGATTGCTGAGCCTGAATATATACCTGTACTACCAACCTCCAAAACTTGTCATCAAGAAAACATTTTAAAAATTCTAATATATTCATAGAAACATAAGAAGTCATCATTGTCATCAACATTATAAGATTAGCTGATATTTATAGAACATTTTAGAGTTTGCAAAGTATTTTACATATATTATCTCACTTGCAACTTGTAACAACCCTAGGAGGTAGGTACTCTAGGTATTATTATATCCATTTTGCAGATGAAGAAACTGAGATGCAGAGTGGCTAAATGACTTCCTTGTAATCAGACAACTCGTAAGTATGAGAGGTAGGATATGAACATAGTCTTCCTAACTCTAGAATAGAGCAGTCTTTGCACTAGGCCCTAAACACTAACAATATTCTTTGAGAAACTGAATGTGATGCCACAAACAATGCCAATGAATTCTGAGCCAATTTGGCTAAGTTGGAGAGAAGATTTGAGAAGGGTTTGTAGGCCTCTGTGGGGACTAAGTTTTATAGGGTTGGGGTGATTGGAAACAGTGACAAATTTACCAAATTGTTCAGTTTTGTGTGCTTTTAGTGTGCCTAGTCACATGATAAAATGTATGTGCTGGTGGTTAAGGCCCCACAAGTCACAAGAAGACCCATCTGGTCCTGCCTTCTGAGCTGATGTCCATTCCCAGTACCCATTCCGGATAGTGTATTCTATAGCAATTAGTGTGCAGAATAATTGTGTAATAATACATATCTGGTAACATAAAGGAAGAAGATTCATGGGAAAATGTCCAGTGTGACAAAATAGCAAAAGAAAGTATGAAATGAATAATATATAAGGGAAGAATTCAGTGACAGCAGGGGAAAACCAACATTGACTATAGACATCCAGGTCTTTAAGCTGCAGGCCTTGTGAGGTTAATTCATTATGGCATCCCTCTCAGAATTACTTAAGGCAAAAGGTCTGGAAGCCCCTTTGCAAATACTTCCTATTTATGTTCTTGATCTATTGAGGAAATGTTTTTCTTGCCCTATGGACTTCATGCCTGAATTTAAATAAAACCACCCAGAAAGAATAAAGACCAATGTCTCTGTTCCCCAGTCCTAAAACTTTGCATTGGGTAGAGAATGAGAGGAGCTTATTCATATAGCTGTCACTTTCCAAAAAGGTGGGGAGGGCCCAAAGTAAAGAGGAAAAATTAGCTTTGCTCTGAGTGTTCCTTTCTATATTAGTTCACCTAAACACACACACACTCTCTCTCTCTCTCTCTCTCTCTCTCTCTCTCTCTCTCTCTCTCTCTCTCTCTCTCTCTCTCTCTTTCTCTCTCTCTCTCTCTGCTGGTGGGATTACATAATGTATTCTTTTGTTACTATTTCAAGACCCCCTCATGTACTTCCCCTGATATCTCAAAACAGTAGTGGCCTCTTGGTGGTATGTAAGGAAACCTCCTTGACTGTTTACCTTCTTCTGTTTCTCCTGAACAGGGCTCCTTTCCAGATTTTTTTTCCATTCCTAATTCTAATATTCCCAATCCTATTTTTTTCCCAATTCTCCTAATCATCAGACTCTCCCTGAGCTCCCAGCATAGACCCAACACTGCACTATGGATTCTTTTCCCTGGTGATATTCTGAATTATCGCATGTGGACTCATTTCATTTCTGCGCCTTTTAATAAAGAGGCATTATGGTAGAGAAGAAAGAGAACTAGCTCTGGGGTCAGAGAACCTGGGTTCAGCTTATTCTTTATGTGACTTGGGGTAAAATAATTTAATCTCCCTTGGCCTCAGGCCTCTTCCAGCTAAGAAGCCAATTTCATAGAGTGTTAGCGCTAGAAAGAACCTTAGAGATCACTTCGTCCCACTCCTTCCTTTGGAAAATCAAGTAAGGCGTAAAAAGGAGGAGTAACTGCCCAAAGTAACACTGGTAGCCAGAGAGAAATGCAGTGTCCAAATTAAAGTCCTATGACTTCCATTCCAGGATACTTTCCATTATACTCTACCAATAAGGTTTGTAGCTAATTTGATCTCACCAGTCCCTGCTGAGGTCAGCATGTTCGGTGTCCTTTTTTGTGACTGCTCATTCCCTATCTAGATACTAACGGAGGAGAGGGTAATAAAAGGAAAAAAACTACTTCTGACCTCTGATCCCTGAAAAATTCCCAATTTATCATTCCCTAATGATCCCCTATTTCATCTCATTTTCAATAATAATAATTACCCCCATGAGACAGTTCCGATCAGAGCTTATTTAAATTAATTTGACCTGTCGAACCTCACAAGACACTATCAGATATTTTGCCGGTGCCTGGATCTATAGCACTTACTGCCTTCCCTTCATCCACTAACTCTGCAATTTTGTCAGGAAAAGCTATCAAGTTGTCTACTGTGATTTGTTCTGTGTGAACCTCCAGTGCTCCTTATTGCTCACGATTCCATTATCTCCTCCGTGTTTACAGATTTTTCTCTGGGAGCAACTGTCCAATTATTTTTACTAAATATTGACATCAGACTTACTGGACAGTAATTTCCAGGATTACCTCTCATTAACCTTTTTTGGAGATTGTGGCTGCAGAGGCAGGTTCTGTGCTACCCTTCCCTCTACTTTCTCTTACCCACAGACCTCCCTCTGAACATATTTTTTTTCAGTTCCTGATAAGATGGCACTGGTTTGGTAGTGACAAAATCTGTATTTGAAAACAGACTCAGGCAGTTGATTGCCTGTGCCACCTATGGCCAGAGACCTAAATTCTCTGTGTCTCAGTTTTGTCATTTCTAAAATGACAGAGTTGATAAGATAATCTTGTAATGGCCTTTCAAGCTCTAGAAGATATAATTTCTATGAATTCTTCTTGGAATATCATTCCTCCCAGTAAAATCCCTCTCTTTCCTTGCTGCCACCCACGCATACCTCAGAGATTCCCACCATTCAAGGCTTACTTTTTTGAAACTGCTATTCTTGCCCAGGCTTTGTAGATTACAGAATACTGATCAAAGAGGCTCAGAGTTGAAAAGTACCTTGAATGTAATTGATTTTTTTACATGCTAGATCGAAATTCCCTCTGACTCTATGCTATCTGCTTGACTGTTTTTCAGTGATGGAGAGCTCACCCTCAGTCCATTATACTTTTGGACTGCTTTAATTGTTGGGTTAACTTTTTCTTATAATATGCTGAAAATACATGTTTGTAAATTTCCTCTATATGGGCAGCTAGGTGGTGCAGTGGATTGATCTCGAGGCCTGGAGTCAAGAAGACTTATCTTCCTGAGCTCAAACCTGGCCTCAGGACACTTACTAGCTGTGTGACCCTGGGCAGGTCAGTTAACCCTGTTTGCCTCAGTTTCCTCATCTATAAAATGAGTTAGAAAAAGAAATGGCAAACCACTCTAGTACCTTTGCCAAGAAAACCCCAAATGGGGTCACAAACAGTAAGACACAATTGAACATGATGTGACAACAACAAATGTTCTATTTGTATTAGCCAAAAAAAGGGAGAGGGCAGGGGAAGGAGGAAAAAGGGAAGAAGGAAGAAAAAAAGGGGGAAGGGAAAAGGGAGAAATAAATCTAAATACCTCATATATTGAAGGATGGCTAAGAAGATTATGGCACTTCATTGCAATGCAGTTCCATAGACATAGGGACTGGACTTATGTTTTCTTAGTAATGGGAACTCGCACAGTGTAAGTTCCCTCTACCAATACAGATAAGCACTTTATCTGCAACTTCCAGTCTTACAGAGTTGCCTTGACTCTGTGGAGTTAAAAGTCATATAGCCAGTATTTGTCAAAAATGAGACATGAACTTACTTAAAGGTGAAGCATATTCCTGATCTGAAGGCCTGCTTTCTATCCATTATGCCACACTGCTTCTAGGATCATAGGAATTTGGAAACAGGAGAAACCATCCATGTCATCTTTTCCAGTCTCTTCACTTTACAGATGAAGATAACAACTGCCTTAACTGCTCTGATTTCTTCACTCTCCTGGTTAGAGACACTTGATCTCTGGCAAGATCAGAAGGGTCTAAAGAGGTGACTCCTTGGTGAATATTCTTGACTCTTAAAGCAAAATAAAAGTAAAAGATGAGACTAAATTAATTTAATTTTTTTAATTTAAATTAAATTAAATTTTTAAATTAAATTAAATTAATTTCATTGATTTATTTTTTTCTTCTTCTTTGAAATGTAGAGTGAGAGAGGTTATAATTGGGCTGTTTATTATGGCTCTGCTAAAGAACTCAGTGGACCTCACCATCTCTGGGCACCCAGAGTGGCTTGTTTACATATTACAGTTCGGGATAGGATAACAGATAGATCTCCTTTTCCACTGGCTGCCTCCTATTTCATTCTCCTTATTATTTGTCTGTGTGATTCTATTACCTGTGCACAGTTTCAATGGCTCAGACATAGTGGCGGAGGGGTAATGATAGGTTTCAGACCTCTGCTAATGACGCAAGTATCATTTCTAAGGGTTGAGATTTCTCCAGACCAAATCCCTGGCAGGATCTGCTAATAGAGCCTCAAAAATGCAGCAAGGTTCAAACTGAAGTATGTTAAAACTGCATAGCTGAATGCATACATGTGGAGGGATCAAGGAAAATGAGTGTTTATTGCATTGTCTTCCACATTAATTGATGATGGTGGTGACAGTAATGGTGCTGACAACAGTGATAATGTGGTAGTTGGGCTCTGCATATTTTTGGCAGAGTGAGAAGGCTAGAAAAGCTTACATTTCTATACAGCCTTATAGCCTATATTTTCCTCATTACAGCCCTATTAGGTAGGTAGTACAAGTTTGTTACCTCATTTTACAGGTAAGCAAATGGAGGCTCAGAGTGATTTACATATAGGGAATAAGGGTATTCTGATTCTAAATTCAATTCACTGAGCATCTATGAAGTGCCTACTATTTGCAAGTCACTGCTAAGTGCTAGGGATACAAAGACAAAAATGAAAAATTGTCCCTGCCTTCAAAGAACAGGGGCATGTTCTACTAGGGGAATATAAATGAGGAATCCACATGCCATTCTGTCTCCCAGCTTTGCATTCGTACTGGCTGTGCCTCATGGTTGAAACGCTCTCCCTCCTTGCTTCCAACTCCTAGCTTTTCTGGTTTCCTTGGTCAAATCCCACCTTTTGCCCAGGGTCTTCTCTGGTCCCCATTCCTATTAGTAAGCACTTTCTGTATAAGATTATCATCTATTTACTGTATATAGTTCATATTACATAGTTGTTCATATGTTGTCTCTCCCCATTACACTGTGAGGTCCTTGAGGGCAGAGACTATATTTTTGCCTTTTGTTGTATCCTAGCACAGTGCTAGTTACACAGAAGGTTCCAGACCTAGATTTGGAAGGAACATCTAATCTAATTCCCTTGGTTTACATATGAGGAAACTGAAGCCTAGAAAAATGAAATGACTTGTCAAAGATCACTCAGAGAATATATATCACAGATGAGATTTGAGCATGTACAGTGTCGCCTTATAATAATAATAGCTGACATATAAATATAAATATGTATGTGTGTGCGTATATATATATATATATATATATATATATATATATATATGTGGAGAAAGAGAGAGAGAGATAGAGAGAGAGGGAGAGATAAAGAGGGAGTTGTTGTTTAGTATTTTTAGTTGTGTCCAATTCTTTGTGACCCCTTTTACAGTTTTCTTGGCAAAGATACTGGAGTGGTTGGCCATTTCCTTCTCCAGCTCATTTTACAGAGGAGGAAACTGAGACAAACAGGGTAAGTAACTTGCCCAGGGTCACACAGCTAGTAAGTGTTTGAAGCTGGATTTGAACTCAGGTATTCCACACCCTCTCCTTGCACTCCATCTCTACTGTACCACCTACCTGCTGACACACAGCTTCAAAATTGTATGATTTTGCAAACATTAGGTACTCTCTTCTCTGTCCTGCTGCATGTGACGAGGGCCCCTAGAACAAGTAATCAGAGGTGAGGACCTCATGCCCAATGATCCATTTAATTCCCAGGGATGGCTAGGGAGGTGACATGAGGCTGATTCAGTCCCCTGGACTGATGATGTCATACCATTCTCAGAGTTTTAGGTTTGTTCTAGCTATTTCCTAGGAATTAGCATAATAGAGTGGAAAGATTGCTGAATTTGTAGTCATGAGTCTCGGTTTACATCTTAGCTCTTACACTTATTAGGGAAATGACCAAGAGCTATCCATTTAACCTCTCTGTGCCTCAGGTTCCTCATTTGTAATATGAGCAGTACTGGTCTGAAGTATTGACTTTACCAGGTTTTTGTGTGAATTAAATGAGACAATTAATCATACTAACTGTTGCCTAGAATTGGTTATATTATCTTAAGAAATCAAGTAACTGGGCCCCTGAAGGACATCTTAAAAAAGGAAAAAAAAATCTTAGAAATGAAATAAGACCTCAGTATATGAAAGTATTTTCAGAAAGAAAGCAATACATGGGACTGCAAAAAAAGAATTCTACTAAGTACTCTTGTATTTCTCATGGTAATTGGTTAACGAGTCATTTCACGTCAATAAGTATTTATTAAGGGCCTCCCTGCTATGGGCTTCTGCTATAGAGAACACCCCAAACCTATACTGCTCAGGCACCATGGTTAATACCAAACAAACATCGTAGGATGGCTTGGACACATTGTTTCGTTGGTATAGCCAACTCCTGATGATTTTTTTTAAGAAGGTTTTTAAATGCCAAACAGAGGAGTTTTCATTTTATCCTAGAGGTAACAGGGATCTACTGAATGAAGCTCTTGGATCAGGGAAGGGATATGGTAAGATCTCTACTTTAGGAAGAACACTTTCGCAGGTAATGTCACAAAGGATAGAGTACTGAGCCTGCAGTCAGGGAGATTTGAGTTCAAATCCAGCCTCAGACAGCTGTGTGACCCTGAGCAAATTACTTAACCTCTGTTTGTCTCATATCCTCATCTATCAAATGAGGACAATAATAACACTTACCTCCTGGGGTTTCTTATTAGTATTAAAGTAGATAATAATTGTAAAGCACTTAGTACAGTATTTGACACATAGTAAACACTATATGAATGTTAGTGATGATGATGATAATGGGAAGAAATTATTGAAATAGGGAGAGACTTGAAGTAGGGAATCTAATTAAGAGCATTATAAAAGCCCAGGCATTAATTGATGATAACCTGAACTAGACTGGTAATTGTGTGATTGGAGAGAAGGGGACAAAGATAGAAGATGGAAATAGATAGAATAGATAAGATTTGGCAATAATAATTAGAGTTCTCCATAAATGGAATGGGTTGTCTTGTGAAGTAGTGATCTTCTTGTCACTGGAGGTATTCAAGCAAGGGCTGGATAATCTATAGGTCATTGATTCTATAGAATGGATACTGCATTGTGTAGAAGTTTGGATTAGGTGGACTTTAATCATCTTCCCAATCTCAAAGTTCTATAAGAATTCCTTGATTCTAAATTACACACAAGGGCCAGGTTATCTGCAAGTCACAGATTTGCCATCAGTAGGAAATACTTGAATGTAGAGCCTAGTGACACAGTGTCAGTGACTCTGAGTGCTATCTACATTTGGTAAAGTATTTAGGGGATAACTGTGAGCATAAATAAGTATTTTTCCCTCATATTTAATAGGGAGGAACAAGCTCTAGTGCTAGAAAGAGATGGAGCTGAAGCTGGGTACTTTGCCAGTGTTTCTTCGAACAAACCCAGTTGTTTCTGTCTTTCTCGTGGAGCTCGTTAGCTCTCAGACATGCTCTTTATTAGTGTCGCCTTGTTACACTGCTATTAGAGGCTGTCAGCTTTTCTGTTCCTAACATTCTCCTTGGTTTAAAATGTTTTGTCAGGCCTGTGTTCTCAAGGAGAACTAAGATCTGACTTTGGTGGAATTCCTGTGCAACTTATCCTCTAAGAAAGTCTTTGAGTATCTTTCTTAATTAGGCATGATTTGTTTCCAAATAAACAGCATTCCTCCACCAAGCTCCCTTCTAAGAGAGAAGAAAGTCCCAATAATTTAGTTTTGAACTCTAGCTCAGTTTACCTGTATGAATTTGGTAGTCACATTGACTCCACTAGTATTGGTTTCATTATCTGGAAAAGGTTAGAACTAAATGATCTCTTTCCTACTGTAAAGGTCCTATGAACCACAAAAGAACCAAGAGCTCCTCTGAATGTATCACAGGCTTAACAAACTTTGGCGTGAGAAAGGGGTAGATCTGTGCCTCATTTTCCTCATCTGAACCATGAAAGGAATGGATTAAATGGCCTCTGGGATCCTCCCCAGCACTAGAGGCATGGTCTTCTGATCGCTATTTCCTTAGGATTTGATCAGTCCATCAGCCCAGGTTATCAGGTATAGAACTAGCAAGAAGACTTCTTTAGTTCAGAGACCTTAATTTGTCTGCAAGATGCTACTTCAACCCTTCAAATGACCATTTCCAAATTGTTTTGCATAGTGTGTAGGTCACATATCTCATAGACCCTCCCAGAATGCTTCATAGATCTACAGAATAGTGTGTGACTGACAACCTTTAACACAAGTAAAATATTTCTTCTGTTTAGAATGTCCTTCCTGATCTCCTCTGCCCTCTTCCCCACTCCTACCTCTGTACCTCTCTGATTTCTAATCATTCCATAAAGGCTCAGTTCAAAAACATTCTTCAGGAAGATATTTATGGGTCCCACATCTGAAAGGGATCTTTACCCTTCTCATAATGAACACAGTTCATTGCATATCTCTTGTAGGACTTTAAAATCCCCTTTGTTGTTCAGTCATTTTTGTTGTGTCTGACTCTTCATGAGCCCATTTGGGGATTTTTTAGCAGAGATAGTAGAGTGGCTTGTCATTTCCTTTTCCAACTCATTAAACAGTTGAAGAAACTGAGGCAGAGTTAAGTGACTTACCTAGGCTCATACAGCTAGTAAGTATCCAAGGCCAGGTTTGAACTCAGGAAGATGAGTCTACCAGACTTCAGGCCTGGCACTCTATCTACTATGCCCCCAGCTGCTCCTAAATTCTCTTCCCTGTATTATAAATTGGTGACTATAAATAAGGCTTCAGAACAAATTGAAATAAATCAGTCACTAAGCCTTTATGAAGTACCTACTGTGGTCCACGCGCTGTGCTAGATACTAGGGCTACAAATTAAAAAAAAAAAGGAAACCATTCCTATTCTTAAAGAACCTAAATTCTTTTGAGGAAATAACCCGCATGTCTATGAGTATTATAATGAAAATGAATACAAAGTAGGTTAGGAGAAAAGAAACTAGCAGTTTGAAGGATCAAGAAAGTTTTCACGTACAAGGTAGTGCGTGATCTGTCTTGAGGGAAAAAAAAATTAATTCACTGAGAATTCGATGAGGGTAAAGTGCATTTCATGCATGGATAAGGCCAAACTAGAAGACCTGCCTTAAGAGGTAGTGAGTTCCCCAGCACTCAACGACCACATGTAAGGAATGCTGTTAAGGGTATTACTCTTCAGGAACAAAATGACCTCTGAGCTCCTTTCCCACTGAATATTCATGGATTCTGTGTCAATGCCTTCTCTCTCCTCCAAGACTGTGAGTTCCAGAGTGACTTATCTGTACCTCAGCACCACCAGCTGGCTCTGCACATAGGAAGTGATCAATGAATATTTGTTGAATGAATCACAAACATTACAAAATGGCTTTGAGGTACAGCAAGATTTACTTTACACAGATAATAATAGTTCAGTTTTGTGTGATGCTTTAAGGTCTGCAAAGCCCTTTACTCAGAACAACTCTTTGAGGCAAATGGGACAGAGTAAGATTATCTCTACTTTATAGAAAAGGCAAATGAAGCTCAGAAGAGGAAATTACTTGACCAAGGTCAAATAATTAGGAATCATTTGAGCCAGATTTTGAACTGATTCTTCTGACTCTTAACCCAGTTTTCCTTTTATGAGAATGTCACCTCTTTTAATGTGGAGAAACATAATTTTTGCTTTTATTAAACATTAGTCACTTCACATCTGGATTTTAGCAAACTTTTGTCACGGGTCAAAATAGAGATCATGGCGATAGGGAAATCTATGCAATGAAAAGTTGTGTCATAACAATTTTACTGTGTATAAGAATTAGTACTCCCCCACTTCCCTGTTCCAGTTGAATCATACAGACCAATGTCCTCCTTTGTTGGCTAGTTAATTTAGATAATAGAGTGAAGCAACAAGACAGGATACAGACTATAGGATTTGGGAGTCAGGAAGACCTGAGTTCAAATCCTGCCTCCAACACTTGTTAACTGTATGACTAGGGCAAACTACTTTAGGTCTCTGAGCTTCAGTTTCCCCATCTGCGAAATAAATGCAGGTGGTGTAATATCTACCTAATAGACGGTTGTGAGGATCAAATGGAATAGCATATATAAAGTTAGTTGTTTTAATAACGAGGTGAAATTTATACAGTGCATTAAAGTTTGTGAAATACTTCACATAAGTATTCTCTTCTGCAAGCTTATTGGTTATTTAATATGTGCAAGGCACTAGGCTCAGAATATTGGGGGAAATATAAAGATTAAGTAAATAAGGTACAATCCTTGCTTTCAGGGATCTTATAATAAGAAAGTGTCTGTCTGTTATACATAGATCCTGCTTTCCAATAGACATTTGTTTATGCTTTAATGTAACTCACAACACTCTAACAATTTCAATTCTTTTAAACTAATAATAACAATAATAATAGTCACACTTGAAATGGAAGAGATTATGCTAAGAGGCAGTCAGTTTTCCATCAGAGGAAGTTTTCAAGTGAAAGGTACAGGGCTGCTTTGGGATAAGAGCATAGTCTCAGTTGGACAAGATGATCCCAGAAGCCCCTTCTCCCTCTGAAATTTTTTGTTCTTGTGTATCATATATAAAAAGCCTTCCTTACAATAACCCTATGAGAGTGTTGGTATAACTGTTATCAGAATCATTTTACAAATGAAGAAACTGAGATTCATACAGATAAAGTGAAGTGAGTGAGAATCAGAGACAGGATTTGAATCCAGATCTTCTTGACTCCCAGTCCAGTGACTTGCCCAGGGTCAAACAGCTAAACATTAACACTTAGGCCTCCTTACTCCAGGTCCTGTGCCCTTTTATCTACAGTAGACTTATTCCATTTCAGTTACCAATAAACAAGTTATCAAATGGTCAAATTTCAAATCTAGTGGCAGCATCAAACTGAATATATGGAACACTGAGCCAGAGTGTGTAACGCTGGGTTAGGTACCAGGTGGCGGAGAATAACATTAGAGAAAGTATATCTCCTGCCTTCTAGGATCTTACATTCCAAAGAGCATTCTCTAGGGCAGAGTAAAACCTGCTTCAGCCTAAGGTACCCATTGCTTTTGACAGGGTTTCACAAAGAGTATCCCAGAGCACCTTTTTACTTGTCATTCTTGCAAGAAAAACGTGCCAGCTAAACAGAAAGCTGACCTCTCCATTCTGCCCTCAATGAATATATCCTTGGGAAGCCTGAGGGATGATGTTTGCCTGGAGGAGAAGAAATGCAGATATTAGAACATGGCCTTCAGGGGAGAAAAGACAGCCATGCAGTCAGAAGAACAGACAGGTCAGTATTGATTGCAGGAGCCACACAGAATAAAATATAGCAGACACCAACTGCTCTGCTCATGTTGAGAAATTGTGAACAGAGGTTCTGCTAAAGTCTCCAAATTGCTTAGCTCTGACGCTGATTTACACGAGCCTTTGACAAAAAGAAAAGAAAGGAAAAAAGCGTAAGCTATCTGGGGAATTTATGGTTGATGCCTGTAAATGCTGTGTGAACATGTTACAAAATGGCAATGAGTTCATCCATCCACTTGTATCTTTCCAGATAGCGTTTTGCTCACTCAGGGAAGGAAAGATAATCAGATGATCCTTTCCCTCTTATTCTGGTTACTGAATATAAGAATCCACAAAGCCATAACTTGGAATTGTTGCACCTGGGCCCGAAGCTGGGAAAGAAGGTCCAGTAGCGGGAGAAGGAAGAAAAGTGAGCCTCAGGACAACTACACTAGGGATGGGGGAACTCACATGTAGGCCAGTTAATCTAATCCGAAAGCCTTTATTAAATACCTATAGTGTTCAAGACATATATGGGGGTATTCACAGAAGACTAGCAACTCTGTTCTAAGGGCTGGCTGTGCCCTTTTAGGGCTGCTCGTCCACCTTTTCCCAACTCTTACCTGTGGCTCTAAGAAGCTGTACCATGTGCAGAGGCCACACCCTGGTAAAACCATATTGGCAGGTGGGCTAAACCAAGTTGAGGGTAACTGGCAGGCCTCAAACCTGTAGGTGAGTTAGGGGGATGTCTTCCCAAAGCATGTTAAGACTTCCCTGGTGGAATAGGCAGATGAGAACAATTTATTCCAACATCCATGAATACAACTGAAGCAGACTCTGTGGAGTACTTAGAGCCTGGTCAGATATGGAAGACACTAAGGTCATTCACTGCCTCACAGGCTATCACCAATCATCCGGACTTTTGTCCTGCCACTGGACTTCAGCGACTCTGGAAGAGAGAGTGAGGCTGAAGTGAACCTCAGTGAGGCTGAAGACTTTGTTCAACTCGGCCTCACTTAAATCCAATTCATGCACAAGTCAAGACATCACTTAGTGATATCCTTGGTCCTCTTGGAAACAAGGACCAAAAAAAACTGTTCAAGAAGCACTGTTCTAGATGGTAGAGATACCAAGACACACGTGTGCACACACACACACACACACACACACATACACACCTATTCCTGCCCTAAGGAAATTTTGTTTTAATGAAAGGGGAGATAAGTATGTGCATATATGCATGCATATATATATGCATGTGTACAGCAATATACATACATACTTATCTCCCCTTTGATTAAAATGCAAATCTTCTCAAGGTAGTGATAGATTTTTTTGCCATATATGGATAAATATACATATATGTATATACACACAATATACATATGTAGACATATCTATACATATGTCTACATACACATATACATACACATGTGTATGCATATGTTATAATGACAGTTTGAGGAAGGAGAGAACTAGGTCTTCCATAGGTGTTGGGGGATGAGCTGAGCCTTGAAAGAAGCTAGGGATCTGAACAGAGTAAAAAGAAATAATGCATTCAAGGCATGGGGTACCATTTGTCAAAGAACATGGAAGTGGGAGATGACATGGCAAATTCAGGAAACAACACAGGTCAGTTGCGTTGAATAGAATATAGAATAAACAAGGGAGGGTGAACCGTGTGCAATAAGACTATAAAACTGGCTAGAGCTAGACTGTTTAAAGACTTTAGACGCCAAAGAGAGATTTTTCCCCCCTAAAGGCCACCAAAAGAAGCTACCAAAGAGTCCTGATAAAGGCAATGGTTGGATTTGTGCTTTATGAATATGACTGTAGCAACTATGTGGAGGATGGGTGGCTTAAGAGGGGGATACTGGGAGTTGGGAATCTAATTTGGAGACCATTGGAATAGTATTGGCAAGAGGTAATGAAAGTATGAACTAGGGTGGAGAGGCATTTCAATGGAGAAAAGGGCGCAGATATATTGTGGGGGTAGAATCAACAGAAATTAGCAACTGATTAAATATAGGGATAGGGAGGAGAGAAGAAGGAACTGAGAATAATGCCAAGGTTATTAATCTGAATGATTAGAAGAATTGCAATACCCTATAGAAATAGAGAAGCTAGGAAAAGGGGTGGGATGAGGCAGGAGAGGGGGGGACAATTCTATTTGGGCCATTTTGAATTTGAGATGCTTCTGAAACATCCATTTGAAAATGTCCAAGAGACAACAGACAGTGTAAGACTAGAGCACAGGAGAGAAATTAGGAATGAATATACAAATCTAGGAATCATCAACAAGGAGATGATAATTGACTCATGGGGAACGATAAGATCATCAAAACATAGAGCAAAGAGAGAAAAGAGAAAACAGTCCAGGATAGAGTCATGAAGGACATAAGAAGTTTGTGCTTCTGCAACACTGTGAGAAGGAAAATCAAGGAGATGGAATCTGATGATTGCCTTGTGAGAGAACCAGAAATGTTATAGTCAAAGTAACTGTCCTTTAATGGGAACACTTTCCTGAGATTATCCCAAAAAATCTACTTCTCTGAGGTTTACTGCTGCTTTTCATGGACTCATTGTACCATTGCTATCACTACTCCTTTATTAATATGAAAAGAATGTCACTATTATTAAATTGAACCTAACTCAAGATCAAAGTACCCCCTAATGGTGGCTGTACTCCAAGTCCCTGTCCTTAGACCTCTGTTCTTCCTTTTATACCCTCTCTTTTGGTGATCATATTAACTGTCATGGGTTCCATTGCTATCTCTATGAAGATGACTACCTGATCTTCATATTTAGTCTCTCTCCTGAGCCCAGTTTCACTTCACTAACTGCCTATTAAACATTTTGAAATGAATATCCCATAGGCATCTCAAACTCAATGTGTCCAAAAAGGGAACAAATTTTCTTCTCAAAAAGCTCACACCTGTTTTTAGCTTTTCTGTTTTTATCAAGAACACCACCATCCTTCCTTCCAGTCACCTCAGTTAACCTTGTCATCTTTGACTCCAGCTCCTTCTGTTTTCCCCTCCCCCAGATCTAACCAGATGCCAAAGCTTACTGCTTCTGTTTTTCCCAAATGTCTCCCATCTGCCTCCTTTATTTCCCATACATAGACACCATCCTACTTCAGGCCTTTATTACTTCCTGCCTTGACTGATCCAATAGCTTCCTATTTGGTCTCCTTGAAACTAGTCTCTCCTCTTTTACAGTCCATACAACATAAAGATGTCAAATTGATGACATGAATGTGACTACATCACACACAATGTGATATACCTGAAACACAAATGTAACTATATCACACACCTAGTCAAAAAGCCACAAGGGATCCCAAGATACAAATTTCTCTATTTGTCCTTTAAAACCCTTCACTATTTGACCCCAGCCAACCTTTCCAGATGTATTACAACTTATTCTCTTCCGTGTAATGCCTAACCAAATATATCTACTTGGGTCTTCCTGAACACATTCTGTGTCTCCTGGCTCTATGCCCCATGCCTGAAGTGCAAATGCATTCCCTCCTCACTTCTGTCTCTTAGAATTTCTAGATTTTAGTCTAGTTTTGTTTTTTTTCAAAGCTCCGCTTACATACTGCCTTCTGCATGAAGCCTATCCTGATCCATGAAGCTAATAATGTCTCCTTCTCTCCCCAATGAAATTACTAATTTACTTTATTTTTTCATTTACTTTAGATATGTTTCATATCTACTTATTTGTGTACATGATGTTTTTCCTGTGATAACTGAAGTTCCTTGAGGGCAGAAGATACTTTAATTTTTGTCTTTATAGCCATAGCACCCAGCACAGTGCCTGGCATGTAATATAAACTTACTAAATGCTGTTGATGAATCAATAAATTGAAAAGACTGGGAAAGCATGTACAACTAAGTAGAAGTAGAATACAGGAGAAGAGCAGTGTCATGAAAACTGAGGGAGGAGGAAGTATCTATGAAGGGAGATGGAGGGTAGGATAGTGGTTGAGTGTATCAAAAGCTTCTGATAGGTGAAGATGGCTGATAAATGAAAGAAGCCTATGGAATTAGAACTGACAAGATCCTTGATGAGGTTAGAGCAGTTTCAATAAGAAGTGAAAGTAAAAGCCATATTGCAGAGTGAATTAGTGAGAAAGAAGAGAAAAGAAAATGGAGTCAAGGAGTAGAGATGGTATTTTTCTGTTTAGTTTTGAAAAGGAGATCTAATGATGGCATCGCATTTTAACTATTCTTCCTATCCAGGTGCTAGTTAGTCCACACATGACCAATATAATGTGAAGGTGGGAAGGGGATGCAGATGTTTGACATCTTATTCCAACTTCCTGCATTTTCCCTCTACCACCATCTCAATCTGTGTGCAAGCCTGACCCCAGCACCCTTCTGTCCTTGGAGCTGAAAGTAGATAAATGTCCAACCACAGGCAGACTCTACTGAGAATTAAAGGCAATAGGAGTGGGAGTTGATAAAGTTAACACAACCCAGGAAATTCCAGAGTAGTCAGTCCCCTATTGTGTGTGTGGTAGATTAGCAGAAAGCAGAACATTGCCTTGGGGCACACAGACCCTCCCTGGAGTCTTTATAGTGATCCGGGTGTCTATCTTCTCCTGTTTTGGTGTAAGCCATTGACCCTTAAGCAGAAGCTTAGAGTAGTGATTCCACTTAATTCAATGGTTGTTGTGCAGTTGTTTTAGTTGTGTTCAACTCTTCATGACCCCCTTCAGAGGTTCCTTGGCAAAGATACTGAAGTGGTTTGCCATTTCCTTCTCCAGCTCATTTTACAGATGAGGAAGCTGAGACAAGCATACTAGCCCAGTGACTAGCCCAGGGTTACACAGGTAGTAAGTGTCTGAAGTTATATTTGAACTCAGATCTCTCTGCCTGGTTGTCAGTTAAATCAACAGGATGCTTTTTTACAAGCCGTCCCCAGTCAGAGCCTCCAATGGGGGAGAGGTCTTCCTAAATGACAGATGGTAGAAGATCTGCTCAAAGTCAGTAGGGAAACAATCCAATGTTATGTTGTATATTGAATAACTTTTTCTAGGAAGGACCCTGCTAATCCCTTTTAGGGAAGTGTTTAATGAGAATTACAAGGAAGCTTTTTATTAAACTCAGTATATCTGGATTGGTGGGCAGTTAGGATTCAGAGAGTATCAGATCTTAAAGTTTAAATATTGGTTGCTGTACACCATTCCCACATTGGTGTCTTTTTCCAGACTTAGGTATGAGGTAGTGTGGATACTGGAGCTGAAGTGACCCAAAGAATGATGCCTGGATCCACCTTCCCCAGAGAAGAAAAACTAAATTCCCCAAAAGAACCTAGAATATTGTCAGTCCTGCCCTTCCCCCACCTCCCACCCCCCCACCCTTCACATCACCTTCCCAAGGATATTCGCTTCCCACACACCTGAAACAAAACTTGTTTTGCCTTAGGTAAGACTCTCAGAATTCACATTTACATTTTTTCATATCATTTTCACATTTTTAATCTTCTAATTTTATATTAATATGGGTCTTTGTTCTTTTTTGTAAATTTATTTATTTTTAACATTCTTTTCTTTTTAAATATTGAGTTCCAAATTATCTCCCTCCCATGCCTCCTCCACCCACTGAGAAGGCAAGCAAAATCATATCAATTATAAATGTGAAATCATGCAAAATATATTTCCATATTAGCTACATCTCAAAAAAAGCTAAAGAAATAAAGAAAGTATGAAAACTATATTTCAATTTGCACTCAGGGTTCATCACTTGTCTCTCTGGAGGTGGACAGCATTTTTTCATCATGAGTCCTTTGGAATTATCTGGAATCATTGTATTGATAAGAATGAATAAGTCTTTCACATGTGATCATCCTTACAAAATTGTTATTGTGCATAATGATCTCTCAGTTTTCACTTCACTTTGCATCAGTTCATATAGATCTTACCATATTTTTTTTCCCTGAAACCACCCCCTCATAATTTCTTAGAGCACAATAGTACTCTATCACAATCCTATACCACAACTTGTTCAGTCATTCCCCCATTGATGAACAATGCCTCAATTTTCAGTTCTTGTCACCACAAAAAGAGCTACCATAAATATGTTTGCACATATACATCCTTTCCCTTTTCTCCTTGATCTCTTTGTGATACAGACCTAGTAGTGGTATTGCTGGGTCAAATGAAACACACAGTTTCATAGTTCTGGGCATAGTTCCAAATTGTTCTCCAGAATGATTAGAGCAATTCACAATTCTATCAAAAGTTTATTTATGTACCAATTCTCTTCATCCCCTCTAGCATTTGTCATTTTTGATAGGCATGAGATAGTACCTAAGCATTTTTTTTTTAATGTGTATCTCTCATTAATAATGATATAGAGCATTTTTGTGTGACTTGGATAGCTTTGATTTCTTCTGAAAACTGCCTTTTCATATGCTTTGACCATTTATCATTTGGAGAATGGCTATCATTTTTATAAATTTGAATTGTATGAGGCCTTTGTCAGAGAAACTTGCAAAATATTTATAAATACTTCATTGTCTATGGTACCTTTTGCAAAATGTAATTTCCTGATGATCTCTTTTAATTGGGTCTGTTTTTACTTTTGCTTTGTATGAGATCATGATTGCTACCCCTGGATTTTTTACTTCAGCTGAATAATAGATTCTGTACCAGCCCCTTATTTTAACTCTGTATGTTTTTCAGTTTCAAGTGTATCTCTTGCAAACAACCTGTTAGATTCTGTTTTTCCAATCCATTCTGGTATCAGTTTCTTTTTTATAGGTGAGCTCATCCTGTTCACATTCACAGTTATAATTGCTATGTATTTCCCCAGGGCAGCTAGATGGTGCAGTGGATAAAGCACCAGTGCAGGAGTCAGGAGGACCTGAGTTCAAATCTCACCTCAGATACTTGACACTCACTAGCTGGGTGACCTTGGGCAAGTCACTGCCTCATCTCCAGTCATCCTGATGAATATCTGGTCACTGGATTCAGATGGCTGTGGAGGAGAAGTGAGGCTGGTGACCTGCACAGCCCTCCCTCGCTCAAAACAAAGTCAAGTGCCAGTCATATCATTAATTCTCTGATGGCACGGTCTTCTTTGGCAATGAAGGATGAACACACACATGTATTTCCCTCCAACCTATTTTATTCTGTTTATCCTTTTCTCCCTCTTTTTATCTTGTCCCTCCTCAAAAAATGGTTTTGCTTCTGACCACTCTCCCTTAATCTGCTCTCCATTTTATCCCCCTCCGTATCTCTTATCCCCTTCCTTTCCTATATCTCTATTGAGTAAGATAGATTTCTATACCCAACTGTGTGTGCATGTGTGTGTGCATGCATGTGCATTCATCCATTTTTGAACTAATTTCAATGAGAATGAGAATCAACCATTGCCTGCCACCACTACCCCTATTTTCTCCTCCACTATTAAAGCTGTTCCTTGTGCCCCTCCTTTATGTGAGAAAAAATTCCCTATTCTGTCTCTTCTCCCTTATTCCACTACATCCCTCTCTCACCCCTTAGTTTCTATTTTGTTTTGTTTTTTTGAGATCATACCAAACATAGTTGATTCACACTCATGCCCTCTACCTATGTAGACTCCTAACTATCCTAATAATGATGAAGTTATTAAGAGTTACATGAATCATCTTCCTATACAGGAATCTAATCTCTTTTTGACCACTTGTCTGACCCCCTTATGGTCTCTGGGCTGAGACCTCTCAAAGCTTCTGATGTTGCCAAGGCCCAACCCTTTACCCCGCTGCTGCCTCCTAGGCCGATTCCCACTGTGGTGTCACAGATTTCTTCTGCTGACCTGAATTGTCTCAGAGGCTAGAATATGTCTCAGTCTCACCTTTTCTTTAGTTCTGCCACTCCAAAATTTTATTTGAGAAGCTATTTTAAAGTTGTTCAGAAGTGAATGTTAGGAGAATGTCAGAAGGGTTGCTGCCTGTACTCCACCATCTTGTCTCTAGAATCCACTTTTTTTTTTTTTAAAGAATTAACAAAATAAAAAAGAAAGTAAAGAAGTATCTGGCTGAACAACATTATAAGAAAGAAAATTCAGGTGCTGAAATCTGAGAATTGGCATATTTGATTAAGGACCATATACTATGATCATTCTGTTGTACCACTCTACCCCTCAATACAGGATTCATCTCTGTCTACTCTATAAGAACACAGAGTAGTTTAAAACAAACAAACCAAAATACTGAATTTGCAATCAGAGAACCTGGCTTTGAATCCTGGCTTTGGTGTATAGCATCTTTTGTGATGTTAAGCAAATCACTGAATGTCTCTAGAAGTTTTCCTCGTCTATTAAATGGAGGAGGCTAGACTAGATGTTTTCTAAGGTCTCTTGAATACAAACAAACAAGTTCAAATGTCCTGGATGCTTCCGAATATGCAGATGTCAGGCATTGCATAAACAGCCTTTCTATAAGGGAGTAATTTTTTTGTTTCCCTTCAGTTTCTACCCAGATATTGGACACAGTCCATACCCCTCACCTGCAGACTCTCTGTGGCCTATTGCCAAGAGAGATTTCTCTAACCAGGTGATCTCTAAGAATTTTTCGAAAACTAAACTGCTAGGATTCAAAAGCTTTTATGATGGAAGAAGCAGGATTGTATAGTGTAAAGAATACTGGAGTTGAAATGTAGAAAAACTTGAATCCAAAATCACAGTAGTTTGAAAACCTTTTTCTATCCTGGGTCTAATATTTCTCCTGTGTCCCTCTGCTCCAAAGACACCTTCTCCTCCTGCATAATGCTCCCACCTTGTCCTTTCTCTGGAACAACTCACCTCCAAAATCCTAATCTTCTAGCCTGCTAGATAACTGATGCCTATCTGACTTTGACACATGAAGTGGGAAACAGAGTACCTTGTCTGACTAAGATGCCCACCCCATCTCTATAAAATATTTAACCGTCTTCTGCCTCATTGAGACTCTGCTTTGTGAGACAACCCAGATTTCCTGTACTGAACTGGAAGAGGAATTAAGATTTTTAGCATAAGACAGGTATCAGGGAAGGAAAGTATCTCATTGGTTCATTTCCTCCTTTCTCTAGGATTTAATCAAGCAAATAAGTGTTTATTAAGTGCTTAATATATGTCAGACACATAACTGAAACTTAACACTTGTGCTTGTTCTACAAAGTGAAAAGGGGGAAAGCATTTCTTGCCTTCAATAATCTTAAATTCTAAAAGGAGAGATAGTGTATACTTAGGTATATATAGATTAAAATGCAAAATAGAAAGCGAGTACTTGTAGAAGTGAAGGCATTGAAGATCATCATATTGAAGGCTGGGACCCCATGTATCTTGCTTCTTGCAGATAACCTAGTTGTATCTTTTTGAAATTATTATTGATATGTCCTTTACCCCCTTTTCCCCTTTCCCTTCATATCATTCCCTCCTAAGAGTCTGAAATTAAGTGCCTTCCCTTACCTAAGGCAAAAAAAATCTTCTAATACAAACTTATTACTTTTAGCATTATTAGTTAATTTGGTTCTTTTTTGGAAACTGCCAAGTCCCCTAAAAGCAACTGTAGTGGTCTTGGACAGTCCCAGGTCTTACTTGTTCTGTGACCTGAGCAAGTCATTTCAGTATTTTAAGCATGAATTTCCTCATCCTTAAGATTAGGATGATTATACTTGGACTCAGGGTTGTGAGGAAAGAGTTTGCAAACCTTTCAGTATCAAAGAAATCAATAAATCATCAAGCATTTACTGCTAGACACTGTTCTGGGCGCTAGAGGGGAAAGAGAGATTAAAAAGAAACTTTACTTTCCCTCAAGAAGCTCCAAATCTCTCGATGGGAAACCTGAAACTATATGGCACAAGGAGGATGGAAAAAAAAATTCACTGGAGCTTTGCTTTGGGGACTTCCTTACACACATTTGTCATATGGACCAGTGAAGAATGACATTGGAAGGGGCCAGAGGCCAGGAGTTATAGAGGTAGAGTCAGAAAAGATCCTTAAAAGCTGTTAAATGTGATCCTAAGGTGAAGGCCTCTTAAACCTTGTCTCCCATCCGGGGTAGAGTGAGTACATTGAGGGCAGCCCCTTAATTTCCCCAGACTCAACAAATCTCTTGCTGAGGATATGAGAAGCTGCTTTTCCCCACCTCCGCATGCTCCCTCCCTCCTCATCCATGAGCGTAGGGTTTGGTGTTACCACAGATGTTTGTATTCTCTGTAGCTGATGAAAATATTCATTATCTTGTTAGCTGCTGTGGTGAAGTAAGTTCGGATTTGCATTTTCGCAGCTAATGATATCTGCACAAATGAGCCATTCACCCTGCCTCAGATCGTCTCTCTCCTTCACCCCAACCCTGTGCCCCAAGCACCCCTTCCAAAGACAGCCCATTCTCCCGTTGGTGCCCAAAGAGAGAAAGGTCAGCCAAGACTAGCTGTAAAGTAAGGGTGTATTGGAGGCAGGTAGCCTGATGTGTATGCAGCAGAAAGAGATAGGGACACTAAAGGAGAAGGTTGAAATTCCATCCCTGGCACTAACAAGATGTATGAACTTGGCTGATTACATTTCCCCTAAATATGCCTCAGTTTCTTCAACTGTAAAATTAGGTCATTGCACTTAATATCACCTAAATTACAGTGACGGTATTTTCAGAAAGTTGTTCAGTTATATCCAACTCTTCATGACCCTATTTGGGGTTTTCTCGACAAAGATACTGGAGTGGTTTATCATTTCCTTCTCCACTTCATTTTACACACGAGGAACTGAGGCAGACAGGGCTAAGTGACTTGCTCAGGTCACACAGCCAGCGAGTGTCTCAGACCAGATTTGAACTCAGGAAGAGGAGTCTTCCTGACTCTAGGTCCTGGCACTCTGTGCACTATGGCACCACCTACTACCCTGAATCAGGACCTGTGTTCTGGCACTCATTGCCATAACCATGCCCTATGATACTCCTGCCTTATATATTAATATTTTGTATTTAGCAATGGCACATGATATAGGCTAATGTGCACTTGTTTTCATGAGTGATCACAATGTTTCATCAGTCCAGGATTTTCAATTCAATAGACATTTATGATTCTCTATAGTCCCATGGCTGTCTATCCTCTGTAATTTATTTGTTGTTTGGGCAAGTTGTTTCACTTCCCTGGGTCTCAATTTCCTCAACTGTAAAATGAGAGAATTCCAGGTGTAATAGACCATTATTCGATGGCTTAATTCACTCAGTTACTTTTTTGCCATAATATTGGTATTTCTGGGATATTCGAATGGTTTATGGGGATAGCTGAATATAATGGAATTTAAAGTTAGATGTATTATACTTCTAAGATCCTTCCAGCTGTGAGCTTGTGAAATCTCTAATTGAGATTTGGGATTTCTCCATTCCCAACCCTGACCTGGGAATGACTTGGCAATTTTGACTAGGTTAAAAAAATGGGGTAAGAGCTGCTTAGATCATCTAAGTTGGATAAAGAGAAGGAAGGTTTATAGAAGGGTCAGAGTCCTGGAATTCAAGTTTGGACTGGTAACATGGGAAGAAAAGGTACCAGAAGAAAGCTTCAGGGGCAGCAGTGGGGTTTTCTTATCCTTATGTATATTTATGGAGGTACTTTGGGATGTGTTTTGATGGGAGTGTTGCTTGTACGAATGAGAGCATCAAAGTGTACAGTCAGGTGTATGCATGGGGGCAGGCATAGGTATTCCTGCATATGTATGGCTGGATATATGTTTCTTTGCAAATATATTTTTGTGGACATGACTGTGTATTTGTAAGGGATAGAGGCATGTCTATTTCTGATAAGAATGCAGTGCTATGTTTGTGAGCAAGTGTATGAGCATGCAAAGGTAGATGAACTATATGACCTTCTAGCTTATGGAAGTCACTTTTCCTTTTAGGACCTCAATTTCCTCATCTTCATAAAATGAAGGAGTAGGAAGTGGAGTGATACAATAGAAATAGCGGTAACTTTGGAGTCAGAGATCCTAGATTCAAATCCTACCTCTAATAATGACTACCCATGACATTTACTAATGATATGCCTTTGGACAAATCTCTGAATCTTCCTGGTTTCACTTTACTCATCCATATAATAAGCATGTTGGACTGATTGACCTCTGAGGTCCATTTCAGATCTAGATCTATGCACTTCTACTTCCAATCTGCATTCATTTAAGGGATGGGACTGGGTATGCTTGTGGGCTGGAGATCAGTGGGCAAGTGTATGAGAAAAATTAGGTATTACATGACTTTGTAAGTAAGTTGTTTCACTTCTTAGGTTGCTTCTACTATAAAACAAGGAAGTTGGGACAGGTGGTATAGTGGAAAGATCAGTGATTTTATAATTCAGGTGATGTGGATTCAAATTCTGTTTCTGATAACTTACTATATGTATAACACTAGCCAACTCACTTTCCTCACCTATAAAATGGGGGTGTGGGGGTGGACTAGATGGCTTCTGAGGTCTCTTCCACATCAAGATTTATGATTCTATGATCATATGACCAAATGATATCTAAGACCTCTTCTTGCTCTAATCTCTGCTTTTATGATGCTCAAAATATGCACAAGTAAAACAAACTATAATATGATTATGCATGGGAGCTCTAAAATCTACATGATTACATGAGGAAGTAATTAATCACTTTCACCTGAGTGAAGACAGGTAGCATGGTGGATAGAGAGCACTGAGTCTGGAGTCAGGAAGACCTAAGTTCAAATACAGCCTCAGAAACTGATTAGCTGTGTGACCTTGGAAAAGTCACAGTCTCTGTTTATCTCAGTTTCCCCAGCCATAGAATGGGGATAATAACAGTATCTCCAAGGCACTTAGCACAATGCCTGGCACATAATAGGTGCTATATAAATGCTAGATATTAATGTTTATATGAAACAAAACTTCCTAGAAGAAGTAGCATTTGAGCTAGACTGAAAAGCATGGCTAGAAAATGGACACAGGTAGCCCTCTGGGTTCAGATGGTGAGAGGCAAGGGAAGGGAAGGTATTCTGAGTATCAGAATGTGCTAGAGAGAGCGAATGCAGAATACATGAGGGATAGTCAAAATGGATCTCAGGCTCCCAGGTAAATTTGACAAGGATGACTTCTCAGGGACGCTAACTTCACCACATACTTTGGGGGAAGGGAAGAAGAAGGAAGAACAAACAAGGAAGACAGAGGAGGGAGATGTTGCTTTCCTATCTTCTACCACCTAGATCCTTCAGTGGTTGCTTGGGCAGAAGAAACCTTCTTGGCATTAATGTACCTTACTTCTAAGTAAAGCTTCCCTTCTCCTCACTCCCCTGCAACACCATAGGGATGCCGTGCTAGTGTGCTGATATCCTTGCACTGAGTCTGTGGGTTCCTGGCAGGATGCTGAAGCACCAAACAGCATTATTAAGTGGAACTGTCCTCCAAAGAGCAGTTGACACCCCCAGCGTGCTTAAAAACAGTTCTATCTCAGCGGGTATTTGGGGGAGGCTTTCTTGGCTCTTTATATTTAAAAGATTTTGTCAGACCTTTATTAGAATAATGTGTGGGCTCCATCTATTAAGAAGGAAAACATGGATTGAGTCCAGAGGAGAGCAGTGCAAATGATAAAATGAATGGAAAATAGAATTTATATTGAAAAGGTTCAAGAAATGAAGATTTTTCATCCTGAAAGGGGAAGACTTGAAGAGGATGCAATGTGTTGGTTTTGTTGTTGTTGTTGTTTTTTATTTTTAATAAAGTATAGTACAGTCCTGCCAGAACAGAGCTCCTTATCACACCATTTGGCTGTGCTATAAGTAAGACGTTCTCTCTTCAAGCTATAACTCAGTAACATTAAAAAATTGACACCTTCAAATAGATGGCAAGCTGCTTGAGGTTAGCATCAAATCTTACAGTTAATCATAGGGCTGAGCACATTTAGTCCATCCCCTGCATTTTACCTATGAGGAAACTGAAACTCAGGAGCAGTTACTTAGGCAAATTTGGAGAATAAGTTAGGGACAGAGCTGGGACAGGAATCTGGATCTGCAGACTTCTCAAGTGACTGCTCTTTACATTGAAAAGGCTACATTAGGTTGTGTTAGAGTTGGTTATGGGCTTCTTTGATTAAGAAGGAAAACAATAAATACCTGGTTCCTAGGCAGCTAAGGGGCACTATAGCTAGAGTACTGGGCATGGAATCAGGAAGACCCAAGTTCAAATCCAGTCTTAAACACTTACCAAGTGAGTAGCCCTGGGCAGTTCACTTAACCTCTGTCTCCCTCAGTTTGCTCATTTATAAAATGGTGATTATAATAGCATTTATTTGACCAGGATGCTTAATAAGTTTTTGTTTCCTTTCCTTTGATTCCCCCACACACACCCAGTGCTTGAATCCCACAAGAGTAGGTCTCTGATAAGAAATGCTTTGATTGATAGTATCATTAACCTTTAAGGTTGGTGGGGTGGTCCATGTCCCACAAATTAATGTTATAAAGAAGCCAAAATCTCACATTTAAAGAATACTTTAAAATTTAAGAAGCACTTTCCCAATAGTAGCCTTGCACTCCAAATCATAGGGTTACATGGACCCTTAAAGGTCATCTAGTCCAAATAACCAAGTTTTATCCCATTATCTCCATTATAAAGAGGAGGCAACTGAGGCTCAGAAAAATTAAGTGACTTGCCTAAGGTCATCTTGGTGGTAAATATGAGATATGGGACTTGTACCCAGGGTTTGTTTTTACCTCCAGGTTGTGTCCTTTCTTATGTTTCTTGCTGCTTCTCATATATAAGATGGGTTAGCTTAAAAATTCAGGTGATCAGATGGCCTCATTCTCCACTGAGACCAGAACAAAAGGAAAGGCCTTCGAATTATATTAGAAAGTAAAAGAAGAGGAAGAGGGAGGGGAAGAAGGATGGAAGGAAGGAAAGAAGAGATGGAGGGAGGAAGAAAGGAAAGAAGGAAGGAATGGAAGGAGAAAGGAAGGAAGGAAGGGAGAAAGGAAGGAGGGAAAAAAGGAAGGAAGGAAAGAAGGAGGGAAGGACAACACAAGTGAAAATAGACTCAGAGTTCAAAGACTTTATAAAGAATAGAGGTCTCTTTTGCCCACTTCTGTAGTGGTGGGACGCTTGAGGTTTTATATATATGTATATATATATATATATATATATATATATGTATGTATGTATGTATGTATGTATGTATGTATGTATGTATGTATATACTGTTCAAAAGTTTGAGGTCCTTGAAAGGGTTTTGAAAAGAACAAGGAGATGGAGAAGGGTTCCAGTGAGCATGCAGCTTTGGGAGCCTAAGTCCCCTGACCACATGTGTTTTCTAGTGTTTTCTCTCCTCCTTAAGTTACAGAAATTTCTGATCAAGCCCATCAGTGGATCCTTAGTGGAGGGAGGAAGATTGGAGAATATTTCTAAAGATTATTTTTTCTATGCTGTTGAATTAACTGTCCTTGAAATTGTCCTTTTCTTTGCCCTCTGGTTTGTCTGATTTAAAAGAAATGAATGAGGCCTCATGAGCTATGATTTTGAATGATGCTTCCCCAAAGTGTGCTTTGAACCTAGAGTAGCTTTGAGATAGTCTGCAATTGAAAGAAGTAGGTTCCAGAAGAAAAAGCTAAAGGAATTGAGTTTGTTGATCTGAAAGTAAAGAAGGCAAAGGGTTGACTTGATTATGCCATTGAGAACATGAAAGGGCTATCAAAATGGAATGCTGAATGGTTGTCTTTCATTCCCTGTCACATTTAACAATATTATGAAATTCTTTGATTCTCAGTGCAGATGGACTTAAGGAAAATTTTATAACATTATGAACCCTCTCCCTCTGCCATGGTATCAGCACAGATGTTGTTATTCTGTGATATAAATTGGAAACCAAGTTCTAGCACCAAGCGGTGGTTATTTACTCAAAGGTAGCTGGTCTGCATAGGGAAAATAATAAGTGACAGAGAGTACAAGAAAGCAAGAGTTAGCAAAAATGGTTCTTATGCCTTGCCTATATTTTTTCTTTCCACAGATATAATTACATACTACTGCCCCTGCATATCCTATATTGTGGGAACTGAAAATCTGTTTATTTTGTAGTAGAAAGAGGCTCTTTCTGAACTTTGTGGTGCCAAGTCTGAGAAAACCTAAATATAGTAATCCTTGCTGGTTATTTTTTTGTTAATTGTGGAGTAGATTGAGGACACATCCCACTAATGAAACAGGAGACAGTGACCTTCAAAACTGAACTGTTTCATAAATCACTTCCAAAATTCACGTTTTTCCCCCTCCCCCTAAATCAGTGTTGATGTATGGCTTCTCTGTCTCTTGATGCAGATTGGATGTATGCAAGAATCTGAAAGGACTTTTGTCCTCCTGGAGATATCATATCATTCTATAAGTTTGTCTCTCCAAAATCATGGAGCTCTCAGGGCTTCATGAAATGGATGAGTGGGGTGATATGTGAAGAGCAAGTTATTTCCCTGATCATCCCCTTTAGGCACTGTCTCCTCTTGATGGTGGCTTGCCAGGAGCTGATTGCTGTATCTGATAGGAAACTTGGAGTTTCCAGGAATCCCTCAGTCCCATTTCATCCCAAGAAAAATGATTTAGCCATCATCAGCTTGATGATGACACCTCTTCTACCATTTCCACTATCACCACACAAACATACACAGCTACAAACTATTTCTTCATTTCAACCTCTAATTAGAAGGTCAGGGAATAGGGATATGAATTTATCCACAAGGGTCAAAGTCTGACCAATTATCCACCTCCATACTTTCCCAGGGTTAGGGTCCCTTCCTCTTTTCCTTCACCGTTAAGGAATGTCTATGAATGTTTCAGATACGTTAACAAACAGCCAACAGTATTCAATTGCTTTTCACCCCCATCAGTGCAGGGGAAATTAGCATTTAAATTGAGGTATTTCATGGAGGCAAATCACAAGAGTATTGAGCTAGCTTCATCTTTTTCCAGGAAATGTCTAGGTCTTTGGATCATAGGATTTTGTTCAGGAAGGGACCTTAGAGAAAATCTAGTCTAATCTTCTCATTTTACAGATGTATCAACAAAGATGTAATTAAATAAAGTGACTTATACAAGATCACACAATTAGAAAGTGTCAAAGTCAGTATGCAAGCCCAGATGCTCTGATAAGAAATCCAAATGTTTTCTGTACCACATTGTCTTAGTGATTCATGGGTTGTCTTCTTGGGAATTGAGCCTAGAATCTCTACCTTATATTAGGTGCTACATACTCCTTCCCAAGGTATATTTACATCCCTGGGAAATCATTTGTAGCATCATGAAAGATGCATCAAATCCTAAACACCAACAAGATTTTTTTTAACTTCCATTGAAATTGATCTAGTATATGTCCAGTGCTAAAAAGTGAGCTTTGGCTGGGTGTAATGGACTACACATGTGTAGTCCCTACTGCTGGGAATAGTGAGGTTGGCGGGGTCTTGAGTTAGGAGTTCTGAGCTGCAGAGGAACTAAAACTGATTGAGTATCCCCATTAAGTTCAGAACCAATATGGCAAAACTTCAGGCACTGGTAATCAATCCAGGTCAGAAGAATGGAGCAGGTTAAAGTTCCTGTAATGGGTGATAAGTAGAGCATTTTGTTTGGTCATTCATTCATCGATGTGTCAGGTACTATACCCCCAAAAAGTAATTTGTCCTCAGGGAATTTACATTCTTCTGAGCAATACCATGTTTACTCAGATAAGAAATAATACCTTATATATAAAAAAGTAAATACAAACTGCAGTTCAAACCTGGACAAGGGAGACTCAGTCTCAAATAAATACATGAGCAAATGAATGAATGAATGCTTTGGCTGTGTTTTGTTTTCATGGGGAAGCACCATGGGATATTGGGAAGGAGTCAGGAAATTTGTGTTCAAGTCATGCCTATGCCACTAACTTCAACAAGTTCTTTCCTCTTTCTGGACCTCAATTTCCTCATCTGCAAAAATGAGAAGTCTGGAGAGAATGATTCTTAAGGTTCTTCCCAGCCCTATTCTTCTGGGATTGTTCCTTTTCAGCATATACATGCAAAGTTTCCAAATTTCCCCATTTCCTAGCTTTTCTAAATTTAGGAACTATGCTAAGTTTCTTAGTTTCCTGAGTTGTCTGAGGGGTCTTTGGCCAGGTGGTAGTCCTGTAGTCTCTGGCCCTTGCTATCTAGAAGAGGTAGAGGGAGTTCCTTAGCTCTATGGCTAAATTACTTCCTGGATGATTTGTGGTGCTTCCCTTATAAAGTTATCTATTCTATAATTGTGAAATGTGGTAGGAGGTGGGGGGAGGGTGGAGAGTCAGTCAATCATAGTTGGAGGAATATCTCAGGCTCTGTTTTGTCAGTTTTTTGATGAGCAGAGACAGACAAATACCAATGACAATGACATTCCATGTTTCCACCCCTGTCCAAGTCTACAAACAATCTCCCATGGAACCTCAACCTTTTCCTACTATAAACTGAAACCAATCAGTCCTTCTGTGTCACCCCACTCTGTCCCAACCAGCCTAGATTCGTGACAGGTAATTCAAGAACCCAGAGATAGGACATGAAGTGACCAGATGATTAGGGGGAACATAAAGTTAATATTGGAAAGTATCTTAAAGACTATCTAGTCCAACCACCTAATTTTACAGATGAAGAAACTAAGGCTTAGAAAAATTAAGTACTAACCAGGGTTATCATACAGTTAGTGTCAGAGACAGAATTTGAATGAAATTTCTTGACTCCAAATCCACCACTCTAGTCACTATGCCAGATTGCCTCTCTAATATTTTTACCTAAAGAGAAGCTACTGCACTTTCCTTCCTCATCCCTGCCCCATCCTCCAGAGCAGTTTGAAGATTACCCTTTAGTCCATCAGACTGAGAGCAGATCAGAAATCTTAGGAAGAAAAACAACAACAAAAACAACTTGAGATTTAATATAATGAGACGGGTGTCTCTTCCTTCACCTCTGAGCCTTCTTTCCTTGATGCTGCTCTGCCTATGTCATAGGATGATCATGAAGATTAACTGAGATAAAGTCTGTGAGAGTGTTTTGTAAAATGGAGCATGTATATAGCTGCAACCTGTTCTTTTTATAGCATCATCTTATTCTCATGACTTTCCTCCCTTAGATTTCATATAACGCTTTGGTCATTCATTCATTCATTCATTCATTTAGCATTTGTTTACTGTGTGGCATATACTATTCTGGGTTCTGGTGATACAAAGATCAACCCCCCCTCCCCCCCATCATCATCATTATCATCATCATCATTATCATCATCATCTACTACCATGAGGAAACTTATACATTCTTTTGAGAAGATGCTGTGTTTACTCAGATAATAGTAAAATACATCATATATCCATATATCCATATATCCATATATGCACATACATATATACACATGTATACATATGTGAGTGCATGTACACCTATGATATACACATGCATATATGCATATATATACACATGTGTATATGTGTATATATATATACATATATATATTTGTGTGTATGGGGGAATTAGGAAAAGTACTATGTACAAGTTGGAGTCTAAGTTGAGGATTAATGGGAGGTACAATGTCAAGAGGTAGAGGGTAAGGGGGAGAGCATTCTAGATAGGAGAAATGGGATACCCCATAACATAAGAGCAGGAGCCATAATGTCAAGTGCAGGAAATAGCAGGTGACCCAGCTTGATTGGAAAATAGAATACATGATAGGAAATCAGTGAAGAAAGATTAGGATAGTCAGTGAAGATGCTGGAGATGTTCATATCATGAAATACCCCAACTCTCTGGTTGTGGAGTGGCAGGAAATTGCTCTTGTAGAATATGGTACACATTGCCTCAGATATGGTCATATTGTCAGATGTTTTTGTTTGCTTTTCTTCATCACAACGTAGGTTTCAATGAAGTGGGGAGTCAAAATGACTGTGATATAAAGACAAAAAGGGGGAGCTAGATGTCATAGTGGATAAAGCCTGGACCAGTCCTGGAATTAGGAGGATCTGAGTTCAAATCTGGCCTCAAACACTTATAAGCTACATGACCCTGGACAAGTTACTTAATCCCAACTGCCTCCACAAAACAAACAAACAAACAAACAAAAAGTCATCAATAAAATGTTCTTTCAAAAAAGACTGAAGTCTGAAAACAATTCCCCCCTCCCCCCCGAAAAAAGTTAAATTAGAGCCAAGATCATGAGGACTTTTCAGTGCTGAACAGTGGAGTTTGTATTTTAGCCTGGAGACAAAAGGGAGCTTCATAAACTTCTTGATCAGGAAAATGGCATACTCAGATCTGTGCTTTAGGGCTTTCCATTTGTCAGTTGTGTGGAGGATGAATTGGAAAGAGTAGAGCTAGGACACCAGGGGACCAATTAGGAAGACATAGAAACAGTCTAGGCTAGTAGTTCTCAGACTTTTCCATACTTGTAGAACCTTTCAGTTTCAACAAAACTTTAGTAGAACCACTGCAGCAAAATCCTCTAAAATTATTACTTTAATGCCTACTAATAGACAACATTAACATCCATTAAGAACAAACACCATTTATTTCAGGGTTCCTTGTAGCATCACTTGAGAAACACTAGATTAGGTGAGGGTTTAAGAAAGCCTAAACTACAATGGAAGCTTCACATCCTACCTTCTCTAAACTTTTTATCTCCCTCAGTATCTAGCACAGTGCTGTGCACATTTCAAGTTGAATCCTTTCCAGGTCAACAAGTTCAGGGTCTACAAAGGCAGTAGTGAAACAGTACTTGTCCACAAGAAGCCCATAATCCTCTTGAGGTAAACAGTAACCACAAGGATGAGTAAATATCTATAAAATAAATACAAAATGATTTTTTCTCATAGGAAGGTCATTAATAACTGGGGAAAGAGGAAAGGTGTTTTGTAAGAGGTGGATCTTGAGCTAAGCCTTGAATGGAGCTAGGGATTCCAAGACAGAAAGAAAAAGAAAGAGGATATTTCAGACCTGAGGGGATGGCCTATGCAGATGGAACAGAAGTATTAGGTGGAATGGTGCTCTTTAAGAACTTTTTGTGGAATAAAGGAATAAATGTAATGGAAGAAACAGTATTCCTTTTCCTATGAATGGAGCCTCAGTAGCAAGATGAAGCATAATGTAGAACACCATTAATCCCTTTGAACACCTCAACACACACAGATACACATACATACACGCAACCCACACACTCCAACACACACACGCACACACACACATACATATGTATACACATACACACATACACACGCATATTATACACATGTACATACACTGAGAGATTTATATACACAAGGCAGTGAAGAGGTGGGTAACCTTATCTACATTTGACAGAAAAGGGCATAAATGAGGAAACTGAGGGAAAAAACAGATGACATTAATTTTATAAGAGTTTGCTCATAAGTGGCACTAAGTTCCCTTAATAATTCAAAGCATGGTTTTCACTAGCTCCTGCCCTAGTAACAGTGATCCCTGAAATTGAAAGAAATTACAAGCTGAAGAAACATGGCATTTTGCTAAACTAGTTCACCTTCCATCTACTAGCTGGAGTGCCTGTCTCATTGTTTCAACATGCTCCAATAAGGCCTAGAGCAGGGCTAGGAACATGCTCCCCAAATCTCCCCAAAGTGTTATCAAATGGTGCAATGTTTGAAACTTTAGATGACTTGCTAGAATAACATTATTGTGTTCATGTTCTTTGATCCATAGACTCATGGACCATTGAGGCGGGAAGGAACCAAGTCATCAAATATGAGCTTGTTTTATAGATAAGACTGAGGCATAGAGAGGTAATTACTAGCCCAAAGTCACATTTAAGAAGCCAAAATTAGTAATGATGGGAAAAAGTAAGGTAAAACAGAAAAAGGGAAATAAGAGAATCTGAAATTAGAGTACCAAGACTATGGATATACTACAGCTTTCAATCCAAGTCAAGTAATGGTGGGAGATGTTCTGTTCTCTTCTTGTGGACTCTATGCACTAAGAGTTGTCTAAAGATTTAAAACACGCACACACACACACACAAATACATACACACACACACACACACACACACACACACAGAGCATAGTTGAATGGAGACCATAGAAAGGTAAAACCATTCATCAATGTGCCATAGCAGAGAGTTCAAGATTTTGATTCTAAAAACCTGGGTTCTGACACCACCCTTCCACAAATAAGCTTGAATAAATCATTTCATATCTTTGAGTCTAAGTTTTTCAATTCACACACCAAAAAAAAAATGAGAGAATAAAACTAGAGAATGTCTAAAGGTCTTCCTTGCTCTAAAAGTTTAGGTTCTAATATTCTATAGTCTAGGTTCTGGGGTTCCTGATCTATGATAAACTGCTTTAGTTAGGTTAGCCAGTGAAATGAGTAAATATGGTAGAAAACCTGAATGTCTCCAAATGTTACTGACAGCACAAGGCATGAATAAGTTACCAAATAGTAGCCTCTGCTTCTATATGATGATTCTTATGCCTGAAATGGCTAGCCTTGAACCTTTCTATTATTGGTTTGATGCTGATAAGACATTATCACTTGAGTTAGGCTCTAAACTAGCTGTTTAAACCTGAGACATAATGGAGAGTCTGTTGTTCTAGGATTCAGGACCTTTGGGTTCTAGTCTTGAAATTGATGCTATTTCACTGCATGAAATATACCTCTCATCCCCTCTGTGAACTTTAGTTTCCTGATCTATAATATGGAGTGGTTGAACTAACTGATTTCTAAGATCTCTTGAGAACCATATGATAATACACACATATGCATATATATATGTATTTTTGTATGTATGTATGCATGTATGTATGTGTGTATGTATGTGCTTTACAGATCTTAAAGCCCAACAAAAATATCAGCTATTATCCCTTCTGGCAAAATCTTGTGATTCTATGACTATAAATTTTATACAAATAAATCTAGTCCATAAAAAAAGTAAACTAAAGATCAATTCTAAGTTTAAAGTTATAAACATCTTTGTATCTCTATAGTTATCTCCTAATCTCAAAGGTAATATAGAGAGACATATATGTTTTCCCCCAAAACATTAATATTCAAAATCAAGTCACTGGGATGCCACAAGGCAAGGGAGGGGAAGAGAGCAGAAGCATGCACATTGTGCCATGGGTCCTTTGAAGTTTTCACCATTGTGAGAACAGCTGATACATGAAGTAGAAGAGAATGCCAGTAATAACTGACATTTAAAGTTTACAAAGTCTTTTACATACATTAACTCATTTAAGTCTCATAACAACTCTGAAAGGTAGGCAGATATTATTATCCCCATTTTAGAGAGATTGCCAGAAATCAGGAAAAGGGATGGTACATGAGTGATGTGGAGGCAGACTAGTACTTCTTTGGACATGAGGGGAGTGTGGTAATTAGTGTGAGTGGATTATTCATAGAAGTAAAAAAAAAGGGTGGAATGTGGGGGGAAAGATAGAGAGGAACTGAAAGATATGTGATACCCACATTCCTATACCTAGTAATCCTTATCATTGAAGTTTGTCTGTATGTATGGGGAAGGGGAGGTTCACAGGTTTAGTGTTGGTCTAATACTCTTACCAAGCTTCCCGTATGTGACATTTACTTGTGTGGAGAGCAAATGGTGATGAAGCAATGATATCGAAATCCGGTCTACCATTACCTATCTGAATAGTGTCAGCTGAGTTTGCTCTTAGTCTCTCTACCAAAAGCAGTATTGTTTCCTATTGTTGTACATTACTGGGCATTTGTGACTCAGGCCATCTAACAAATGGGTTAGATTTGAAAAAAGAAAATGTATTAATGGTAGCTAGGGCAAGAGGAGCCTACAGATCCCAAAATGACATGACCTGGTTTAAACATTACCTTCACCATAAAGTTTTGCTGTTCCTGATCTCCCTTCCATGTCATATCTCCCCCTACTCCTCACTCCCCTAGGATCACAGTATCAAGAGCTGGAAGGGATCTTAGAGAACATTTATCCCAACCCTCTCATTTTTCATGAGAATGTGGTCTCTCCTCCTTACCTATTTCCATAGCACTTGCTACCCTTCTTTACAGTAGTCCCAAAGTAAAGGAGACAGATGCACGATGGGAATAATAGCCACAGCCATATTGGCAGTGATCATCTGTATGCAAAAAGATAATAAAGGATATTATCCAGGAAATGTATGGTAAAAATGGAGATGGACAAGTCATAGTGTGAAAGCAAGCAATAAGTAGACTGGCCATAATGTTGTGTTGGTACGTCTCAAGATGGTACATTGGGTAGATCCTCTATAGAGTGTTTATGGGGGACATGAATTAGAATCACACAATATGAGAGGGGAAGCAAGTAGGTTATAATCTCCACTACTAGAAGGGGTATTCACATTAATGAGATCTTGGGTCTCTGGAAGTATTCATGGTTCATATTCTAATTTCCATCATATGTCTATTTATGCAGATAGGTCTAAATACCACTAACAAGTTATAAGCTTCTTAAGGACAAGGACCATATCTTACTTGTTTTTTTTCCTTAACACCAAATAAAATGTATGATATGTCTTAGATGACTAACAAATGTTTGTTGAATGAATAGATGAAAATATCCATCTCTAAAATCCAAATTAAGTCAGCATAAAATGGATGAGATTAGTCAGAAGTCATATACCTTAAATGAAATTTTGTAAATATATTATTGGTAAGACTAAGGTCAATTAGAAAACATTAATAATTAATAGCTTCTGCTTTGTACATAGCACTGTACTAGACAGGGGAAAAACAAGGTTTGAATGTATGAAAGAAAAGAAAAATATTAAGTGTTAAGTGCTGTATTAAATAGTGGGGCTACAAATATAAACAAAATCTTCCCTAAATTTAGATTTTACAGTTTAGTATGAAGATAAAGCACATAGAGATACCTGTAATAACTGATATTACCTGGAAATGCATGAAATCAGTACAACACAAAGTGCTTAAGGGTAGAGGTAATTATCTATTATCTATAAAGAGTAACAGGAAAGTCTTCTTAGAGGAGGTGCTATTAAAGAATGAGTTGTATGGGCAAAGCAGGGGAAAGAGGACATTTCAGATTTAGGTTATAGCCTGGGGGAGAAAAAGTCCCAGAGGTGGGAAAGTTCAGTGTGTATCTGAGAGACCAAGAGTTCTCTAATTCTGTGAGAACACAGAGTGTATGTTGGGGAGTAATAGGAGAGAATACTGGAAAGGAAAGATAGCACCAGATGGCAGAGGAACTTAAATACCAGGCAGAAGAATATAAACCTCACATGGTAGGCAACTGGGAGTCAATGAAGATTTTTGAACAATGGAGAAACATTACTGGATTTGTATGTAAGAAAGATTATTCTGACAGTGGTATGAAGGATCAGAGAGTAGGAGACAGTGGAGGTAGGAAGACCCTAAGGAGGTTATTGAAATAGTCCAGATGGGTGGTAATAAGAGCCTGTATTAGGATGGTGGCGGTGGGAATAATAAAGAGGACAGAATGAATGTGAGAAATGTTGCCAGGGGGAGAATAATAAATTTTGATAACTTAATGTACGTATGTTGAGGGAGGGGGAAGAGGCAAAGCTAACATAAGGTTTTGAACAGTACTACCACACACATACACAGTCAAGGCTGAACAAGGTTTGGGGGGAAAATTACAAGTTGTTGATTGGGAAATGTTGAATCCTTTTTAGATTTTAGCAATAAGGCCTCGAGTACTTACCTAAAAATAAAAGCATCACTTTAGAATGTAAATATTTTAGCATCCTCTTAGCTCCCTTAGGGCAGAGACCATGTTTTATTTATATTTGCAGCATCTGATAAAAAGCAGCCTGGTTTATGTGGTGGGTAGAATGTTGACCTCAGAGTCAAGAGAACCCAGGTTCAAGTTCCTTTTCTGAAACACACTGTCCATGGGAGCCGGAAGAAGGCACATCTTCTCTGTGCCTCCGGGCAACACAACAGTTGTCAATATGCATTTGTCAAGAGCATTTCTTTCCTGAGTACTCTCTACATAGTTAAAGTCATGAGTCCAGACTGGACTCAAATAAAATAAACAAAAAATCTTTCACAATTGACACAAGTTCTCGTAAGAAACACTTGTTTGTTCAGTGAATGAATGAACTCTTTTTGAACATCATAACATAACTGTAGATATTTTCGATATTGAAGAGGAAGTTGTATAGTTATCTCTTCCATATTGAGGAAGTTAGGGGCATGATGCCCCTGTGAAATTTTGTGAAAAATTTGTGTAAGATTTTTTGATTCTCTCTTGAATTATTATGGTATTAAAAGATGAACTATGCTGATATTATACAATATTATACATATATTTTATGCATTTCTTAGTTTTTAAACTTTCTCTGTGTCATCTGCTGACCTTCATATGTCATCTCTGGCATCTGAAAAACTCCCCCCCAAAAAAATTCCCATTTAATTTCTTATGCTGACCCATGATATATTGAAACCACAATGGGGAAAATTGGGATGTGGAAGGGATAACTGTGTAGTGATACTTTATCCACTTTTAATTTAATACTCTCCCAAGGATAGAACCCTGACTTTGTCATAGAGTCACAGAATGTTAGAGGTTGAAAGGGACCTTAGAATAGAGTACTAGAAAACCACTAAATCTGGAAAGGATCTTAGGATGTGGAATGTCAGAGCTGGAAAGGATATTAGAACATAGACTACATTCAGGCAGCTTGGCTCACAGTGGAGAGAGGACATCAGGCTATCACAGCTTGGTAGTGCTGTAACTCCCTTTATTATTTCTTTATGCTCACCAAGCAAGCTTATATTATGGATTTGGCTTATTCAGTTGTATTTTCCATATGGGAAGAAAATATGAAAAACAGTTGACACTAATAGTTTGACCCTTTTTTCAGTTAAAACTCTCAGGGTAAATTCATCATTTGTCATTCTAGTACGTCAATCAGGGGTTTTTGTTCTGTTATTCATGTGAATTAGTCTCCTAGAGCCAAACAATCCTAAGAAAATTTATAAAATGAGCTCTTGAATCTATTAAATAGAGGACCACACCCCAGTTCCGACAGGACCCAACCGAAGTACAGTCAGGAAGCTGGCCAGCCAACTTTTTCCTCCTGGATGACACCTAGTCTGGTGTCATCACTAACTGCAACAACGGTGCCATTGAGGGATCACATAAAATTGCCAACGGTGTCCTTTCTTTTGTCTTCCCTACGCTCCCTCCGGGCACCTTGGCTGGCTTTTCATATAGCCACATCTAATGAGCTTTGGTAAAGAAGAAACCACTGCAGTGGAGGAAAATCTAATAGCAATTGCTTTGTCTGCTTTCTATAAGTCATTAGCATTAGGGAAAGAAAACACCCACTGCCAGTGGGAGAGACAGCAAGATTAGAAACAATGTTCTGCAGTCCTGGGTTAATGAAGTGACTCATCAGCATCACCCTCACTAATATGTGCACATGGACACACATACATACACTCCAGTGTCAAACACACACACACGTAACACACACACACATCAGTTCCAAACACAAGTGTCAGGGACACACATACATCAGTGCCAAATACACACACAGACACCCCAGTGTCAAGCACGCACACACACACACACGCATATCAGTGACAGACACAAAGACATATATACATCAGTGCCAAGTACAGACATATACTGTTGCCTAATATACAATGCACATGCTAGTGACACACACATACATACATACATCTAGTTACCAAACACATATATACACACTAGTGCCAAACACACATATACCAGTGCCAAACATACACCATTGACAAACACACATGCCAATGACACACAGATATACATACACATGCAGACCAGTGACAGACATGTACACACATGCACACTAGTGTTAAGCATAGGCACATAGTAATGCCTAGAACAAATACTAGGTCTAGTGCTAAGTACATTCACACACACACACACACATACACACATACACACATGCTCCTCACATCCATGACCTGCTTCTTCATCTGTAAAAGGGGGATGATAATTATTGCAGTGACTACCTCACTAAATTGTTATAATGATCAAATGAGATAATGTAAGGAAAGTTTTTTTGTAAACCTGTAGTCAGTTTATTATGGATGCATAACACTATTATTACTGTATTAAAGTTATTCCAGACCAACAGGTACTAATGAATCAAAGTTGTGGCCGAGACAGGTCCAAATCATGAGCAGAGCTTGTGTTCATTTCAAATTTTACCATTTGTTATACGGTTCTGGGCAACATTTACAATGTCTTGATGGTCTTCAGATGAGCCAGATTTAAGGCTTTAGCTGTAACTTAATAATACTTCACAATTACACAGCTTTGGGAGGAACAAATGACATAGTGAATGAATTGACTACTTTTTTGAACACTAACATGATAGTTTACTCAGATGTTTTTGGTGACTAATGAGGGAACTGATCTCATTTGATCATCAAAGTGAGCTTATGAAATGAATCGTGTCTGCCCTATTATTATCCTGACTGTATAAATGAAACCACTGAGTCATAGAGAGGTTATTTATCTATTCATGCAACTAATATTTATTAAATACCTAGTATACTTAGCCTCGCTGTAGGCATTGGGTGAAATATAGCAATGAGATAAGATAATTTAGATAAGATTATTTAGATAATCCCTACCCTCATGGAGTTTATAATCCAATAAGAGATTTTCAAACATAGATAACTATAATCACTTCATAAATTTATACAGATGATAAATGGTAGAAACAGGATATAATCCCAGTCTTTTGGTTCTCAATTTAATTTGTTTTCTAATATACCACAATGCTTTTAGTGATATGTTTTATAGTATAGATATGTAATTAGAATCTATAGTTCTGGAAACTGCAGGCTTCAGAGCTACTGTCACTCATAGGCAGCTAGATAGCTCAGTGAATAAAGCACTGAGCCTGAGGTCATGGAGAACTGTGTTTAAGTCTGGCCTTAGATACTTGTTAGCTGTGTGACCCTAGGCAAGTCACTTAACCTCTTTCTGTTGTAGTTTCCTCAACTATAAAATGAGGATATTACTCTCAGTGTTGTGTTAAAAGTGGGATGATATTTGTAAAGTACTTAGCACAGTGCCTGGCACATAATAAAGGCTTCAGAAATATTCATTTACTATTTTTCCTTCTTTCTCTCCAACTGTTAACTGAGTTCTTTACCCCAACAAGCCTGTTAACTGAGTTCTTTACCCCAACAAGGAATCAAAAAAACCTAGATTCTAATCCTGCATCTACGTAAACCTATTAGTTAACAATCACAAGCCATTTCCCTCATCTTCATCATCTCCATCTGTAAAATGGGAATAGAAAAAGGGACTACATCTCATTTTACTACTGTCTAGTCTATTTCCCTTTATCTTTTCTACAAGATAAGGTTTACAGCATAGAGATTAGAGTTGTGATTTCATTGGTACAGGGAATTCTCAGGTGAAGAAATTCTGCCAAGGCAGGTTGGCAGTTTATCTGAGACATAGTCTCAGTTGTAGACAAAGCAATGAGAAGATATGTGACTTGCCCAGGGATTACACAGAGGCCCGAACTCTGATTCAAGGGAACTCCTGTTCTCTTGACTTCAAGGCTCTCTGTCCAGTACACTGTGCTGTCATTCAGGAATGGGAATAATCATCATTTCCTCAGCAGAGTGTCATGAGAATAAATGAGCTCATCTGCATAAAAATGCTCGGACTTTGTATCTCACAGGGTCATTGGGCGGCAGGCATTGTACAAATGTGAGTTATTATTAAGAAGCTGAGGCTCTAAATGACTCAAAAATACTTGCAGAAGTAAAACTGCTTAATGCAGTGCTTTTCTCCCACATGGAAGACTGGTAATATTTGATAGAAAAGAAGATTCTTGAAAGCAGAGATTTTCATTCTTTCTATTTGATTCCCTATGACCTAACACAATGCATGGCACACATTAAGTACTCACTAAATGCTTGTTGAAAGATTTAAGATGTTCTTATTATTATCATTCCTATTGTCAAGAAAGGTAGAAGGAATGATGGTGAAATGGAATAAGCTTGCAATATGGAGAATGAAGGTGAAATATCATGAAGAACCCATAAGGCCTTTTAAACCTTACACTTGGCAAGGAAAACATGAAATGTGCTTCACTGACAGATCAGAGTTCATTAATCTGGGTAACTTTATATGTCCAGCTTCCTGGAGGCAGAAGATGGTTTATGTGGCTTTTTCAGGAGCTTCTTTGGCCTGGGATCTGGCCATGTCATAGTTTGATAATAAGGAGATCAGCATGTTTTTCTCTGAATTCTTCCATGATTATTTTAAAAAAGATCAATCTGTGTTCATAATCATTGATTGAGAGTTAAAGGGGCCTTACAGGCTCTCTAGCCCAACACCTTCACTATACAGATGAAGAAAAGGAGTCCCCAAGAGGTGCAGCTACTTGTCTGACCTCACAGAGGTGACCCGGACAGAGTCAAGATTCAAACCCTGGTCTTCTGACTCGAGCTCTAGAAAGAATGATTAGAAAATGTCTAAGTTCTCTTCCAACTATATATTGTCCAAGTCTATGATAAAGGCAAATGAAGTATTCTCTATTTTACAAGAAAGAAAAATGAGGACCCCTAAAGATAAATGTCATTCATTTCTTTAGCACACTCAGTGTGATCTCTCTCAATCTCTCTCCCTCCCTCTGAACTCAAGTATCATTCCCTTTGTCTGTCTTATAATGCCTTTCTTTTCTTACTAATGTGTTTTTTCTCACCACCACCCCCTTTGCCCTCTTCGCTATATGATATGGGCAGAGTTTTATCCATCTCTGTATCAGTTTTTAGTCCATCAGCATATGAAAATGTCTATTGAATAAATAAATTGAATAATGCTAGATCTGGGAAAAGACTTGAGACTTCATGGTGAGTTGATCTTATCTTTTGGATGCCCCTCTCCAGATTGATGGAATAAGGAGGGATCTTTACATATGTCTTATTTCAAGGGGGCTTCTTTGTCGTGTTTTTGTTAGATATGGTGATATGCCTAATATTCCCCCCCTCAGAAAACAGGCCCTTACACAGAGTGTCTCCCTGGCTCTGTCAAGCATCCAAACCATATGGTTAATTAGCTAAAATTTGCAACCACATCTGTGATGGTGATTTTTTTTTTTGCATGTGCTAACTTAATTATGGAAGCCACATGGCCCTTAGGAAGAGCCATTGGCACAGGGGTTGCAGAGCTCACCATTGGCATAGGGGCTACAGAGTTCACCCTAGCTATAATGCCATGTAAGCACATGAAAGAATCTGGGGGCTTCATAGGCTCCTTGACCCCCATTCTATGCAAGGCAAAACCAGAGGGCTTTGAAAGTTGACTGTATCAGATTTGGCACTGAAGGTCGCTCATATCAGGCACATCCTGTTGGCACAGTGGCTCCATGTTCACATGTGCTAGCAAGTGGTCTGGTAAATATGCCAGGTTCCTTGAATGGCACAAAGGAGTATATGCTCTTTTCTCCCCTTCTATACTTCCCAAGCTGCTCTCAATTAAGAATGTCTATAAGAAGAGGTGACTACAAAAGAAAATAGGATAGCTAAAGAGCTGAGAATCTTGGAACACCAGAGATAGAAGATCTCTGAGAAATCATCTAAATCAATTCAATAAACATGTAGTAGGCACCAATTATTTTCCAAGCACTTATCTAATCTGACTTTCACAGTTTGCAAAGGATTCAACTGAGAATTTGAAGGTAAAAGCGATTTTCCTGGGGTCACACAGCAAGTCAAAGACATAGGGTGCGTGTATTTATTGAAATTACTACATGAGAGCATGACAACAGCAGGACTGTAATTAAGTATGTCTTCACTTGAGAGAAGGGGCACACAAGTCACCTCAGCTAGAAAGGAGCATGGACGTACAGCATATCCACCATCTCATGTACATCACCATGTATCCAAAATTCAGGACACCACAGAGACAGTGCTGGACAGGTAGACAATCCTCTTCCCCCATGTTCCATTCCAGAGGAAAAGGGCTATTAGGTGGCTTCCTTTTAAAACCAAGTTCATCACCTAGTTATTAAGAATAATTAGTTATTTCTTCATACCTAGCTTCCAAGAAACCTGATTTCCAGGGATTTGTTGCTCAGCAGTTACAGTAATATGCTGATAAATGTTAGATAAAAGTACTCAGACCTTACTTTTAAATTTAATCCAAATTATTAACATTTTTCCATCTCTTTTTTAAGTCTAGAGAATCAGCAAAACAATAAATCAAGCCTTGATTTATAGCATTTGTCAATTTCTGAGGTGTAAGAGTTCACAATGAAAATTTAACAGTCAGCTCTCCAGAGCAGGTCTAAGCTGACTCCAGCACAGCCCTGAGTGATGAACATTAGAACTAAGAGATAGATGCTTTGGAGGAGGATATGAAGGATAACCCCAAACCTAAAGTCCCAAAGTATCCCCAAACTCTCAGTATATAATACTAGAGCAGAAAGAGGCCTTAACTATCACTTATCCACAGCTTTCATTTTACAGAGAAGGAAAGCAAGTGCCCAGAAAGGGAAAGTGACTTTCCCAGTGTCCAAGAAGATTTATTTGACTATTATTGAACTTGAGACTGAATAGATTGAAAGGGAACACAAATCCGTAGACCCACAGACTGTCTGAGTTGGAAGAGGACTTCAGAGACAATCTAACCCAACCCCCTTCACTTTACAGAGTAAGAAAATAAAACCCAGAAAGAGCATCAGAACAGGGACTATTTCTCCTGATTTTCAGCCAGCATTCCTTCCTCTGCATTTGCTGAAATTAGACCTGCTTTTCAGATACCGTAAATCACATCAAGAAGCTCCACAGGAAAGTAGCCCCTGGATCCTTCCAACCCTCAGTGAAGAAACTGGAGCAGTAGAAATGAAAGTGAGTTGGCCAGGGTTACACAAGGAATAAATGGAAGAGCAAGTGTTTAAACCCAGATCCCCCGATCTAAACCCAGTGGTTTTTCCACTGGACTATGCTGCCTCCCCACTTACCATTTCATTATAAAAAATAACTGCTTTGGAAATGCTAATTATAAATTGCCATGCCTGAAAGAGCTCTTTGTATTTCCCCACATTTATTTAGGGAACATTTATTTTGGGATGACCATCCTTTCCTGAGCTATTTCTGATCCTCTCTTGATTTTCATATTTTCAACCTGCTCCTCCTATCAACTCCTCAAGCTCTTGGGCCTCAGGATATTTGAGAAATGAGGTTTGTATGTGGAAAAATATTCAGGAAAAAGAAAAGATTCCTGAAATCAAAGAGACAGAGGGATGTTCATGAAGTCTGTCCAGCACCAACTATTTTCCTATTCCCTAGCTTATCATGATAAGATTAAAGTTTGGGGAAGTTTCCCAGCCCACCTCTTTTCCCTAGGTTACCCAGGCTGCCTTTACAATACTCTTCCCACATGTATTAAGAAATGTCCTCTTATTGGGAACTGAGTGCATTGAGAGCCTGAGCTAGCCCTTCTTCCTCATTTCAAGTTAAGTTCTTGCCAGCCACTGCCTTTTTACCCTGGGAACCTCTGGAGATGTGCTGCCCTTCCAGCTGGTATTTAAATCAAGAATATTTCCTAAACCTACCCACTATGTCAGAGGCAGAATCACAGTTCACAACTCTATACTCTCCAGAAAAACTCTTCCATGGGTCAAAGCTTGCCTAATACTGTTGTCTTCCTCCATAAGGGTTTGGTGAAAAATATGGGATGAGTAGAAAATTCCCAGATGGAATGTGGTTTCCCATTCTACTTACTCCTTGGATAATCTTTCAAAGCACAATTACTAATTATCTCACAGAATGAGTCCTAGGAGAATGAAAAATATTTTTAAAAAACAGAAAACCCAGACCTTTGGTTAATAATCCCAACAGTCAGCTGGAAAATGCATTGAAAAACCAGTAAGACTCCTGTACTTGAGTCATGTTCCACAGGAACAGAGAGACAATAAATTGTTTTAGGGAAAAAATAAGCAAAAAACCTTAGACAAAGATCAAGGTCCTTGCTCTGCCACTAAACAGCTATGTAAACTTACTTTACCCTTCTGGGCTTCCATTTTCTCATCTGTAAAGTGACAAGAGAGGACTGAATAGGTGATCTTTAGGATCTCTCCTATCTCTATCTCAATTCTAACATTCTCAGTCGCTTTCTCACTGACATCCCAAGGGCTCTTCCATTTCTCATATTCCATGTTTTATAACCCACCTTCTCTGCTGGAAATGCAAAGAAATTCTCAGTGGAGAGCAGCGAATCCATTTCACAAGGTCAACTCAAGATCTATCAAGTCTTATCTCTTTAAAGAAAAATAGAAGAATCCAAAATCTTTGGAATTCCAGAAGTCAGATGTTTAACATAGATATAGATGAGCCCAACTCCATCTCATTGTTTAGCCTGACCAGATCAGGGGTTTGCAACTTAATGTCCATGGACATTTTAAAAATATACATCTTGATAACTATACTTCAGTGAAAATTATTTCCTTCATAATCACCCTGTATTTTATTTTATGCATTTTAAAACATTCTGAGAAGGTTCTAAAGACTCCTAAAGGGATCCATCACACACACACACACACACACACACACACACACACACATACACACACACACTCACACACACACAAACATACACACACGGTTTAAAGCTCCTGAACTAGAAGGTCTTGTTTTGTGGATTCCACTGGTTAATAGGCTAATGATGATGTGCATTTATATGCCTCTATCTTTGCAATGCACACAGTAGGAGCTCAGTGAATATTTGCAGAATCAATTGTTCCATTAGTCACTAGGATAAACCATTAGCCTAAAAGCAGCCCCAGCTCAAAGAGGGTAAGGTTCCTATTCCCACAAACATGATTTGCAACATAATAGTAAGTGATTCCCCTGCCTCAATACCTCAGGGTCTCTCTAGTTATTTTTGATGGCCATTGTGGCTTCTCAAAAGAAATGGCAAATTCATTTCAATTATAGGTGAGTTTCATATAGTGATTTATTCCAAGGAATGAAGAATGAGAATATTACAAATTCCAAATAAAATAATATGTCCCTGTCATAGTTCCACAAAGACTGGGCCTTTCCAGCATATATACTTTCCAGCATATACATACATACATACATACATACATACATACATACATACATACATATATATAAATACATTTTTTTAATGATTGTACTCATAGCCTAGCCCAGCATCTTATATGTTTCATGCTGACTTTTCATTGATTATCAAATGAAATCTAATTTTTTTTTTAATGCTTCTACCTCTCAAACACACACAGTATCAGGATAGTTCCTGATAGGATTCACTCTATGGAGATTTTTTAATGAAATCTTCCTTCCTTTCAGAATATGGGTGCTGAGTTTATAGGAGAGCCACTTCACTGTGCATCACCCAGGAAAAAAGAGCATTGAAGTTGGAGTCAGGATATTTGTCTTCAAGTCCTAACTCTGCTTTTTTTTTTTTTTTCACTATATGACCAGGTTATGTCATGTAACCTCTTGGGATTTCAGTTTCATTGTCATAAAATTAAAATCCTTATATTAACAGCCACATAAGGTTGCTATGGGAAAAGGACTTTTAAAACTTTTTATTAGACCCCAGGGCTGAACCCTCACAGAACAGGTTTGATATTTGGGTAACCTCTCAATATTAATTCAAATAATGGCTAAGCTACCACACATTTGGTTTGTTACTCCTGTCCTAGGAACATTCACATCCACAACAGATATTACAGTGAATGCAGTGCTGGACTTGAAATCTGAAGACCTGAGTTTGATTCTTCATTTAGACATTTATCTAGCTCTGTGACCTTGAGAAAGTCTCTTAACCTTTTTCAGTCATAGCTTCTTCATCTGTTAAAGATAATAATAGCACCCACCTTCTAAAGTTGTTGTAAGGATCAAATGCTAACACGTAAATTGCTTTGTCAACCTTAAAACACTATATAAAGGCTAGCTATTTTTAATATCTATTGTATATGGATTTAACCCATTTCTAGTTCTGCCCAAGGGTATTCAGTTACAATGAAAGTATTAAGCTCACAAGACATAAAATGTAGGCCAAGATTATCAAAATGCATACAAACAATAGAAGAGACTAATATTGTAGCCCTTTTGTTGAAACACTATAGACCTGTTTCAAGTGAGCACCATTTCCTTCCGTCACCTTCCCCCCCCCCCAAAAAAAAGTAAAGAGTGTTCTCAGAATGATAGACCCTGCTTAAGTAGAGGGCCTTGATGAATTGTATTAGTGTCACCTCACTATTTTCTCCCTGACTCCAGCATCTCTGTATGCCCAGACTTCTTATCTTCTGAGTTTTCTACTTTGGTGCTGTCCATGGTGCCAATGTAATTATTGCAGCTCCCAGAGCTACAGGATTTCCCACAACTTGACTGGAAAAATTCTCACATTGCCTACCTACCTGTGCATTCCTAATGTCCAGAACCCTAAAAGAGTTGTCCGTCTTCCTTGTCTCCCCTTTTCACAGAAACGCTTCTCTCTTATCCTTTATGCATTCATTAGGGCAAAGGGCTCTGTGGGGTCACCCTGTTAGAGAAGCTTTGGTCCTTTTCCAGCTAACACAATCAAGAAGGGAAGGCTTGGCCTAGCTCCTTTGTTTGTAAGAAGAGGCTATCTCCTTTGCTCACCCAACTTAAAGAATTATAGAAATGTGAGCTATTAATATAATCATCCCACAGGGAAGATTTCTAGGCTGGAGCTAGTGGAATTTCAGTGATTATAACAGTATTCATCAGGAAGGGGGAGCTGGAGCCAGCGGCCCAGGTGAGACTATATCTGGAACACAGCTGATCCAAAATATTTTTTTATATCCTGAACAAAATTTGAAACCCGTCCCAACCAAACAAATGAAATCAGGAACATACTTTCTTCATTTAAATTTAAAGGTAAAATTCAGTTTTGAACTGGAAGGAAACATAGAGATCATTCAATCCACCTACTTCATTTTATGGACAAAAAAACTGAAATCCAGAGAGGCTGAATGATTTAACACACAAATAATTAAGTAGGATAGGTACAATTTGAGCCCAGGTCCTCTGATCTAATACTTCTCACTATACCACATTGACCCAGAAGAAAAAATAAAATGCATAGCTCACTCTTAAAAGTCCTTCAAGCTTTATAAAGTGCTTTCTTCATGACAGTCTTATGAGGAAGGTAGTACAAATACCATAGCTATTTATATATAGATAAAACAGATAATGCAATAGTGATTATAACATAACTTTTCTTCTTTAATGGCTTCAATCATTCATTACATCATCACCATTAATGCACTTTACAATATATTCGATGGAAAGCAAACTTGGATTTGACAGTGAATCTCGTGGCATAGATCATCTTGAAAAATTCTTTATTACTTTCCATTTTCTCAAGCTCCTTTTACACAATATAACAGTAATAGGCAAATTTTAAACACACACACACACACACAACCATAAGTACACAACCATATATAAATACAACTGCATACATACAACTCCCCCACACACCCACACCCACACCCATACACATTAGAATAATTATGTAATGTTGTTGTTATATTTGGACAGAAGCCACCAAGCTAGCTAAGATCACAAGCTGTTGCTGATTTGAGGGAAACAGTAAATTTTGCTCCTGATTGAAGCTCTCTGCAACTGATCAAAGTCCTTGCTATACCTCATAGATGAGTTGTGTGTGGTTCATTTTAATTCAACTTAATTTTTAAATTCTGAATGTAGTACTAGAAAAGAACTAAAGATCTAAGAAGTTGGGTTTTTTATTTTTTGGAAAAGGAACGTTTCTTTTACCTGTACACAAGAGTACTTGTTAGTTAACATAAAGCTTACTTTCATTTCTTGATGACATGTATCTTTTATTGTTTATTTAAAAGTTATAAGCATTTCATATTCTGAAAAAAATAGAGAAAATGAGAGACCTTCAATTAATAAACACCTTGGTGTAGTATGCTCAAAATTCCCTACAATTCAACCAATATTTTTAAGTACATTCATGGATTCCAGTTATTGGCCACCACAGAATGGAATAGTGGAAGAGGAACATATGGTTTAGAGTCTTAGGACCCTGATTCAAATTTGCCTCTGACACATATTACCTGTGTGATCTTGGGCAAGTCATTTAATCTCTCTGGGCCTAAGTTTCCACATTTATAAGAATGAAGAAGTTGGACCAGATGACCTCTTAAGTCCCCTTCCAGCTCTTGATCTATTACTCTGTAGCACTATAAATTGTATCAGTATGGTTCAGAATTTAACACAAATGACAAAATAATCAGAAAAATTGAAAATGTGTTTGAAATGAAGGTCACATAAAACAAAGGATTTAGATCCACATTTTAAAGAGCAAAGAAATAAGGTGTATTTAATGGAAAGACTTTGGGCCATAAAATCTTGTCTGGAATTGCTGACATATTTGCTGTAATATTATTCAATACATTAAAAGTTTCTGTGTGGTGCTGTGTGTGTACGTGAATGATCTTACTTTAGAACACCAGCATGTTTTTGAATGACCTTTAAGATATATCTGTAATGTGTTCATTAACATTTCCCAGGAACCTGATGGAACCTGAAAATAATATGAAAAATCTTCATACTATTTTGAATAAAAGGAATAACCACATTATTCACTGCATTTATACCTTTTTGATAGAAATTGTGTGCTGCACATGGCATACATCTGACAAACTTATTTTCTTAAAGAAAGCTTGACTTTTTACTTTACTCTCTGTACTCTACCAGCCATACTTGCTGCACAGCCATAGCCTGGATTGGTGTTTCACATTGTTTTAGATCATTTTTCCCAAATAATAATGACTATATCACAGAACCACATAATTTGAGAGTTGGAAGGGCCTTTAGTGACCCTTCTAGTTCAATCCAAAAATAAATGAATCTTCACTTGAGCACACCTGATAATTGATTATTCCAGCCTCTGCTTGAAGACCTCCAAGGAGCGGTACCCCTCCACCTCTGAAGATAGCCATTTATAATTTTGCACAGTTTTAGTTATTGGGATTTTTTTTCCATTTGGCATCAAGTCTACATTTGTTCTCGCAAATTCTACCCATTTTACTGTCCTCTGGGGCCAAACAGAACAAATTTAATCCCTCTTCCACATGAAAGCTTTTTAAATAATTGAACACAGCCATGTGTCCCTTCTCAGTCTTTTTTTCTCCATGTTAAACATCCCCTGATTCTTCAATCATTCCTCATGGGATCAAGATCTTTTACTATCCTGGTCATCTTCTCCTGGACAATATCTAGCTTATTATTGTCAAAGAAGAATCTGTAATGTCAATTCACTACCAACTAGTCTCATCATAGGCACAAATGAAGCTTAAAGAAACATTCCCATCAATAACAATGATGCACCAAATTATTTGCCTCATTTGCTCTGGGAAGGCAATATCAGGGATACAGTTGAATTACAGTGAGAAATATTTTGCTTTCTTAATTTCAGACATTTTCAGCTCAAACTTTGTTGCCCAGAAAACCGATAAACTCAGTAGTGCATTAAAAAGAAAACTGGATATATAGTCAGCAAGCCAGAGTTTGAATAAAGATTCTGATCCCTACCATCTCTGTGACCTTGGGAAAGTCAATTTACCTCACTAGGACTCAGTTTCCTTATCTGTACAAGAAGAGGATTGGTTTAGATGATTCTTAAGGAAACTTCTGGTTTTAAATCATATAATCACAATCCTGAAAATCCAATAACAATCAAGAAAATTAATTTATAAACTAATATTGTACTTAGAAATCATCTTTTTCAATGCTGGGTTAAGGTTATGAATTCTATAACATAAAACACAAACAAAAAAGCTTTCAGCATTTGGCTCTTCCATTTTATTACTAGAATCCCAAGTGCCCAGTGATTTTTTTTTACATAAAACAGAGTAGTCTAGTCTACAGAGTACATTTGAGAACTTCCTATTACTTTTTGTCTGTCTAATATAATTGATTATTGTGTTTAGTCATTGATAAAGTGTTCATCATTCTTCATCATGCCCTTCATGGGAGGATTTGAAAAGATACTGTTCGTTTGTCAAAGAAAATGCAAGGAAACCAAAATAAATAATTTATTTTATTTTCCATGCATCAGCCAAATTTCAGAGATTTAACATTTAAAATTAAAAGTCACTTAATAAGCCAATAGTTCATAATGGCATTTATTATAAGACATTGCTTTAATCCAGGCATCCCTCTTCTGGTTGGTACAATGTCCTATTATAAAATATCTAATTTGATCACTGGTATTTTGTTTGTTTGTTTATTTGTTTTAGGGAAAGGATCAGTTAAGATTAGAGAAATATTAGGATTTTCCTTCTCTTTTTTAATTATTTGTGATCTTCTGACCTTTGGCTAAGTCATTGCTGTCAATTATTGGATATTTAGAGGTTTTTTAAAAGAAATATTTCAGAGCTTTATAATTTACAAGTGACATTTTCAAAGTGTTTATTAGTTCTTCAAGTATCCTGTAAATAAACTGGTTTTCACCTCTGTAGTTAACCCTTGCTTTAATACAATTCAGTAGCATTTGAGTAGGTGACATTATGATATGTAAAGATGAAGTTGAGATAATCTCTAAATCCAATGAGTTTATTTTCTACTGGGAGGAATATGGCATGAACACAGATAAGGAAGAAGAAAACACAGAGAAATGGGGAGAGTATCAAGGAAGATTTCCTGGAAGAGATGGTACTTGATCTGAGCCTTGAAAAAAACAAGGATCCTGAGAAGTGCTGATAAGGATTGAGTATATAGTCCAGGCATAAAGGACAGCTGTATGTATGTATGTATGTATGTATGTATGTATGTACGTATGTATATTTGTAGGTAGAGAATGGCATGTTGAATTCAGGCAAAGACAAACTAACTTCAGTTTGGCTGAAATGTAGAATGAGTAAAGGAAAAAAGTATGGAATAAGGCTGAAAAGATTGCTTTTGCACATGGTAGGCATTTAATAAATGTTTGTAGAATCACCTTGAATTTAAACCAGATCACGGAAGTCTCTAAAATGCCATGCTGAGAAGTTTGTACTTATTCCTGGAGGCAATAAATACTCAATGCTGCTATATTCAAAATACTGATTCCTCATTAAGCTTATTTTTTTCTTTTATTTTGCTTCAGGGAATTGATATCATTTCATATCCAGCATGGATATCCAGTTATGTGAAAAGGGGTAGGGGAAAGGTAGGGAGGTTACTATTGTTTTTTTTTAAATTTTTTCTCTTCTACTTTGTTATAATCAGATTATTGGATTCTGAGTCAAGGGATCTGAGTTCAAAAATCTGACTCTGCTACTTATAGTCTATATGACCTTGGGCAGATCAGTTTATCTCTCCGGCTCTTATTTTCCTCATCTACAAAATGGTCTAATTGGTCTACATGGTCTAATTGATCTTCAAATTCCTGTCCAGCTCGAAATTCTTAGATTAATCCAAGGATACAAAGTAAAATGACTTTAAGTGACAATTGTCTACCCCAATTTAGTGCTTCCTCCTCTTGGCTCTCAGAAATCTGTGAAGAGAGAAAATATTCATCATTGGGCAGACACAATTAGGTATTTTGATTTACCACCACCCATTTGGCTGCCAATAGTGGTGGAGAACAATCAGTGGCACGTAATAGGTGGTAGATTGAACATTTAAAATATTGCTTGGCTTTTTAATTATCTGGCATCCATCAATGGTTGGTCCTTGAAGCTAAGGGTCAATACTTGTGGAGATGGAAATTATAAATAATTTTCTCTTTTAACAAAGGCAATACACTAGATTCACTGACAGATACATGGTCAGTGCTTACTGTGGTCTGCTGAACTCTGCATTTTTTTTCTTTCTACACATAAAATACATCACAACAAGGTATGATTTATAAAGGACTTTTGTAAATTTGAAGAACTGTCAAATTGAAGACAGATTGAACTTTTTCTGCTTGACCCCAGAGGGCAGAACTAGGAATAATAGGTAGAAGTCACAGTGAGACAAATTTCAGCTTAATGTAAAGGAAAAAAATCACAATTACAACCTCCTAAAAATGGAATGAATTGCCTCATACTGGAATAAGTTTCCCATCAATAGAAATGTTAGAGGAGAAGCTGGGTGACCATTTTTTCAGAGGCTTTTTATAAGGGTGCCAGCTTTCCATAGAGGTTCTACTAGATAACCTTTAACATCCTTCCAAATCTAAGACTCTGTGACTTTCTAGGCTCCAGGCGCTTTATTTACAAAATAAAAATCATCCCTTACCTGGCAGAAGGCAAGGGACTAGAATGGCTAAACTCTCCTGGTGTCTTTTAGTGCTAAGACCTAGGAGTCTAGTATTCTCGTCACCTTGTTTGTACTGCTTAGCCTTCTGTTGACAAAGTAAATTCTTGAGAAAGCCTGTAGGGCTTCAGTGCTGCCTGCCCACAAAGGTCTAGAATTATCCATTAGAGCTCTGAGTTTTAACCATACCTAATCCATGGAACCTAAATCTTCATGTGCTTGAGAATTGCATTGAGAAATCTGCATTTTAAAGAATTCATAGAAAAGCCCTCTGTAAATTCTGCAGCTGTCCACCTTGTCTGCCCTGGTCTGAGCTCTACAAAGACATTGTTCAATAGTCACAGTAAGGAGAGAATCCATTTGTGGCATCCATGTGCTCTGTACATACACCTTTTTAACATCATTAAAAAAAATTCCTGATCCATTTTCCTATGTCATAGAATCATAGGATTTAGAGCTGCAAGGGAGCTTAGAGATGACCTAATTCAGTTTCCCTTCACATTTTATAGATGAGACAACTGATTATTTATATAAGCAGTAACTTCTACTGTGTGATATTAATGTTATAACTATATAGTGCTTCATGTACAGTAGCTCACTAGATTCTCAAAATAACCTTCTGGGATAGATATTATAAATATCATTGTTTGTATTTCATTTATAAATGAAGAAACTCAGCCTGGATTTGAAAGAGGTCCTTCCTATTCCAAATCCAATGTTCATTCTGTGACACCCTTCCATCACGGGTTGGAGAATGGGGATGCCCTAATTCAGAAATAATAACTAATTATTTTACATAATGCTTTGACTATATCATCCAATTTGTTTCTCACAATAATCCTGTGGAGTAGGTAGAATTAAGTATTATTAGCTCTATTTTACAGATAAGGAAAGTGAGGGTTTAGAAAAATAGACATTTTGAGTTCAGTTCCTCTGAACCAAATCTCTTGCTTCAAATTCAGTGATATACAAATGAGATCATATACCCCTTCTTTTCCAAGTTCCTACCCTAGTTCCCCTACCTCCCTATCCCCCCTAAATCTACACCATAGGAGGATTGGCTTAAAGAAAATGTTTAGTCCAAGGAAGGAGAAGACTCAGAGGGGTCATGGTAGCTTGATAGCTCTGTTCAAGTATTTGAAAGGCTGTTCTGTTTGGCACCAGAGGGAAGAGTCAGGAGCAATGGGTGTAAGTCACAGAAAAGTAAATTTGGGTTTGATGACAAGAAAATCTTCCAGAGCTGCCCCAAAGTGGAATGGTCTGCCTCAAGAGAGGGTGGGCTTCGTATCCTTGGAGGTCTTTCAATTAGATTCCAGGGCAATTTATCAGGTATACTAGAGTAAAGATTCCTTTCAAGTGTTGGTTGGAGTAGATGACCACCAGGCTTCTTTTCAACTCTCAAATTCTGTGATTTTTTTTTTTTTTTACCTATTTTGTTTTGTTTCTCCCTCCTCCTCCTTCTCCTTCTGGCTTTTGGTGCCCAGTTCTACCAGGCCAGCAGGTAGAAGATGCAGTTAGCCTTTCTAGGGTGCTCTTGGGAAGCCTAAAAGAAAGGATTTTTTGGACAAATCCCAGGGAAGAGATAAGGGCTGCCAAGGTTGCCAGAGAAAAGCAAATGGAAAGGAATTTAGAGCCCTCTGCTGGTTGAATCCCAAATTGCAGTTACCTAGTTTCTGGCTAGAGAAAACACCTTCGATGTTCTGTGGTGCTGAAATGGTTAGTTGGGATAGTAGCTATTATCACTGACCACAGTGATGAAAATAATATCCAGTCACATCTATACAAATATTACCACTTTACAGGTTACAAAATGCATTCACAAATATTGTGTCACATGATTTTTAAAACAGCTCGAAAGTAGGCAAAGCAAGGCACTCACAGGACCCTGACACCTGTGAGACCTTACGCAAGTCACTTAACATGGCTATATCTCATTTTCCCTATTTGTAAAATGAAAGGGTTGGAATAGAGGGCCTCTAAGATCCCTTTCATCTCTCAATTTCATAATCCTATAATTTACTCATTGTTATACAAAGGGGAAAAAAATGTTCTGGATTTGGACTTTGGATTTTGACTTCCAATCCTGGCTCTATGAGACTTTGCTCAAATCACTTCATTTCTCTTGGTCTCACTTCTTCCTTTGTAAAAGGAAAGGGGTTGGACTAGAAGATCTCTAAGATCTTTTCTAGTTCTAAATCTGTGGTCCAATCATCTTCATTTACAGATGAAAAGGACCTCAGAAATCATCTAGTTGTACTCATTTTACAAATGGAAAATTTGAAGCTTACCAAGGCCAATCCCAAGTAAAAGAGCATGTGGCCATAGAGGTAGAAGGGACCTCACATCTCATCAAATTCAGCCCTCTTGCTTTACAGACAAAGAAAATAAAGCTGAGAAAAGGAGTGTGACTTTCTCAAAGTCAAGTTAGTGACAGAGTTGGAATTTGTCCCCAGTCTGCTGATTCTCAGACTTATGTCTTTTTTTTGTTTGTTTAAATATATATATATATATATATATTTTAAAAATTACTCTCATGTTCGGAAGCTTTGATTCTTTCCACTGTTATATATTGCTGTAATTAGTTAATTTGAGCTATTTTAAACACACACACGCACACCCCCATAGCAACCCCAGGCAAGGACTGTCAAATGGCCCAAACAGTAGAACAGAAGGATCATCATGCTCTCATTTTGTTCTAGCCCATATGCTCAGATTCTCATCACCTCTGTGATGGATACCATCCCTCATCATTGATCATTTTCCTTTAAAATGAAATCTGGTTTGGGAATTCTGTCCTGACTCCTGAGAAAGAACCAAACCTTCCTGCCTGCAATGGTTGATTCAGGGTACTCTGATGCCAGGGGAGCCACAGCCCATAGAAAGAACGTGACCACGTTCATTCTCAGTTCTCTGCAGCTGCCTTTCAACTTTCTGGGAGACAGGCTTCAAAGGGCTTGTTTTGGTTGTACCTGTTTTGTTTTGTTTGGCCTGCTTTCATTTTTTTTTCATTTTGTTTTTAACTTCAAGGTTGTTTGTGCCAAGTGGAGAAATAGAGCTATAAACATCCCCCTCCCTTTGATTCTCTCCTCCCTCCCTGAGGCTCCAGAGGCTAGGAGTAATTGCAGCAACCACAAGCAATACTTATACGGGGAAAGTCTATTAGAAGAACAAATTGACTCTTGGCACTGAGGACTGAGGAGCTGGGGTTGGCAATGAAGATGATGATAGGAATGACAGCTCCCATCTCTGTGGTGTGTTCAGGTCTACAGAGTGCATTTTTCACAACAGCCCTGTGAAGTGGTTAGTAAAAATATTATTACCGCCCCCCCCCCCTTCACTGATGAGAAAAATGAGGTCTACAGAGTTTAAGAGACTTGCTTAAGGTAACACAACCACTGAATATCAGAGCTGGAACTCAAATTCAGATCACTTGACTTTAAGTCCAGCATTCTGCTATACTGGGTATCCTCTCCCATAGATATGATGAAAAGGCCAAATCAACAAGATTCATAAAGTAAAGTAGCCTTCTATTAGGAATGATGTGATGGATACTAAGAAGGTCACCTTGATTGTGTCAAGTTAATAGGCACTTACTAAGCATCTACTATGTGCCAGGCACTGGGGAAAGTAAAAACTCAGACTTTGGCCTTATGGGTTTCATCAGTTAAGAGGGAGGACAATGTAAACTACATATTAAAAAAGATATATACACACACACAGAGTCCCTGTCCCTATCCATAAGCACTTACTACATAGTGGGTACTCTGATAGTCCGTAGGAGAGACAGAAACATAAATAACACATGATCCCTATATTTTAAAATTTTACAACCTAATGGGGAAACTTACAGTTCATAGAATTTTGCTTAAAATTCTACCACTAGAAAGTCATTCCTTTCCAATAATTTCAAAGTGAAAATACTCCTGAAAGCAGTAATGTATGAGTTAACAACAGTGTGAGCAAGCTTCTTTATGTGACAGAAAATTTCTAGATAGTCCGGTAGACAGCCCTGGGGTATCCAATTTGTCATGTACACTCTGATTTCTTTACCACTCCCCTGTTCCTTTCTACCCATCTGAATCCTATGTTTTCTTCAAAGTCCAATTTATGTCCTTCCTCATCTAGGAAGTCTTTCTTTGCCTTCCTAACTCATAGTTACCTCTTTCCTCTGAACTCTTGTAGCATTTGTGGCCTATACAATTATAGGAACATAGAATTATGGGATTTGATGCAAGAGGATACCTTAAAGACAATCTAGTCCAAACCTCTCAAATTTACGGGTGAAGCTACTGGTAGTAATATGAGACTGAGTGCTGGATTTGGAGTCGGAAAGACCTGAGCTCAAATCCTGCCCCAGTGACTTACTATCTGTGGGATCTGGGAAAATCAATGAATTTCCCTCACCCGGTTTCGTCATCTGTCCAACAGGTTAATAATCCCATCTACCTCGCAGGGTTGGTGTGAGGACCAAATAAAATAGCATGTGCAAAGCACTTTGTAAACCTTAAAGTGTATTATAAATGCCAGTTGTTCCTCTTATTATGGAGGCCCACACAGACAAAATAATTTTCTCACGGTTACACAGATAGGAAGAAGCAAAGGGAAGATATGAATGTAAAGAGAAGAGTACCCATGCATGGGTGACTAAGATGCAGAAGGGCCTTGAGATTGTGCTATACATGAGGATCAATGAAAAGAATGGGAAATGTCTAGCCCAGAAAAGAGAAGACTTAGCAAAGAGCACAGTAATTGTCTTCAGTTATTGGAATGGCTGCTTGGGAGTGGGGGAGGGAGAGAAGCTTTAGATTTATTCTGCTCAGGCTGTAGGGGCAGAATGAAAAGCAGGGCATGGAAGTTGCTGAGGCAGATTTAGGTTCTATATAAGGAAAAACTCCTTAACAAGTGGAGCTTTTCAAATGTACAATAGGTTACTTCTAGTGGCCATGTGCTTCCCTTTTCTAAAGGTCTTCAAGCAAAATCTGGTTGACCACTTCTTGGTAGTGTTGTAGTGGGCACTTTTGTTCAGGGCAAATTAATCCAGATGTCTTCTGAGGTCTCTTCCAACTCTGAGACTCTAAGTCCAAATCCAAGATTCTTTCAATACCATGATAGGTCCCTTGTTGGACCCTTATTGTAGAACATCTTGCATTGTGGGTTATCTTTTTATATATACATGTCATAGCTTCCCTACTGGACTGCAAGCTCCCTGTGGGGCTGGTTTGTGTCAGATATAGCTTTGAATCTCCCACAATGCCTTTTACAAATTAGGTGATCAATAAATATTGGGTAATTAGTTGACTACAGAAGAAATAGAAAAAATGAAAAATATCTCAAGAAACAGGTTCTCCTCTCTTTGGGGCTATAAATGAAGTATATTTCAGGCTGCCTTAAAATTTAAGCCAAAGGCACAACTTCCCAAGTCCTGCCAGTTAACATCAAGAGGTCTACACTGAGGTCCTATAGTTATTTAGAGTGGAGCCTTGCCCCCTCTTTCCCAAAGCCTCTTGTTCCATTGCTTTGGAATATATCTCTGCTCCTCTCTGCAGGGAAAACAACTTCATCAAGGATTTTCCCCAGCTGGCTGACGGGCTGATGGTGATCCCACTGCCTGTGGAGGAGCAGTGCCGAGGTGTACTCTCAGAGCCTCTTCCAGATCTCCAGATGCTCACCGGTAAGACCCAATTTTTCTTCCCCTCATCCTCCCTTCACACTGTCTCGTCTTTCTCTTCTCCACCAGCCCTGAGCCCTGCTCATTCAGTGATGCCTCTTCCTTTGTGTTACATGGGTAGAAAGTCTGGGGAAGCTCCAGTCCTGAGACATAGTGTCATCCTTGACACAGGGAGAAAAGCAAATGAAATCTAACTCATATTCCTATAGCACATCAGAGTTTAGAAAGCAAAATAACAACCCTGTAAAGTAGATATCATAAATATCAACTCCAGTTTTTAAATCAGAAAAATGGGATTCAGAGCAGGGAAGTGACTTGCCTTGTCTCACACAGCTAATAAATGTTCTTTACTCAGCATTCCTCACTTTGATTTCAGTATTTTTGCCTCCCTAAAAGGCCTCTGAAACACTTCAAATAGCTTTGACTTGATATGAAAGTTTGCTTCAGAGCCTGGATCATAGATTTAGAGACATTAGACATCATCTGGTTTAATCTCCTAATTTTTGTTGATGAGTAAGCTAAGGCACAGAGAGAATAAGTAACCTCCCCAAGCTACCACAGGTAAGAAATGTCAAAGGCAGAATTCATATTCAGGTCCTCTTAATTCATATCCAGTATACTCTCCCCTTCACCATTTTGCTTGATTCTCGCATCAGAATCTGAAAAGTTTACCATTTCCAAGTTTATTTCTTTACTAATATCTTTGTAAGAACATTCAGTGTAACAATAAACAAACAAACACAAGATTCATCATGGAGTAGGAATTCCATATACTTTAAATATATTTTACTTCCCCAGAAAACAATTCTATCTCTTCTCCCTTCTTCCTTTTTCCTGCCAAGTTTCCCAACTCCCCCATTATATTGCTGCCTCTCACTTGAAGTTCATTCTTTCCACATTGCCCTTTGTCTCTCTGCTGCTACGGCTAGGCCCTGTGCAACATGGAAGCCAGGAGTTCCATTGAATGCTTCAATTTGAGCATCTACCACTGCCCATCATGACACTTCTTAGAAACTATGCACCACCCTCAGCATCATCCCTTTCCTAAATTCACTGCCAGATTCCATGAAGAGACAGCACCTCTTTGGCAGATGGGGTCATTGTGAGTTTTCTAAGTCCCAGGCTGCCTGCATTGCCCTTTCTTTAGGTAGCATTCCACCTCCAAGATTGGCATCCCTGCTAATTCCCAAGAGGGTTTAAAGCAAGGAGATTCACACTCACAGCTCTCATTTCTCTGTCCCTTCCTGCAGTAGGTTTACATGGTCTTAAATCATCTATCTGCCTACTGAGTTTCAGTAGGATGTCTGTACTCTCAGTGTTTCTGATTCCTAAAGCTGGTACCCTGCTGCTCACTGAGCTTCCAGAATAACTTTCTGGCCTCCTACTTATTCCCAGGAGTATCTGCTCTGCAGACACCAAAGTAGCCAAGAAGGACAAACAAAAATGAAAGTATATGGGAGAGGCATGAGAGAGAATGTATTAACTGAAATGAAATCTTATTAGAATGGACTTCTGTGTCAATATATGGAGAACAATAAATAGGAGGTCTCTGTCCATCAATAAAAATCTCAACCTATCTATAATGTGAAGTTTTAGAGTGCTGCCTGAAGCTAAAAAGAGAAAAAAGAAGTTAAATGACTTGCCCAGGGTCACACAGGTAGTGAGTTTCAGAACCAGAACTTGAACCTAGTGTTCTTGACTCAAGGTCCAGCACTCTACATGTTATAGCATGCTGCCTCTCCCTAATTATTCTAATGGGTTCTAATACGGAAAATATATATTTTGTTTTATAACATACGTAATTGGTATATATATATATATATATATATATATATATATTAGTACTGAAATGCTAGTAAGGTTAAAAAGAAGTTGAGCATAATGGACCATTTCGTTTGTTTTGTTTTTTTAACCACAATAATATCCAAGAAGAAATAAATTGATTTAATTATACACTTATTTTAATCTCAGTATCAAATAGATTTAAAATGCCAAGTCATCAGGGAACCAGGAGGGAACAAATAATATGCCTTGTTCTTACATGTGTCTGGAAATAATAGTGTCTGGAAATAATAGTGATAATTCTTTTTGATTATTTCAATATTTTTTTGTTATTTTGATTATGATTATTATGAATCAAATGATCCATAATTTCATTAGAATGTGAAGTCCCTCTACTAACGCAGATTGTAATCCCTCTAAAACTTTTTACATAATCTTCTTGAGTTGTTATGGTGCCCAAACTTTTGGAGATAAGAAAAGTACCACACTTGGGCTGTTGCTTAGACTACAGACCTAAATATCTTGTGTCTCCAAAACCAATATGAAGGCTTCACAGCTTTGTACAACCTACCAAAGTCTATACAACATAGGCAGTGTCATCTAGAATCCAGTGTCATCTCTGTATCATGATTAGTTGTTGGAGGAAGACTTTGGTATAGGAATAATGATCATCTATACTATTTTATGACACTTTTACATTTACAAAACACTTTAGCATTCTTTATTTCATTAGTTCCTCAGTGCCCTTACCCTTACACCCCGAATGAGGTAGTCAGATGGCTGTCTCATTATTCCCATTTGACACATGAGGAAATTGGGCTCTGTAGAAGTTAAAAGGCTTGACGAAGATCACACAGAGCTAGACTCTTCTCCAGTTGTCTGTGTGATGCTGGATAAATCATTTCACTTTTCCATACCTCAACTTCCTCATCTATAAAATGAGGTCAGGCTTAGTGACCTCCAGTTCTGCCAGTCTATATTCTGATAAGCTGTATTCTAGGATTCTTGCCAGCTTCGACATTCTATGTTCTAAAGCTTCTTCTAGATTTTAAACTCTGAGTTTTAAGGCTCCTTTCATTTCTGATAATCTGTGTTCTAAGATCCCTCCAAAACTGAGCATTTTATGTTCTAAAGTGTCTTCCAACTCTAGGATCTTACTTCCCTATGATTAAAACCTATGCAGGTATGACTGATACATTTTTCTAATTCTGTGGTCTTTTGCTTTCCTCCCACAGGAGACATCCGATATGATGAGGCAATGGGCTACCCAATGGTCCAGCAGTGGCGAGTCCGTAGCAACCTCTACCGTGTGAAACTCAGCACCATCACTCTCTCTGCAGGTGAGGGCCTCCAGTCTGAGAAGTAGGGACCAACAAAGAATAGCCATCCTCCTCTAGTTCAGATTGGTCCTTGATCTTTTTGATTTTAATGAATTTCCTGTCTCTCTATTTCACAGTCAAATAAAACAGTCATTGGAAGAAACACATACACACACACATACACACTTTCACATTAATGTAAAAGGTAGAAACTCATTGCACTGCCATATCAATATCAATACCAAACTGTAGCTCAACATGCCATATCAAACATACTAGTGTAACATAACAAACATATATTAAGTATATACTTTTTTTTTAAACACTGGATGGGATAAAATTTGTTTAGAAGATATGGTAACTACTCTCAAGGACTTACAGTCTAATTAGAGGATAACACCAATACTGACAATTATAATATGCAATATTACATAAGTTCATTATAGAAATGCAAAGTAAATTTTATATAATATGTGAATGAGGAGGCTATCTGAAAAAGTGGCATTTGAAGTGGGTTTCAAAGGATAAGTATGAATTCAAAAGATAAAGGGGGGATATAATTCCAGGTAGATAGATATAATTTCATATGCATATATGAAATATATATGAATCTGAATATATATTTGTAAGTGGTGTTGGGGGATAAGAGTGAGGGCATGTTCTTAGGGCAAAATATTCCAGTTTGTTGATGATATTGAGTATATGAAAGGGAGGAAGATAAGACTGTAAAAGTAAAATATCATTTGCTTGCCAGGCTGAGGAGTCTGATCTTTACTCACAGGTTTCCTTGTGTGCACTCTATGGTTGAATAGTCAAACACAGCAATACTTGGGAGCATCTCTTCACTCTGTACAATGGTGGGCACATGTGCCTTCTTGTGATAGGTAGCCTTGCGCTATGTATTCCAACCAAGAAAGTTAGTTGAGGTCAATGCTTATGAAGAGGGAAAATACGTGTAAATTCATAGTCTGTAATTGGTTGCATTCCAATTGGAGAGACAAGGCATACATGTACAAAGTGGTAATTTTACATGACAGGTTAAGATCATGTTTGAGATTTCATGGTTCAGATAACAAGGGCTCTAGGTCATAGAGAATGGAGATTAATGTTATCTAAAGCCTTCTAAATTATCATAGTGGGTTCCCTGAGAGTGCCAGGTTAATTTCTTGCCTAGCCCATTTTCTATGTAGCAACTTCTGTTGCACCATTTCCTTCCACTGAAATGTGTTTGACATAGGGCACAGGTTCTTAACCCTTTTCATTTCAAACACCCCTTTGTTAACCTGTTATGACCTATGAACTCCTCAGAAAAAGGTTATTTTAAATAATTAAAGGAAACACCAAATTTCAGTTTGATGTTAGTGAAAATAAAGTTATATTTTTCCCAGCCAAGTTCACAGATCTGTAGTCTACGGATCCTAAGAACTCCTAACATAGCAAGAAATATGCAATACTGACAATAGGTATAAAAGACAACTAGGTGTTAGGATACTTCTTTGTCCTATCCACAGTTTGGCAATTTACTTCCTACCCCATATTCCTACCTGCCTCTATCCAGTAGCAAAATGAGATCAGTTATACTTGCTACTGTGTTCTTAGAATGGATAGCTTCATCCATTGATGGTTTCAAAATATTCTGCCTCAACAGCTGAAAAGTGATGTATTATGAATCAGCATTATAGCTCTTAATTCTTAACACAATCAATAATCTTTTTAACATAGCCATATTAATTACTTAATGATGTAAATTAATTGATGTGATGTCAGTTGATGGAGAGGACTGTGTATTAATTAAATGTCCTTTCCCTGTGATGGGTGTTTTCCTTCATCCCTGCATCCCAACTCTCCCTCAGTTTAAGCTTGGAAATTATACTGCTCCATTTCTGTTAAAGCCATACAGGCACAACTTGCTTTAATTAATTAATAGTTTGGTCCCTGAAAAAGTGCTGTGTAAATCAAATATTTGTAAATTGAATCCTTTGCAAAATGCATGAAGGGAGCTTGGTATTTAATGGAAAAGTTCAGTGTGGCCTTTTCTATTTATTTCAAGGCTATTTTACTTAAGTGGCATATTGCTCTCACTGACAATAACTGAAACCCATCAACACCTTAGAAGATGGTCTTTGTAAGATGCTGTGAGTGAAAAAATTCATTACAAAGAGGCTAAACCTCTCTGAACTTATTTAAGCTGATTCCACCCCTGGGCTAAAACTAAACACCTTTTCAGTTTCGTAGAAACTGCCAGTAACTCATCACCTCTCTGCTGGTCTATTGTAATAGTCTTAAAATTGCTTTCCCCTCTTTTTGTCTTTCCCCACTTCCATCAATCCTCCACTCATCTATCAAACTGACCTTCCTGCAAGTGTAGATCTGTCCATGGCATCCCCCCTGCTCAACAAACTCAAGTGAGTCTCTATCACTTCTTGGATTAAATATAAACTTTTTGGTTTGGCATTTCAAGCCTTCACAACCTAGTTCTTTCTTACTACTCTAATCTTCTCACACTTAACTCCTCTCCCCACAATCTGCAATCCAGCTATACTAGCCAAATTGCTGTTCTTAAATCAAGACACTCCATCTATGGAGTTGGTGTTGGTACCAGCTGGCTCCCATGCCTAGAATAGTTTCCTTCCTCACTTCCACTTCAAAGCTTCCCTGACTTCCTTCAAGATTCAGCTCAACTCCCACCTTCTGCAAGAGGCCTTTCCCTAGCCCTCTACTGCAAATGCCTTCCCTCTGAAGTTAGCTTACATCCCCATGGCATGTATCTTACAGACGCTGTTGTTTGCATGCCATCTTCTTCATTGAAATGAGATGTTTTTGAAAGCAAGGACTGTGGTTTTCTCTTTCTTCATATCTCTAGCGCTTGGTACATTGCCTAGCATAGAATAGATACTTAATAAATCCATGTTGACTGACTGACATGGCCTTTGAGAACTCAATATTACATCTGTACCAGGAATAATTTTTATTAAATTATTCATTCAATATACACTTTGTGTAGCCTTTATACATAGTACCATATTGGATGTTATGGGACATAATATGAGATATGATCCCTGATGTCAAGGAGTTTACAGTTTAATTGGAGAGACAAGATAGGTGTACATTCAATTCAATTTAATTCAACAGGCATTTGTTAAGTACCATGCTATATGACAGGTATTAAGTGCTGAAGATATAAAGACAAAAGCAAAAATGTCCCTGCCTGTCAATATTCTATTGACAAGGGAAAAAAACTTGTACACAAATAAGTCCATAGAAAATACATTCAGAATAAGTAATTTGAGGGGGTAAGGATGAGGGAAAGCCTTTTGTGGGAAGTAACCCCTGAAGGACACTGGAGGCAGATCTAAAAAGGGAAAGTGTAATGGACATGGGCGCAGCCTGTGCTACATCATAAGAACAGGAAATGAAATGTCCTGTATGGGAATCAGCAGCTTGGTTTAGGAATAGGGAATAGGTTAGTTTGGTAAAGTGTGAGGGGAAGTAATATATAATCAGCTTGAAAAGAAAGGTTGGGGCCAGATTGGGAAGTACTTCAAATGTCAAACGGAAGAGTTTGTTTTCTATTCTAGAGGAAATACGATTCTTGTGCAAGGGAGGGACATTAAATCCTGTGCTGAAGAGTTATGATATAAGACAACATTACCAGGGAAATCACAAGGCAATATATGATTAAGTACTAAGCAGATGATACAGACACTAAGTTTTATAAGTTCAGTGGGGGAGATTTCTGTGGGTGGAAAAGGCTTCTTTTATTTTTAGAGGTGTATTGTTGTTGGTTTTTATTTTTTATTTTATATCATATTCATTTCCCTATATGCTTCTTCTCCCCCCCTTCCTTTCATCCCTTAATGGCATCCCTAGCCAGCAAACCTTCCTCTGTAATAACAATTAAAATAAAAGTTTAGGAAAACCAACATCAGCTATGTTTGAAAGTATATACAACATACATACTACATTCACAGCTGCCTCCCTTCCCACCTCACCCCAACCTCAGCCCAGGCCCTTCTTTATCTTTTAGGTTTCTTTTCAAGGGTCAGACTTGATCATTATAATTACACAAGGCTGAATTCCACATCTTAGTTGGTTTTTAAATCATAGTAATTTGGAAAGGCTTCCTGAACGAGCTGGGACTTGAGATGGACCTTAATTGATAAATACAGGGTATAGGAGAGGTAGAATTCTAGTCAGGTCTTGAGCAAGGGGAAAAGAGGCTGGAAAGTGAGACTAAGACTATAAGTTGCAGAGGCCTATATATGTGGACTTGAATTGGTAGAGGACAGTTCCTAGTGGAGCAGCTCCCTATACCAATGAAATCTTCTATATCCTCCTATGGCTGGAACAGAGCACCCTTGTTTTTAATGGCTAGGAAAAAAGATTAGAACCTTATTGCAAACAACCTCAAAAACCACCATGACACATAAGGATTTTATTCTGTCAGCAGTGGGGAGACAGTGAACGTTTGGAGTCAAAGAGATGATGTGATAAAAGTGACATTTGGGGCAGTTTTCTCTGATGGGAGATGATTAGATGTATTTGAAGAGAGAGAGGCCTATTCTAGAGTTGTTATAGTGTCTAGGTAATGAGAAGTAGCATAGCACAGTGCACAGAGTGTTGGATATGGAGTCAGGAAGATCTGAGTTGACCACACACACACACACACACACACACACACACACACACACACAGTAGAAGGAGACAAAGTTACATAGCTCTTTGAAAATCTTAAATCTTCATATAAGTTTATCAGTCAGAAGGCATTATAGAATAGTAAAGAGTGGTCCTTGGAGTCAGTAACCCTTTAACTCTGACATGTACTAGCTATAAGATCTTAAGTAAACCACTTATCTTCCCTATACCCTAAGTCAGTCTTAAAATAAGTCATAAAAGAGTTTCTAATCTGAATTGATAAAGGAATTTCCTCACCAGGAGTTCACTATACTAGTAAAAGTATAGGTAAGGTCTTAGCATAGTGCCTGTCAGACAGTAGGAACTTAATAAATGTTTATTGATTGATGTCTGGACCAAAACAAGACAATTATTTGTATTCTTGTTGGTGTTGCTATAGCAGTGGACATGGAAAGGAGAACATGGATGCTGAAAATATTTCCAAGGAAGGATCAGTAGGCTGTGATAAATTATTGGATGTTGGGGATACAGGAGGAAGAATCAAATATGACTGAGGTTTTGCACTTAGTTAACTGAGAGGGGGAGGACAGGGTTCAAAGTAGCCTTCTCAGTGGTCAGTAAAAACCTTCATCTTTGAACATCATTTAGCATTTTGTTTTGAAATTCTAATGCACTTTAAGCCTCATAGAATTTAGAGCTAGAAGTGACCTTAAAATTAATTTAGTCTATCTCCTTCAATTTCATTGACAAGGAAACTAAACCCAAGTGAAATTAAATGATTTCTCCAAAGATGCACAGGTAGTAAATAGCAGAGTAAAGATTTGAACCCAGGTCCTGTGGCTTCTATCCATCACTCTTTCCACTAAATCATATTGCTCCCTGTTGTTTTATATTACTTATTACCTGAATTTGCACATTAGTATCTCCCTACTAGGGATAGTAGGATAGAGATAGGATAGAGACTTCCATTTCATCCAAATTTGTTATCTTCTTCAGTGTCTGGCATGGTACTCTGCATTTAACAGGTGCTTATTTAATGCCCCTTCAGTAAAATAATGAATGAATGAAGCTGATGACTTCTTTCATTCACTGTCTTTCATAGGGATAGTTTAAATGTCTACTGGAACCTAAACTATTAAATGATTCTACTGACATCTCCCTGGTCTGGTGGCTCTGACTCCTTTGCCTCTTGTGTGCTCATCTCTTTGCCTAGGGTTCACCAACATCCTGAAGATTCTCGACAAAGAGAGCAGCCGGGAGGAGCTACTGTCCTTCATCCAGCATTATGGCTCACATTACATTGCAGAAGCCCTGTATGGATCTGAGCTTACCTGCATCATCCACTTCCCCAGCAAGAAAGTCCAACAGCAGCTATGGCTCCAGTATCAGAAAGGTAAGGTGAGCTCCGAACATGTGGCAGGACCCAGAAAAAGGGAACACAGTTTCCTGCTTGGTTTGCCCTTCGTACTTTCTCACAGTCCACTGGCTCAATTATTTAACTTAGCTTGGGGAAATGTTACCCAAAAAGGATTAGAGAAGGGGGAAGATTTTGGAGCCCACCTGACTTAGTGGAAAGAATAGGAGAGTCATTGCTTTTCCATCTGTGTGACCTCAGCTAAGTCACTTCCTCTCTCTGGAGCTCAGTTTTCTCATCTGTAAAGCAAGGGGCTTGGAGCAGATGATCATTGAGAAGCATTCTAGTATTTTTCAATTCAACCTTTCTATTTTCGTATTTTTCTGCATAGGTACTATACTTTCCAATTCTTTTCTAGTCCTTTTCCAACTACTGATTAACTATCTAACCTTGGGAAGCTGGCTTAATCTCTCTGGGCCTGTTTCCTCATAGCTAAAAGGAAGGGCTTAATCTAGAAATCTTTAACAATTATAACATGCTGTGAGTTCTGTCTCAGGCTCCCTGGGAAGGAGAAATCTAGTCCTAACACCTTTGCGATTTTGATCTTCTCTAATGTATGTGTGCTGCTCTCCTATCTCATCTGAATTCTGCTCATGGTTTTAACAGGATGTGAGGGCAGAATAAGTTTCATTGATACCTTTCCCCTACTAATTCTGTTCCACATACACACACACACACACACACACACACACACACACACACATACACACACACACACACACACACACAACACTCTAGGTTCCCCCCAGAAAGAGCTGTTATGATTTCATCATCTTAAAAGAAAGGGACAACAAACTTCAAATTTTACCTTTAGTCTTCTTATAATTCCGTATGGGATGTCCTATGGGAATGTCATAAGACTCTAGGAAGCATCTTGGAAAATATGTTGGATTTGTAGTCAAAGGGTAAAGTTCATATCATGGATCTGTTATTTATTCTCTACATGGCCAAGTCATCCAACCCTTGTTTATATCCATCTGCAAAATGAAAAGATTGTAGGAGAGCACTGCTAAAGTCTCTTCCAGAACTAAATATATGATTCAGTGGTGATCTCCTTTCCTGATGTGCTGGGAGTCATGAGATGCAGCTTCTAGGCCTGGCTCTACAGTTAGCTCACTGTGTGACCCTGGGCAAGTTACTTAACCTCTAAGATAGCATCTGGAAAAGAGAGAGCTTACTATATACCCTGCCTGCTTCCCAGAACAGAATCAATCAATCAGTGTTTATTAGGTGCCTACCATTGGAGGATATAATTAAAAAGAATGAAACAATCCCCATTTCCCAAGAGTTTGCATTCCAGTGTGGGAGATGAAAAAATATATACACATAGGTATATGCACATATATGAATATATGGCAAAAAGATAAAAAGCTAATAAATGCAAGTAAACACAAAATAGTGAAATACAAGGTAGTTTGGGAGGAAGGACACTAACGTTTAAGGGGGACCAGGAAAGTCTTCTTGCCAGTGATGGTACTTGAACTATACTTTCAAGCTTCCTTCTCTTCACAAGAGCTCCATATGATGTGAAGGTAAGGAGGGAGGGTCTTCCAGTGATGGGGATGGCAAGAGTAAAAGCATGGAAACAAGAGATTTAATATCTTATGGGAGGAACAGAGGGAGGGATTGTTTGGCAGGATGTCAGAGCATAAAGGTCTGAAAGATATAGGTTGTGATTAGGTTGTATAAGGTTTTAAAAGGTAAATACAAGAGGCACTGGGAAGTTACCAGAGTTGTATAAGTAGAAGAATCACAGGGTCAGATCTATTGCTTTTTTGTGCAGGGTATAGTTTGGACTGGAGTGGTGAGAGAATTGAGGCAGATTAGATAAATTATGGGATGGCACCTTAGAAAAGTTATTTTATAGTAACGAATTTAATACTAATTCAATCAGTCAGTCAATAATGTGTCAGGCACCGTGCTAAGTGCTCAGGATACAAAAAGAGACAAAGTCAGGCCCTGCCCTCAAGGAGATCACAATATAATGGGAAAAGCAGCTATTTATTAGCATAGTAGAAAGAATATCAGGTTCAGAATCAAGAGAAACCTGGATTAAAATCTTAACTGACACTGTATTATTTTGTCTCTCTGTGCCTTCATCTGTAGCATGGGTATAATACTTAACATTTCTGCTTTACAAGGTTGTTATGAGAACAATGTTTTCTAAGTCTTGAAGTACTAGAGATATATGAGTTGCCATTATCAGTTCTAAGGAGAGGTCCTCTGTGGCATATGGAAGCCATGAAAGGATTATAAATAACATTTCTCCTGGAGTAGGCCTAGTCTGACTCAGCCTAAAATTGTACCTCAAAACCCCAGACTTTCCCCTCTCCCTATATACATTAAGCCACCCACAATTCAGACTCAGACTTGGTCCTTGGAAACAGATACTACCTGCTATCAGACTGTCTCCCTAACCAAGGTCAGTGGAGCTCCCTTCCTTCCCTCTCCACCCCCACCTTCAATGCTGCATCCCTGAAAGTTGTGGGTGACTTGGAGAGGTTTATAGAAGTGTGACACATAATTGAGCTGTCTGGGAATAGCTTCGTTTTATAGCTGTGACAATGACAGTCTTTAAGGAAGTGTATTAAATCAATAGAAGACTCATTGAGCTACACTATAAATAACGAGACACATCATTAAACAGGGCAATAAACTTCAGGACTTTGAAGTAATACAATTAGGTTATGTTTATAAAAACTATGGTATCACTGTAGCCATCCAGGAGCTTATTTGTCTCATTCCTGTTCAGGGCTGAGACATTTCTTAGAATTTTTTCCTCCTCCTCTTTAGCTACCTTGAGCTCCTGGACTACTTCTAATCATATCGTTGCCTCCAACTCTCTCCTTCTCCCTGCTCTCCCCACCCACACATACGTACACAAGTCATTCTTAGAAGGATCTCAGTTTGGGAAGGTAAGTCCTAAAGCTATGATAGCACTTTGAGGAGAATCAGTTTGGCTGAGTAGAGTAGAAAGAACACTGGGCTATGAATCAGGAGACCTGCTACTTCTTGTGACCTTGGACAAATGTCCTCTCTGGACTTTAGTTTCTTCCTCTATAATGGGTTGGAAAGAGTCAGACATGACTGAAAAGGACTAAATAACAACAAGAACTAGAATAGACATTGGAAATATTCTCCCTTTGTGACCCCATTTGGGGTTCTTTTGGCAAAGATACTAAAGTGGCTTGCCATTTCCTTTTCCAGCTCATTTTACAGATGAGGAAACTGAGGCAAATAGGGCTTATTTGCCCAGGGTCACAGAGCTAGTGTCTGAGGTTAGATTTCAACTCAGGAAGATTAGTCTTCCTGTTTTTAAACCCAGGGCTCTATCCACTATGCTACTTAGCTCTTGGATATCTATGAATCTATGAAGACAAATTAGGTAAAGAGCTTCTGGCATCTGGGAGCAGAGGAGAAAAATTTATGCTGACTGCACAACTTTGCTTGACTGTGTATACTGTCCCCATTCGCAATTAGGGAGTAGAAAGAACACAGAATTTACAGTTAAATTACATTTGAATTCCTTATCTAGGTAAGTTAGTAAACCTCTTCTGGGTTCAGTTTTCTCATCTGTAAAATGATGAGGTTGGATTACATGATCTTTAAAGCCCCTTCCAACTCTGAATCCCTTCATCTTAAACCCCAAATTGTTCCTTTCTATTGGTCTCATTCCACTCAGTACTTATAGGTTTCAACTTCTGACTCAGGAAAACCTCATCATTAACCTGCCTTAAAACCCCCCATGGTGATATAATTGGGGCACACCTATCCGAAGGACATAAAGAGTTCTTTCTTTTGTCCTTCTACATTCTATATTCACTGTTGGTGGAGGATGAGGCTGAATGCATTCAAATTAACCAACTGTTTTGGGATGCTGAAGTTTCAGCTCTTTTCTCTTGGAGAAAGCAATTATCAAGACTTTTCTAGTGAAGGAATATTCCAGTATCTTTGTTCTGCCAGGTGTCTGCAAAGATCTTATTACTGCTTTTGAAAAGGCTTAAGGAGAGAAAGAAAAGAAAGATGGGAAAAGAAACAGGGACAAAGAAGAAGAGAGAAGCAAAGAAGAGGCAGTTGGGAACAGAGCGGGACAAGGAAGAGACACAGATAATGCTAGAGATAGAGACAGAGATAGAGAAAGAGATGGGGAGAAATATTCATGTATGTGCATATGCCTATCTTTTCCAAATTGTAGAAAACTGAGTACTTCATAAATTCTTTGCAAAGAGCATTCTGCTGCTGCACTGTGTCATACTCTTGAGCCTCCAGCCAGAAAATCAGCTGCATATCCTTACCAATAAATGTCTGTCTCTACTTTTAAAAAGTATTTTATCTCTCTTATAATTTCTCAAGTCTGTCCCAGGGAATGAATTCCTACATTTTCATTTGAATTGCAATGAAGTTTTCAATGTGGGCTGGAACATTCGTTGACAAAGTTAGGGCTGTTTGTAAGTCAGCACTGGGACAGAAGCGAAGGAGGGGATGAAACATCATCTTTCTTTCAAGGAGGGACATTGACCTTGAGAAACTTCCCAGGAGGTCCTGCTCCAAAATCGGTTAATCAGACTTGAAAAGGGTTCAAGGCCTGGAACCACTAAAGAGTTTTGCTATCAAGGGTCATTTCTGATTAACCAAAAATTTAGGCTGCTAGGGACAAACCAAGAAAACTTTTGAAAATAAAGCTTTAGATTATGGTAAGGGAAGGGATATAAATGATTCTAACTTGCTATTTTAGGAGTCGTTCATTCATTTAACAAACATTTATTAAGTGCCTATTCCATGTAAAAGACTTTGATAGTCCCTGGGGGAGAAGGTGGAAGAAGCTTTGAAGATTAGATAAGATAGTTATGGTGGCAAAGGATTCAGAACAGGAAAGGATATAGGAGATCATCTAATTCAACCTCTTCTTATAATAGATGAAGAATCCAAGACCCCAGGGAAGTTGAGACCTCCTCATCATCTTCATCACCATAATAACTAATATTTATACAGATCTTTAGAAAGAAACATTACAGGTATTGTCTCCTTGGTTCTTTAGAACAAATCTGGGGTATTAGGTAGTACATGAATTATTACTCCTTGTGAAACAAGGAGTTTTACAACTCAGGAAGGAGACTCAGAAAAGGACAATGACTTGTCTGATATCACCGAACTAGTAAATGGCAGGTCTCAGTTTTGGACTTCTGATTTCCAGTCTTTCCAATCTTGCAGCTTCCCTAAGGGAATTTACTGTGGAGTTGAGGGATAAGGCACAGACACAGGTGACTTGTTGAGGGTCTAGGGGCAATTAATGATTGATTAAGACAGGAATCAATAGGTAGAGCTAGTCAACTTCCTCAGCAACAGGGAAAGACAGTACAATATGTAGTTAATTAAACATACATACTCCCACGGGACTGCCATTTCTCTGAGATGAAAATAGAGAAGAGAAAAAATATATATATTCCTAATTTTAGATTGTGCCCATCTGCAGCAGAACTTCCCGGTCCATTCCTCATAAATCTTAATGAAGAACAACAAAAAGCTCTTTTTTTCAGGGTTTCTTAACCTAGGATCTATGGAATTATTTATTTATTTATTTAGATAGATAGGTAGATAGGTAGATAGATAGATAGATAGATAGATAGATAGATAGATAGATAGATAGATAGATAGATAGATGATAGATAGATAGATAGAAATTGATGGAGAGAAAGGGAGAGGCAAACTGTAATTCAGTATAATTGAGTATTTTATTGTAAGCTTTCAAAAACATTCTGAAAAGGGGTCCAAGTTGTGAAAGGAATCCAGAACACACATACACACATACACACATACACACACATGTTAAGAAGCTCCACTTCAAATCTAATGGACATTTTCCTTTCTGACTTTGACTTTGACCTCTTGGGCTGAGGAAATCTAATGGATTAGGGCTTCCAGTGTTTGTAAGGGGTAGTGGAAAGGAAGCAGACATCATAGACTCACTGATCACCCAACTCAACCTGTAATCCCACACATTGGCCTGGAGTTTGTTTCATGTGATTTTGGGGTTGTTTTATTTTGTTTTATTTCATGATTTCTTAGAGCCATACATCTCTTTTCTCTCTGTGTTACATATTTCTGATGTGGACCTGGGTCAGTGAGAATGAGTGAGCAAGAAAGAGCAGAAGATAAGAAAACCAAGTAATAACCTTTCACGTAGCAGTAACATTTCAAACTTCAGTTTTCTGAAAAAATATGCTACAAAGGCTGTGTTGGCATATGTTAAATGTATGCAAATTATATGCAGATACATGCATGGAATTGGTCTTTCTACACATCTTACACACCTGCATGTGGCAGAGTAAGAAATTCTTCAAATCAAGGTCTCATCCTTTGCAAAGTTTAGTCATCTTGCTAACCTTTTGAGGACCTTTGTGCTGTGTTATCATTATAATCACAGAGCCAAAATCAAACATATCAGGGCTATAGTTATTTTCACAGGATCATAGGATCTCGGAGTTTACAGAGGAGTTCAGAAGATGTAGAGACACCTGAAAGGGAATCCATACCACCCCAACAAATGGTTATATGGCCTTCAAGCTTCTGTATGTACATTTCCAGTGATGGAGAACTCACTGTCCCAAAGTCTACTTCAGGACAACTCATGTTGTTTACAGAATTACAGAATTTTAGGGTTAGGAGGGGTCTCAGAAATAATCTAATCTAACCCATGCCCTCACAAGTATTCTTATTACACAGCTGACAAGAATCATCTACTCCAGAAGTAGGGAACCTGGGGCCTTAAGGTCATGTGTGGCCCTCTAGGTTCTCAAGTGCAACCCTTTGACTGAATCCAAACTTCACAGAACAAATCCCTTTAATAAAAGGATTTGTTCTGTAAAACTTGGACTCAGTCAGAAGGCTGTACCCAAGGACCTAGAAGGCCACATGTGGTTTTGAGTCTACAGTTTGCCCATCCCTGATCTAGCCTCTGCCTGAAGATCTCAAATGAAGGAAAATTCACTACCTTCTGAGACAGAACCTTTTGCTTTTGGACAGCTCTAATTGTTTAGAAGCCAAAATTTGTTTATAACTTCCACCCATTACCTCTAGTTTTACTTCATCCTAGAACTAAACAGAACAAGGTTAAACCCTCTTCCATGTAACAACTGTCATGTCTCCCTGGGCCTTCAGGATAAATGTATCCTTTCCAGGATAAACATCCTCCTCCCCAGTTCCTTCAGAATGTTCAGGTTCTCGTAGTCTATGTTTCTGAGTCACTTCATGATTGTGGTTATCTTTCTAAATGGGCTCCAGTTCACCAATATCCTTCCTATAACATGTAGCCTTAAGAACTGAACATGTTACACCAGATGTAGTCTGATAAAGAAAAAGCAGAATAGTGTGTGTATGTGTGTATACATGTGCATGCATGCACTTGACTAAAAGATGATTTTATGGAGAACTCACACAGAGCAAATGCTCACATGGTGGTCAGAAGAAGTGATACAAAGAAACTCTCAAAGTCTCTCTTAAGAACTCTGGAACTGATCGTGTGACATGGGAGACACCGGCACAGGACCACCCAGCATAGTGTGCCCTCATTAGAGAAGGTGCTATACTCTCTGAGTAAAGCAAAATTGAAGTAGCTCAAAAGAAATGCGAGATGCACAAATTTAGAGAATCCACCCCAAACATTCACATGGACTATTTGTGCCCAACCTGTGGTGTAGTATTCCAAGTCACATTGGTCTGATCAGCCAAAATTGGACACATTTTAACTTGATTCTAACAAAGTTATATGGTTTTGTTCCTCTTCGAGAATGAACAACATTATATTTATATGTGTGTTTGTATGTACATACCCAGATAAGGTCATGAAGAGTCAAACATGACTGAAATGACTGAATGAAAATAAAAAGATAAATATGAAGCTAATTTATACAAATTAAGTAGAAACACTCTACTAGGAATTTGGAGACATGAGTTCTAAGTTCCAAATTTGCTTTTGAATACCAAAGTTATGTTCTTGGATAAGTTACTTTTCCTCTTTCTCTGAAATTCTGTTGCTTCTTCTGTGAAAGGAAAGATCTAGCCTCTCTAGTGTCCCAGCCAGTTCTAACATTCTGTGATGCTCTGTTCTTGATTCTGAGGTGTCAAAATTCATCTTGCACATAGTGATTTGGAGAATCTTGCTATGGGAAAATATCAAGTGGTAGCAGGCAGGAAATAAAGAATTCCAATTTCCTGTGTGTGTCTGAACATGTGCTAGTGTACTTCACTTTACACAATAAATGTATTCCATAGAAAGTTTCTGTAAATTGAACCCTATCTTTACCCTGATTGACACGTAATTTCAGAGATGTTTTATCATTACTTTAATGATTTTCAGTTGGAAATGGTGCCACTTTAATCTTGAGTTTCTCTGCTGTTATCCTCCTCAGTCTTTCTTTTTAAAAATCAAACACATGTTATAGTGAAAATTGTAATAAATGTGGGGTCAGTGTATCTGAGTTCGAATCCTAGGTCTGCTATTTCCTATACTGTGTTCATAGGAAAGTCACTTAAACTTTCTATGTCACAGTTTCCTTATCTGTAAAATCAAGAGATGGAATTAGATGACTCTAACTCAAAAATACTAGGATGCCATGTGGAAACAGAATAGGATTGTTATTCTTGCTCTGCCAGTAATGTGTTCACTAAGTCACTTTAACTCCTTGGACTTGGTTTCCTGATCTATAAAGGGAGGATTTAATTAGATGACTTGAAGGTTCCATTCCTATTAAAGGATTCTCTGACAAAGTTTATCATCATTTGAATGCAAATACATGATATTCCTTGGAGAACTGTATTCTGTAATCTCACTATACAGAGAGAAGGGGAACACTCTGGTATTAGTACTTAGTACTGACCCCTCCAACTCTATCCTTGTTCTTCCCTGCCTCCATCTCTCTCACAAATTGATGGAGTTGGTCTTTTTTGTTTCTCTAATAAGGAACAAGTCTGGAAGTTCCATCCACTCCATCTTACAATCTGTGTATGCCACCGTGTAAAAAGTAATCAACTCCTTTGCCAGGCTGTTTCCATCGATGGCAGGGCCACCAGTTGGCAGGCTGCCCATCTCCTAGCAGCCAGTTTCCTCCCCCACCATCGCCCCACACATAGACTTCTTTCCACAGGGAACATTCCTTGGAGGCCTTCAGTTCCACTGGAGTCTGAAGTTTTTTTCCCTCTCAGGGGTGAGAGACAAGGACTGATTGAGAGGTTGAGAGATTGAGAACAAGCAGATTGTTTATCCTCTTGTTCACCCAAATCCAAAAAAACTGAGGGATTCAGTTATGAGTATAGGGGAAGGGAATTGTCAGAAGTGGCCAATCCCTTTGTGCTAGATTGGAAAGAGGTTTGAACTCAGAGACAGAAAAAAGGCTTAGATTTGGCTCCTGATATTTCCACTTAATAACCTATTTCTTGACTTGTTTATTCATTCAGTAAGTAGGGACAATAACATTCTAGCTTCCTGCCTCAGGAATGTCTTGAGGCTCTCATCTATTTCTCATTTGATAATGTATATCAAAAGCATATTCTACTATTAAAACATTCTGAAAAAGCTTCAATAACTTAAAACTAAGTTTTAAGGCATGGAAGCTTTTGGGGCACCTATATAAATTGTAAGCAATTATCATCTTCAAATTGTTAAAAAAAATTAAACTTTAATGTGCTATATAATTGAGTCATCATCATTGTCATCTAGTGAATAGGCAGTGAATTCATAAAATCCTGAGTTTTTCCTCTGGCTCTACCTTGAAATAACCTTTTGCAAGTCATCACCTCTCTAAGTATTATTTTCCTAATCTGTACAAATGAAAATAATGCTTTTATTGCCTCTCAACTTTGATACCATGTTATAGAGAGGAACAATGTGTCTCCAAAATGGCATAAATTATTTAAGGGGGATAGAGAAAGATACATGATTATTTGTAATCATTGTGGGTGTTTATTACAACTACTACTTAATCCAATACTTCAAAACTTCTGTGATCTCATAGGTGTGAATTGTCTTTCCAGCAACACAGATTGCCTCCCTTGCATGATTACAAGTGGCTGAAATTCTTAATAACTTAATGGCAAACCTTCCACAGATGAAGGCCTCCAAACTTAGCTTGGTTGGTCCTTGAAAGACAGATGCACAATCTGCCACTGGGTTTTTTCCAGTTTACTAGGTCCTGGCATGGTTAAAGTCTTGTGGCAGTATCTTTGAGACCCCTGTGTCACCTCTGTGTCATGAGGCTCCACAATATAACTTTTGGTAGAGGAGGATTCCTACTAACACTGGTACTACTCCTCATCCTTACCCTTTGAACCAGACAACTAAATAACAACATTCTGTCTAAGCCAAGGTTCAAATGAAGTCAAATTTAACCTAAAAATCCTCACTTTCTGTCTCCCAATTATGATGTCAACTGGGTCTCCTGACTAGGCTATGTAATTTATTGACTAGAGCTCTATGGTAGATCATTGGGGTAGACAGTCAGCAAGAAACTCAGAAGGGAGAAGCAGAAAGGTTGAGAACCTAAAGCTAGGCTAAGCCATAAGGTCTTTGAAGGTCATTTGATAGCAGTGGGATACTTTGCATAAAGGAGGCTGGGAATTTTACCTCAGGAACTTAATAGAGAAATGGAAGCTATCTCTATTTCACATCAGTTCAATTCAACTCAATCTCAGTTTCAGAAAGTAAAATCTATATTGAGTAGTCTATCTATAATAGGTACTGTGGGGCTGAAGGGGGTAATTGGGATATAGAAAAACTGATCAGATTATATCTATGGCCTACTTTTAGATAGTACATTTTAGGAAGCAATGTTGACAAAGTGGAGTTGCATAGAGAGGTCAGAAAGGGAAGATAACTCCAAACCATGGCCTCCAAGTTTCCTTGAAATAAACTGAGATGTTTAGTCCAGAGAAGAAAAGACTTGAGTTGGGGTAATGGCAAGTATAAAAGATTGCTAGATCTAAAAATCCTAAGAGCCTCCATGAGGAAGAGGTTTTAAACTTATACTGCTTTATCCCTGGCAATAAAAACAAGTACTGATGGTAGAAATTACAGGCAGGCAGATTTCAGCTCAGTTTAGGGGAAGACATCTAGAGTTGTTCAAATAGAAACAGGTTTTCTTGTGAAGTTCATGGTGCATAGAATTTTGAGCTAGAAGGACCCTAGAAATCACATAGTCCAACAAATCCATTTTACAGATGAGGAAACTGAGACTCAGAGAAGTGACCCTTCCTCAAGATCATACAATTAGTATTTCCTGTGGTATGGATTAACTCTTCTTGGCCAATTCCAGCTCCCAGCCTCAGAAGTTCTCCTGTGAATTGGCAATGCTTTTTATTCATAGTAACAGTCATGATAGAAAACTTAAAATTACTTGCCTGCTGAGACTTGAATATAAGAATAAATTAATTACTTAAACCCTATAACATCCACAATGGTTAGCCCTATGCTGGACATTCAGTTGTTTGATTTAAACTGGACTGGTGAAAATTCTTAATGTGCTTTTTTTTCTTATTTTCTTCTCCAAAAAAAATGAAAGTGGTTAATTTGGAAGAATGAGGAGAGTGACAAACATTATAAGTACATTTTGGCTAGAAGCAACGAAAAGGTTGTCCGAGGGCCAGGTGGATTTAAGTCTAGAGTACCTGGGAACACTTCAGTTGTCAGGTGGTAAAGTTAGTGGTGGTGAAGAGGTCAGTGGTTTCTTAGGCAGGCATTGGAAATCAACTTGACTATAGATCCATTTCATCTGATAGTCTTCATTCTCTTGGTGTGCCAGAAAGAGGCTCTAATCACCCTTTGTAAGATGTCTCAATACTTGACATCTACTGTGACTAGAGACTAGTGAAGAGAAGAGTAGGTAGATCCTACTCACCCGCAGGTGCAATGGAAGATTATTGGAAATTTAGTAAGAGACTTGAATGGAAAGTATTGTAACTATACAGCATCACTTTATCCTCACAGCCTCAGTTTCCTCATTTGCAAAATGAGGGAGATAGTCTATATCTGGAGTTCCCAAGGTCTGTGAATCTTCCATATACATATTTTATATATATGCCTTATGTATATATATTTCACTTTATATGTATACTTTATATATATTTGACTATATTTCAATATAATTGGTTTCCTTTGTAATCCTTTGTGTTTTATTTTGTATATTTGAAACCATTATTCTAAGAAGAGACCTCTGACCATAGACCTCACTGGACTGACAAAGAAATCCAGGACACAATAAATGCTAATAACCCTTAAAGGTGGGGAGGGGGAAACCTGCAGTCTTGAGGCCACATGTGGTCTCCTGCCTTAGATTAAATGCAGCTTTATACCCAATGACCTTATGATTTCTAATCCCTAACCCTTAATCTCCTCCCCATTTACATGCTACACTTATTGCCCATGGAGAAGGGCGAGAGAAGTCATCCCATCTGTGAAAGAGGCCTACAGTCCAGGTATAAGTAGTATTCGCATAAGTTCCCTGAGTGAAATATACCCAGATAACCTGAGCAGAATTCCATCTAATTAGATATTTTGCTTAGGCCTCTCTTTATGGGTACAGCATGATATCATGAATAAAGTGATAACAACAGAGCCAGAAGATGGGTTCAAATTCACTTGCTCCTTCTGTCACCATGGATAAAACACTCACCCTCACAGTCTTGGTTGCTTACTCTATAACACAGAGATAAGAATATATGTAGTACCTATATCATAGGCCTAAAGCACTTTGCAGAATTAAATATGCTATGTAAAAGTGAGTTACTATTATTAAAGCCAAAGGGAATAATAAGTACTCTGATTTATACAATAGTTTAAGTATAAAGCCAGTTCTTTATAACTGTGAAATAGGTGCTGCCATTTGCCCAATTTTACCTAACTAGGCATTGGTGGCCAGAGACCAATACATCGCCCAGCATCTTGCTTCCTTCATCTAGCCAAACTATTTTTTACCCCTTCCCAAGCACCTGCATTTTAAATTAATTCTTTATTATCATCTGAAGATGTCTGTTCCTGGAAAATACACAACTACAGTTACATTGGCTTCACTGTATAGGAGTGTCCTAAGTTGGGAGCCTATTGGATACCTCCTCAAGACACTGCAGTATGATGGAAAGAGCACTTAGTTTGGAGTTAACAGGGAGCTCAGCTTGAGAACCCCACCTCTCATATTTGACTAGCTTTGTGACCAAGGAAACAAATTTCTCTGAGCCCCGGTTTCTCGACTGTGGTATTTACTTCACAGTGTTGTTGTGATGACTGAAAGAGTGAACATGTGCAACACATTTTGGAAACCTCAAAATACTATATAAATGTTAGCTGTTATTAGACCTTTTAGGGCTCAGATGTTTTGCCAGAATGTCCTAAGGGAATCCAAGAGTTCCTCTTACTGTAACCTTAATTTAGTTGATCTCTAAACTCTGACTTTTGGCTCCAAAGTCCTGACTTTCTTGATCACTCTGAACCATCCAGGTTACCTAGGTTAAGAGATCTTTTTGCATCAGTTCCTAACTACCCATTCTCGCTGTTGCTTCTGTTTGTATGGAAAATGGCAGTGGTAGGAACTGTTAATTAATAATTCAAGACAACAAATATACAAATTAAGGAGCCAAAATCCTCATAATGATGGATAGGGCTTGGAATACTGAGGTTAGAAAATATTGAAGTTTGGATTAGCTTTAGAGGATTAGGTGAGGCACTTTTAAAGTGAAGGACTGTTTGACTTACGGCCCTGCTATTTAATTTATGTTTTGACTTGCTAAAGCCATTTAAGCTCTCTAGGCCTCAGTTTCCTCATAGGTAAAATAAGGGGGTTGAACTAAAATAATCTACAAGATCTCTTCAGCTCCAGATTCTATGATCCTAGGAATTCCTGGACCAAAAGGAGAGTTCCAGCAGGACTGATCAGTGAAGCATCTGATCCCCAGGGAATCCAAGGTCTTCAATGAGGCACCTACCAATATCTATTTCCTTGGAAGTCTAAATGGTGCCAGATGGAGGGAGGAGAACAAAAGTAATCAGGGAAAAGAGGGCAGCTACTCACCAGGCATGGTGATGACTATTATCAAAGAGTGAGACAAGCCACATTCTGTAAACTGGTTGGAAGGTAGGGATTTGAGAATATTAGGACCAAAAAGAAGAGTGAAAAAAGAATCAGACTGGACAGTGTCAGAGGCCCAGAAAGGCTGGCAGGAATGATAACTATATTAATAATGCTTATACAATGCTTCAAGTCTTTTAATAATGTACATTTTTATTTTACATATATTTACATATATTACATAGGGCTTGCATATATTATCTCCTTTGATCTTCACAACAGTATAATGTAGGTCCTATATTATTATCATCATCTTAGAGGATATGAGTAATGAGGAAACTTGTATCTGAGTGGCTAAGTAACTTCCTTATGGTTTCATATCTAGTAAATGTCTCTGAAGGAATTTAAACTAAGTTCTTCCTAGCAAATGTAAGGGCTGGGTCCATAAGAACCAATACATAGAAGCTACAATCAGGAAGAGATCCTGAAATGGTATTAAGTATGTAATGCAAAGTTAGTACTAATTAAGAGTTTCTTATGTACTTTCTATTAAGGCAGAAACCAGTCCCAGAGTGTGGGCAGTGCAGAACCTAAAGGTGGGCCCAGGTAAGGCGTTGATTGAATTGGTAACTGCTGGGAGTCCTGGGAGAAGCAAGCTGCTCAAGGCAGGATGATGTGTGAAAACCAAAATGTAGAAAATTATCCTGGACAAAATTTCTGCCTTGCTAAAAAGGCTACAGTCCAGAAACAGTCCATCGAGAGGACAACAATGAGATACAAAAGAGGTCTGGTCAAGTTGTTACAGGCTTCTTTAGAGAAGGTGGTGTTACATCATGCTCAGAGACTCACCACATCCCAAGAGTGATTGGGTGACAAGTCATCATTCCCTTCCATTTGCAAATTCCACCAAGTGTGGTGTGAGTCACTTAACTTAGAGCCCAAGTTGTGGCTAGGTCACATATACAACAATAAAGTTGCAGTTGGCTATGAATATAATAATGAGAGCTTGCACTCATGCTAAGTACTTTTAAGGTGGGTAAGAAGGAATATTGATGAAACTGTTGCTCACTGTGTGGAATTTCTCAGCTTTCATGATGGAAGGTGGAAAGAGGAACCAAAGGACACTTATTAGAGTTTAAGTCCTACCTCTGATTCTTGCTGTACAAGTGGTCTCCATCCTTCCCTAGCCCTGAGTCACTGAATAGGTGTTGCCTCAGACAAAACCCATACCAGGAGAAAACCTTGATTTAGAAAGGCCAAGGCATCCCTGGCCATTGTCAGTCCTCTTGAATTTTGTCTTGCCCCTGGGCTTTTATGACTGGAGGAGTGAGGCTGATGACTTTGCAGCTCTGCCTCACTTGCAACTCAATTCTTGGGCAAATCAAGACATCACCCTGGTGATATCATTGGTCTTAAGGAACCAGCAGCAACAAAAGGTTATCTATCCCTTGGTCAGTCATCTGATCTGAGTCTGCTTCCTTGTCTACACAGTAGGGGTACTAATACTTGACTGCTAGCCCAATATAGTTTTTGTAAAGAAAGCACCTTATAAACTTCAGAGTATTATATAAATGTGAGTGGTACTGTAAAACTATTAAGTGGCAGAACTGCAATTTGAACCGGAGGGTTCTGATAGAAAGTACACTCTTCTATCTACCATACCACAACACTGCATGTTGGTAACCTTATAAAGCAATTTATTTCAAACGTGGTCAACCCTTCCCCCGTGAAAATAAGCTTATGTCTCAAATAGCCTTAGTTTATTCTGAATTAAGGAATTACTGAGCATGGCCTGTAATGAACATAAAATGGAATAAGAACCTATTTTTAGTCTCTGAGCAAATGGCATCTATATGAATATATATTTGTATACATGTGTATTTAAATCTTTTAAGGAAATCATACACAAAACTCATTTGAAAACCCAAGCTTGTTTTTTTTTAACTTTTCCACCTTGACTTTTTACCCTCTTCAAAAATTCAAAATGACACCCCAATTATTTTAATCAATTAATTAGCCTGAAGGTTTAGTGTGCTCAAGTTTCCCTACAGGATCCATAGCTGTAGCTAAGTTCTAATTCTGCCCTTATAGCCCTTACCTCCCCCTCAGTCTTCTTAATTAGGAGTTTGAGGTCAGCCAAGTTTGCAGCTGCATTTTTTTCCCCCAACATGTCATTGAAATCCAGTCTTTCTTGAGGCTATCTTGTACATCAGTTACTTATCTTTGGGGATTGTGCTTTTATTCACTTCTCTCCTGCCTGTTGAAAATTCTATTCATCTTTCCAACTTTCCTGCATAAGATTGTGGATATGGTCTCTCCCTATATCCCCATATAAACATGAAGTCTTCTTCCCATGAAGTCTCATTGCATTATGTTTTTATTTTTTAACATAATAATCACTTACTACCTGGCATGATAGTTGTCTATCTCCCTGCCCAGATCATAAACTCTTCGAGAGTGGGGACAATGTCTTAGCCTTCTGTCAATTAGAACTTAGAACAGTGCTTTGCACAGTTGAAATGCTTAAAGTATGTTGAACCAAAATAGCATTAAAGCAGCCACAGGTCCTTTCATAAACCAGCCAGTTTATAAAAGGACCTGATGGTTTTAGTTTTATGGAAACCTTACAATCCTATGCAATCACTTCCCTGATCTCACCTTTAGAAGATCTAGTTTCTAGTCAAGGCTCTGACACTATTATGACTTTAGGAAATCACTTTTTGGAGGCTCTCAACCAGTTCCTTTATCTATTATATGGAGATAATCCTGGTAGGAATGTTGTGAGGATCAATTGAGATAGTGAACAATATATCAGAAACTGATTTCCTCAGCATGGAAGCTTCCTCTATCAATAGATTGTTTCCTGTCAATTACTACCTAAGTCTAGAGTTGCTTGAAGGTAAACAGAGGCTAGTGACTTCAAAGTCACAGGGCTAGTAAATGTCAAAAGCAAAACTGAAGCCCAGGTAAATTTCATAGGCTTATAGATCTATAGCTGGAATAACCTCTGTCTCATTCGCCTCACTTCTATAAATGGTGCTGGGAACAAGAATGACAGTTTTGAGCTATGGATACTCCTTTATAGAAGTCATTCATGGTCTATCTAAAGTGGTCAGGTATTCACTGTGTTTCAGAGACCAGGGCTCTACTTTTCTCCACTGATTATTATCTGTGCAGCCTTAGGCAAGTCCCTTCCTCTCCGTAGCTGTTTCCTTATCTGTCAGTTGGGGCACTGGCCTTGCTGTGCTCTTCCATCCTTTCCAGCTCTAAAAAGTCTTCTACTTTCTAAGCAGAATCCTTACCTATCTTTCCTAAGTCTTTCTTACTAAGACTTAGTAAGTCTCCATTCTTTTTTCATAGAAGCATAGATTGGAGACCTTGCTTTAAGGCATAGACTTTTAACATTTTTGTGTGTCATGGTCCCTTTCACAGAATGTTTTAAAATATATAAAATTCATAGGATTACAAAGGAAATCAATTATACTGAAATAAAGATTTTTTTTTTCCCATTCAAGTTCACAGATCCTCTGAAATCTATCCAGAGACAGTACACCCCAGGTAAAAATTTCCTGCTTTAGAGGCTACGTATACAAAAGGGATGACCACATTAATAGACTAGTTGGGAATTCATACCAAGAAGTCATGTCCCTGGATAAGTTTGTCTCACCATGTGTCCCCCTACTTGGATTTCTGACCAAAGCCCACATACAGCTCTGGGACAGGGTTAAGTTTACAGAAAGGGAAGGAGTGGGGGGCCCCGCTGATCAGTGGAGGCTGATAAGAGTTGAGGAAGGTCAATTCACACCAGTAAATGTTCGAAGATAGTCAGTGGGGAGGCACTCCATTAACCACATGGTGCAATGAGCTTGTTTTATGTCTTATAGTTTTCCTATGGGTAAGGCAAGTAATGTTTAAGCAATTGCACTTTTAATCTGGTACTAATTAATGGCCACTTAAAAGTGAAGTGTTACTCAGCTCCGTAGAGAGACGAAGAACTGAAGAGCAGAGTCTCTGGTGTTTCTGGGCTTCCCCTAGAACTCCACAAGGATACCAATTTGAGCTTCTAGCCAGGGGCTCATTCAGTGATCTCAAAGCACTCTATAGATAAGAAGCTAATAGCAACCTTCAAAGAAATTTACAAACAAGGAAACAGAAAAGCTAGTGGCTGTCAGCAGGGAAAATTAATGGCATTAAAATTCATGGAGTCTTCTACAAGTATGGAGATCGCTGCTCAGCTCTAAGAGTGGTTTGGTTCTCTAGACCTCTAGTTTACTCAGTTGTGAAATGGGCCTTCATAGGAAAGCTGTGGATTCTTAGTCAGCTCTGGATTATCTCCATAGATCTGGGAGAGAAACAGTATTTAGAATGGATGCCTGAAACATTTATTTGGATTCTATTATACTTTGGGGCTTTCATGTGTATAGGGGTGCATCTGATGCTCTCCAAGTTTCCTTTATTCAAAATGAACCCAACCCTCTGATGACTTAATCACTAAGATGGAGTTTTTGTATCCTGACCACTGTTCTATTCCTTGTTGCCACCCATTTCCTCCAAGGAACCGACAATTCTTTGGGTCAAGTTCAAGATTTGCTTTCTCCCACATTTTTTCCTGCAACAGAAGTGGCTAAAAGTTGGGATTCCAAAGGCTCTGTAGGCAAGTAATAGAAAGACAGGGTAAGATCAGCATTGCCCATACATTAACACTAAAGGAGAAAGAGTCTGAGACACAATTGGTTTATCAGCATCCTGCACCCAGTCCCACATTTCCCAGGTCTGTAACCACATGCTGTGCTTATTTAAGGAACAAAACACTAAGTACAAGTCAGGGATAATGTGTAGAGATATCAAGTACCCCAATGATAGATGGGCTAATAGCAAATGAAAAAGTGCTGGGAATGCTTCTGTTAAGCCTGCCAAGAGTACTGTATTCACTTTTTAGCATCAAAGTGTATACTTGAGGCTGCTCCCTTAAGTTACTGTTTCAGCAAAGGGAGACTGATCTCCTGCCACTAGCTGCTCTGGAAGATAAAGTGCTTTTAATAAGAAGAGGAGCTGTTAGTGATATACTTTTAATTGAATCAATTTTCCCTCCATTAACACAATCTTTTAAAATCAGACATAATTTCATAAGCCGGCCTGTGCTTTCTTCAGGTGCAAAGCCCAAGACAAATTAATTCTGAGCTACCTTTAATTATGTCATTTCCTGTCCTTTGGGAGCTAATCCCAACATAGGCTCAATAAAAAATAGTTTTTGAGTAATACAATCCAGAAAAACTGTTTTTTTCAGTAATTTTAGAACTATAGTACTCCCATCTCCAGGCAGCCCTGTCAGCTTTCTATCACTGTTATGTGCCTGAAATTCAAGAAGAGCTGAGGTTTAGTCAACACAAATATCCTGGCACTAATTCTTGAATGCCTTCACCCACAAGAATATCTTCTTGAAAGAACAAACCTTGCTTTCACTTTCGGAATTGTAATTAGAAGGCAAGAACAGATGGTTAAGACTCAATTTAAAACTGTGAGTCCATGACTTTAAACTTTAGGTGCCAGATAATTGTTCACATGCACTGGGAGTGGGATTTGCGTTCCCTTTATGTGATGGTGCTTCCAGCTGGATATTGATGACGAGAGTGTTTCACAAGATAGATCCTTTTGATAGTACTGCCTGCTAAGAAGGAGAACTTCAGCTAAGTGAGCGACAGGATATAAAAAAACCACCTCCCAATATTTAATTAAAAAAAAACAAACATCAGTAATGGAGAAACTGCCATCAATTATTTAATGCTTAACAAAGGAATGGAAATAAATCCTGAAACTGAATATTTTACACTCCATTGGGAAAATGCAGGCTAAGACCCACCAAAGAGTTTTCCAATAATGAAAATGATTCTTAATCCACTCCTACCCCTTGGCCTTGTTTTACAAACTCTTAGACAAGTGAGTAGACTCAGGGAGGTATGGTGGGCCAAACTACAGCATCTTGAAGAGAATGAATAAATATATTATAAGTTAGCGTTATTATTGATTCCTTTCTTTCTTTCTTTTTTTTTACTTTGGCAAAGTTTCAAAACCCAAATCCCTTTAATAGACAATCAACTTTCAATTTACAGTTCTCTAATGGTCCACAGTCATTCCATTCTCAATCACACCTGAATCTGGTGGTTTAAGATGTTCAAAACATTCTGTTCTGCAGAAAACAATCCCCCAAGATATCTTCTTAGAGAGCACTGGACTTGTTTCACATTGGTAAAAGTGAGTGAACCTGAAGGCAATACTACTGGGATACACTTGAAATGCTACTAAAGAGCCCTAAGGAGCTGGGGGAGCAGGTCCCAGTAGAGCATGCAGATCAGTCAGCGGTGCAGAGAACCATTTGTTGGAAGGTGGAATGCTACCTGGAAACAAGCCAACAAGCCAGGGATCCAAAAGAGAAACAGGAAAATCAATGCGGATTTGCAGCTAAGACACTTCATAGTCTCTATGGTTAAAACTGGTGAAGTTTTGGAGGGGCCTGGTGGCTAATCAGAGTACAACTAACTGTCCCACATCCTCAATGCCAGTTGATCCTTCAAAACTCTATTCTTTGAGGCAAATTAAAGTACAGGACTTCTAAACACTGATGCTTGAATTCTATACCTACCCAGCTAGGATCAGGACACAAAACTAATCTATGGCATTAAGGACACCCACAGATTTATTAGGAGAAAGGATGGCTACGGTGAGGAATGCCAGCTCCCTTTAAGGGGTAGAATATCTTCTTAAGTGGTAACTGTAGATCTTGATGCAGTGATCCCAACAATCTAGCACCAGCAGCTGCCCTTTTGGAGTAAGAGCAATGTCTACAGGACAAATGAGTCCCTCCCGGATAAGGACATTATAGCCACCACCCTTGGGGAAATGAAGGATCTCCCTTCGGCTGCTATCGGCAACAATGAGGTCCCCACGAGCATCCACACACATTCCAGCAATACAGCGGAAATCCTCATTCTCAGAGAAAAAGTGGCTGATCTGACGGCCCAGCTGCCCATCAGGGCCCACAGAACCAATGGAGAAACCACCCTCAAGGTGGTGCTCAATCTGTCGGTTCTCCAGGTTGAGGCCCAGCCCCTGGGTGAAATAGATAGTGCCTTCAGCATCACAGGTAACAAACTTGGGCCGAACAGCGCCACAGAGACAATTGAACTTGACCACTCCAGCTGATCGGTCAACTGTAAAGCACCACAGTTTGCCTCCTTCCACATCAGTAACCACAAACTGTCCTGAGGGCAGTGCAGTAATGCCCCAGGGCTTGCTCAGCTGACTCCGGTGGCAAGCAATACAATGGCCTTCTAAAGTGTATACCTTGACAGAGTTGTCATAGCTGTCAGTCACACCAATCAGTCCTTGGCAGTTCATGGCCACTGACAGTGGGGTCAGATTGGGCAGATCAGCCCCAAGGAAACTGAGCACAAAACTGTCGATGCCACTGGGACTGCGCCGAATCTCCTTCAGGAAGCCCTTGCGCGAGAAGACCTGGATCCGGAAATTCCCCCGATCAGCTACCAGCACTTCACCCTGATTGGTGACATGGAGGCTAACGGGAAGGTTAAACATGCCTGGTGTGCTGCCCTTAGCCCCCATCTTCTTGATAAAATGGCACTGTTGTATGCTGGCAGTTGCCTCAGCTTTTCGCTGACGGGAAGGTGAAGATCGAGGACTAGGGGTCATATCATCTGAGCTTCCGTCCATCTCCCGGATTGTCATAGAGGTGGTATCAACTTCCTCAACCCAGGGCTCCTCTACATTGACTGTCCGGGGCTTCTTAACTGCCTGGCCAATCTGGAGTGGGCCAACATGACCCATCTTGAGGAGCTCCACATCTTGCAAGGTCAGTTCCTGGGGCAGGTTGGCTTTCAGCTCTGGTTCCTCCTCATCAGTTATCTCTTCCAAAATCGCCACATCTGCCTGTTTGAGCTTGGCCAGGAAGTAGTCACAACGAGACACAGCCTGTACCTCGGCGATATTTAGCAAATATCCCTGTTCCTCTATCACTTGGCTATTGGCCTTTTCCACCTCTGCCAGGGATCCTGTGAAGAACTTGCGTGAGCGGGCAAGTTCCTGCTGGATCCGCCGCTCTTCCCGCCCATATTCCAGGAGAACTGCCTTGTAGCGGCCCTGCAAGTCTTTGGAAACCTTTTCCAGGGTCTGCTTCCGCAGTTGCAATTCTCTGACCATCTCCCGCAGCTGAGCAAGCTTCTCACCAAAGTGACGGCGCCTCTCCTCAGCTGCTTCCTTGATGGGGAGCACACTGTGTTTGGGCAATGAGTGCTTTGCTGTCCTACAGGGCTCACAAAGCAACATGCCACAGCTCTTGCAGAACTGTCTAGGTAGTCGCCGCCCACAGGTCCGACACATCAACAGTGACATGGCCTCATTCAGCCCGGCTGTGTCAATGAGCTTCAGTATGGTCAGGTTGTCAGCCAGCAAGGATAGGTTGGTGATTCGTGTGACCTTGCTACAGAAGGGACAGCGGACACCATTGATGCTGCTTGCCAATAATTTCTCCAGACAGTGCCGGCAGACAGTGTGGCCACAATGAAGGAGCTTGGGGCGTAAAACCTCTTCAGTGAAGGATTCCAGGCAGATGGGGCATTCTAGCACTTCCCGAAGAGCATCCAGATTCAGGTGGGAAGCTGTAGCCATGGCCAACCCAGAGCAACTTTCAACTAGTATAACCTGAAACAGAGTAACTCACTGCTTGCCTTCATTCCATAGGGTTCTGGTTCCTGTCAACGAGAAGAGGGGGAACAGTAATTCATTTCCCTAGCTCTTAAGGCACACAAACATACAATCTATCACTGATTGGTTATTCCCCATTTTTCTAGAGATAGACTTGTCCCACAGCCCATAATTCTCAATTTCCTCCTTCTAGTATTTTAGGTAGTTTAAAAATCAGTCCTGAAAAGAAGCACAAGTAATAGTAGCAGAGGAAAGAAGACAACAAAGCTAAGTGCAGGCCTTCCAAAGCCCCAATGCAGCTTGTATATTCCTATGATGTGCAGATGGCCAGGAGAGGGAAGGGAGAACGGTGTTAGTTGTGTGAGTACTCTGGGCAATCCAGCAATGTGAGAAACACTTTGAAAATATAATCAGCTCTCTTTTGTTTAAACTAAGGTGCTAAGGAAGGGAAGAAGCAGAGATAATCAGATATATCACATTTTGCTTTGGAACAATGAGGCAGAAAACGGTGGAGCTGCATATAATAAAAGTACTCCACTTTTAAGTAACTGGCCTGGACTACCTGAAGGCTCAGTCCCCACTACTGACATCTAGAACCACATGAGCGATAAGTGGGAAAAGGTCTTAGGTTATCACAGATAATCCAGAAAGCAGATAGCAAGCACCTACTGTATGATTACAATTACAACTGTTATCTCAGAGTTCCATCCGTGAAATCCCTCAATCCCAAGCAAAAGGCTTCAGTTTTCTTGCATAGGCTCTGGAGCACCACAATGAAGGCACCATATGGTGGTCAGATATTGTGTATATTAACCCACAATACAACAATCTATTATTTCTGAAGCTGACCCTATGGAGGGGCTAATGAAATAATTCTACCAATTTGTGAAATGCCAGAAAATTTTACAGCTGTAGTTGTGTACATACATGCATGTGTGCATGTTTATGCGAATGCACACATAGTATACATATAAATATATAGTATACACATAGTATAAATATAAATATGGGGGAAATTATGTCAGTCTCTTCTTCCTTAAATTCTTCTTCTCCTCCCAACTCCTCTTTGTACCCCTTTCCTTCCCTTCCCTCCCTCTTTCTCTTCCTCTCCCTCTCCTTAGGACACAGGTATGCTTGCCAGAATCAGGCAGGGATACTGTCATAAGTGATCTTACTAGCAGACATTTGCCTTACTTGAAAAAAAAAAGATAGACTCAGTTCCCCTTTTTCTTCTATCCTTGTATACAGCAAGGTGGTGTAGTGGATATAGCATTGGGCCTGGAGTCAGGAAGACCTGAGTTCAAATGTGACCTCAGACACTTAACTGGCTGTGTAACTCTAGGCAAGTCACTTAACCTTTGCCTCAGCTTCCTCAAATATAAAATGAGATAATAATTGCACCTACCTCCTAGGGTAGTTGTGAGGATCAAATGAGATATCTGTAAAGTACTTCTTAACACAGTGCTTGGCACTTAATATTTGTTGCTTTCTCCATTGCTCCCCAAATACTAGACTTGTAGAGCCCAAGCATGAAGAATATTTTGTAAAACCACCACTATTTAGATTCTAACAGATGCATTCTTAGGGTAATCCTGTATAATACATAAAAAATAAAAAACCCAGATACTCTGGAATCACCAAAATGAACAACAGCTAAAAGGAGAGGGACCTTTGCTTTGTTCACCAAGGGTTAGGAACTCTGCCCCCTTTCCAGACACCAGTCAACTTGGGGCTTTGCTCACTGTCTTCCAAAACAGACTACCAGCTAATTTAATTATGTAGGATCCAGAGTGCATGGGGCAACATTTGAATTGAATCCTAAATTTTTATAGTACTTTACTATTTCCAAAGTGCTTTCCCCAACAGAATTCTGCAAAGTAAGTAGTGTATTATCATTTCCATTTTACAGATGAGAAAACTGAGGTCCAGAGATGTGACATCTTTCCAAACATCACAGTTAATACGTGGCAGTATTGGAATTAGACTGTAGGTGTCTGTACTCCAAATCCAACACTCTTTCCACTAACACCATGGCTTATGTCTAGACAGTGAGAAGTTCCTAGGTTTCTGAGGGTTTTTACTTGCATGCACCTATACGAAGGAAGTAACTTCTCTGTACTGGTTCTATGAAGGCCTGGACTGGTACAGAAAATAAGAATCCCAGTATGCTTTGATAGCCTTAAGTCCTGCCCACCTTGGAAGCACAGATCTGTAAGGATATTAGGCAAGACAACAGTGGCTAAATTTTCCACAACTTGTCTACATCCTAAAAACATCTCTAAGATCATCTAATATGGGGGAATTCCCAAACCAAAAGGTGACCAACAGGCTATAAGATCCTCAAACAAATGGAGCTTTCATTTGAAATCATCCTACCTTCCCATAATGCCCAGCAGGCATTTTATAAAGTCAACTTAAGCTTATGGCAAAAGTATAGTTTTCTAGCTCTAGATCCAGAAATATAATGTTCATTACAAATATTCCTTTTCCAACATACATATTTATTCTATTTATTGGCCAGACCAATTGGAGTAGTTATTTTTTAGGTTATTCCTTCCCCTACTTTTATGCAAGTTTTCCAAGATACATTTTCCTTACATTTCTATATAGCAGAATGTCAATTAGGTGAATAGCTGGCTTCACACTCCACATAGTCTCCCCTGGGGAGTATTCATGTGTATTCCAGAGCTGTTGGTAGGATTATCTCCAATGAGGCACTGATACCTCAAACTGACATTTGTCCAGTTCAGTGTGCTACAGTGGGAAAAGTCACTTAGGAGAATTCAGGAACACCTGCTGGCAACAGAGATTAAACTTGTCAGGCAAGGGTTTCAGCAAGCAGAGGCACTGGGGAGGATTTACAAATGAGTCACTATAGCAAGAAAGGAGCCCCCAATCACTCAATGCTATCTCTTCTTATGAAAAACCAGAGCCTGGAATACACAGTAAGAAAATAGAGTGTGTGTGTGTACTTATGCATAAAGGAAACAAACCTGTCAATGATGAATCAAGTACCATCAGTTAATAAGTTAATAACAGGTTTGGTAGAAATTCCTTGCCTGTCTTCTGTCTTTGTAGGAATCTTGAGACAGAGTCCCTTATGTCTTCCATAAATATTTGGATATCAGAAATACTAATAACATCCTAGCAGCTAATATTACTCAGTAACGTCTGAGACAACACAGCAGGAAGAGAGAAAAACCATCCTCCCACTCCCAGGTATTTCCAAACTCGCCTCAATTTACTCTGTTAAATCAGCGGTAGGACAATGGAGTCAAATCACCTGGGTTCAAATCCCATTTTCACTGTGTAATTTTAGACATGTAATTCCACATTGGTGAACTTCAGTTTCTTCATTTGTAAAATGGGGCAGGGGGAGGGTTTAAGATAATTTCTAAGATCCCTTCAAGCTCTATATTCTATGATCCTATATTATTTCTGCTCTTAGCCTACCTATATTTCACTCAGCTGGGCTGAGGGCAGGTCTTGGACAAGAAAATAACAATGTGGGGAAGGAAGTTTAAAAAGAGTGATGGAGATTCCTATGGAGAGAGTCCTAGAAATGTGGCAAATAAAACAAGCTACCCTTCCTGGTCCCTTTCCTTCCAATTATCATAGGGTCATAGGATTCAAATCTGGAAGAGGTCTTAGAGATATAGTTACTTTCTGTGCAAATGGATCAGGAAACCAAGCCCCAAGAGATAGTGACCTGCCCAAAGTCACAAAGTAAATTACAGAGCCAGAATCTGAACCCAAGTCTTCTAAATAAAAATCCAGCACTCCTAAAGTCTTCCCCCTACCTTGGGACAGTCCTCTTACTGACATATGTGCGGAGTCACAGGAGAATTCTGTAAGGCACTTGAGAATAACTGAGCATGTGAGGAAGCAGGGGTTGTATTTGTTATGTTAACAATTAAATTAAGAATTTGAAAGAATCCCCATCATAGCATACCAGACAAGTTATTATTCAGCCTGTGTGAAGACCTCCAAGCAGGGTGGATTCATGATCTTGAGGCATGTCATATACTTTGGGAAAACTCTTAATTGTTAGGAAATTCTTCCAGACATTGTGCCCAAATGTGCTTTCTGAAACTTCTAGCCATTGAAAAGAACAAGTCGATTTCCTCCCCCATAAGACAGCCCGGTACTTGAAGTAAGTGATCATGTCCTAACTGTCCTTTTGAGGGGCAGGAAGGAGTCTTGGAACATGTAATGGAAATACATATTTTGGCAAGTGATATAGGCCTAGAGCCATAAATAATTCTGATTCACAACAACCTTTTAGTATGGCTTCTTAGTATTATTAGACTATGTGAGTTGTGGCTGAAAATATTAATCACTAGATAGCCAACCTTGTGGATATGAGCCCCTCTTTACTTAGCCAGGGTGGCTCTTGGATGAGAAATGCAAAATCTTTTCCAGAGGCTGTACTCAAAGTTTTTCCAGGCTAGTTTCACCTATCAGAGTTTATGTTCACTTGGCATAGCCTTTAAGAGCCCAGGGTCACTTCCCTCTTACGGCAAGGAAAGGAATTACAGGATTTCTGAATTTAAAAAAAAAAAATCCAATCAAGTTGCAAATGGTTGCAGGGTCTTGCCTAAGCAGCTGGGGGGTATACTGGATAAGAACAGTGGGCCTAGAGAGTCAGGAAGACCTGAGCTCAAATGTGGCCTCAGACTCTTAGTGGATGTGTGACCTTGGGCTAGTCACTTAAGACATTCTGGCTCAGTGTCTTCACCTGAGCAGTGTTTCAAAGAGAACAGTTAATTATTTCCTCATCACTGCAGTAGCTGGCCCTGGTGTTTGCTGAGTAATGCCACCAATTCACTCTCTAAAATGACCAGGAGGAATGATAATGGCACGTTACTTTCTTTTTCTGCCTTCTGTACTACACCACCTAGAATTTAGTGGGAGGGAACAAACATTTATTAAACTCCTATTATCTATATGCTAGGCACTGTGCTAATTACTTTACACATACTGTCACAACCTTAGGACACAGCTACTGTTATTAGCCTCATTTTACAGTTGAGGAAACTGAAGCAAAGGTTAAGTGACTTGCCTAGGGTCATGTAGACATTCAGTGTTGGAGAATGGATTTGAACTGAGTCTTCCTGACTCCAGTCAAGGCATTCTATCCACTGCACTGTCTAGCTGTTTCAGGCAATTCTGTTATCAGGGCTCTGGACTTAAGATGATGGGCAGTTCTTTCTAGCCTCACTGGGCTAGCTTGACTAGTGTCCCTCAAAATGTCATGCCTCACAAATCCAAAGGTCATCTGACTATTTTCGAGGTCTCTTGAGGAAGGGATCTTTGTTCAGGTATGGTTTAAACTAGATAGTCTCTGAGGTCCCTTCCAACTCTGGGACTTTGAAGACTTTTGTATTTTCTCCCTGACGTGGGGAATGCAATCAGTGAGCAGCCATTTCCCCATTCCAACTAAGAAAGCAACAGCACAGTCTGCTTTATCACTTTCCAGGCCATCTGTCTTTGGCTTCTGGTGAGTTCTCTGTACTGCAGAAGGATGCTGCATGATAACTCTAACTTGCTGGACTCTTCAGTAAAAGTAACCAAGGTGTCAGAGGGACATATAGACCCATACGATACCTTTATTACCACCCAAGTTCATAGAATATGGAATGTTAAAGCCATAAGAGGAATTAGAAAATGAAATGTTAGAATATAGAATGTCAGAGCTAGAAAGGGCTTTAAAAAGCATTTAATGAAATCCCCTTTCAATTTAGAGAGAAGGAAACTGAGGCTCATAGCATCTCAGGCCTAGGACAAAGAATCCAATGACTGGCAGAACTGAACATAACAACAGGAACATCCCGGTGCTTGACACAAGGAAGAAAAGTAAATCAGACAAAACCTCCTTACAAACCTTGCCCACCCTCCGTCCCCCTGAATTCCACAAACGAGAGCATTTCCAAGGTCACACAATGAGTTGTGAGCCTACAACCCTTCTGAACTCTTTCCACCATGATCCCCCCAAATCCTGCTTTAGTGCATTTGAGAGATTAAGCTGAATGACGCTTGCCCCCAGGGAAAGGGCATGACGGGGCTGACTGCTGAGAACCGGCACTTCGGGTACCAGTGTGCCACGTCTCTACAGCACTGCTCACCCCTCTCTCCAGACCCCCTGCTGTCTGTGGTCCCTCCCCTCCCCATTCGGACTCGTCTCTGGGTCACACGGACGCGAGCCTTGGGCATCCTGGCTCCTTGACTCCTTGCCCCCCAACCCACCGGCTGCCACACCCAAACTGACCTATTTGCACAATCTAGACACATCAAAGCCCCCGGGTGGGCCCCTCCCCCCTTTCCCCAGGGCTTTCCCCAGGACTCCAGGAGGATGGACCCCTTTCCACCCTGGTCCTGGCGGGGTCATTCTTCTCAACCGGCTCCTTCCCCCAGGCCCAGGATCGGGTCCTCTGCCTCCGCCCCCCATCCCCATCCCAGGGTGTCCACCATTAACTCCATTACCAGTTGTCCCCCTACCCGCCGCGTACTGTTCTCCTTCTTGCACCAACCCAAAGGCTGGGGGGGGCGGTCTCCTCTGGTCCCCCTCCCCCGGTTCTTCCCCCGGCCCCCCACCCCTCGCCGGTCCTTCCCCCTCCCCCTCGGGGTTTCCTAGGTCCGCACCGTTTCATTCCCGGTACAAGGCAAGAGGGGTGTTCAGGGGACGGAATGCGGAGGCCCGCTCGCTGCCTAGAAGGGGGCACACACCCTCTGCTCCCCACTCCCCCGACCCCCCGTTCCCCCTGCCCCTCCTTTCCCTACCTCTCTACCTGGCCGCCTGCGGCTCCCGACGCAGCCTTTCCCAACGACTTTTCTGCGCACGCGCGCCCAGGCTTCTCCGCTGGCGGCACGCGAGGGTTCGGCACGTCGCCTGTCAATCAGAAGTTGGCTCCACCCCCCTCTCTCCCAGGTGGTCTGGGAGTTGTAGTTATTTCTCCGCTCAGAGAGCTGGGCCTGGGAGTCGGATAGGGAAAAGAGAAGCATAGAGGGGTGTGGACCCTGACTGCGGAGACGCCTAAGCAGCAAGGAGGCGTCTGGAGAGGTGTGTTACTGCTTGTGTCAGGGACGGGGACCATGGACAGCGAGAGGTCTTCATGCCACCGTAGGATTTAGAGCTGGAAGGGACCTTAGCGGGCAAATCCGAGCCCAGGGGCATTTACGGATGGGGAAACTGAGGCCCACATCGATCAAGTGTTTACTAAACGCGGCTAACACAGTGCCAGGTGCAAGGGGTGCTAGTACGCAAAGAATGAAACAGTTTTTTGGCATGAACTTACATTCTGCTGAAGGATTATGTATTTTACAATTACCAGACCCTGAAAAAAATGTGAGAAGATACCCCTTCCCCTCACCCCATTCCTTTGCAGAGGAGGGAGGTCTGCCAGTGCGGAACACTGCATGTGTTTTGAGACTTTTTTGATATATTGATTGATTTTGCTGGGTATTTTTCTCTTATTTCTCTCTTTGTCCTCTTTTTTTTTTAATCTTTTAAAAATGTTTGTTGTATGAGATGCCTTTCTGAGAGGGAAGAGGAAAAGAAATACTGGGAGAAATTATGGTGATGTGAAAAATCAGATACCACTAAAATTATTTTTTAAAAAATACAAATATACAAATACATATGAAGTAGTTAATTATACACAAGGTAGTAGAGTCAGGAAAGGCTTCATGTAAAAGATGATGCCTAAGATATGTCATAAAGGAATAGAAAGGTCTCTGAAGCAGAGGTAAGAAGGAAGTACGTTTCAGGCATGATGGATGGCCAGTGCAAAGAGACAGAGGGGAGATAAAATTTCCTGGGTAATAAGATGTGAAAGAAGTCCATTTTATCTGAATTACAGAGTAAGGGAGGAGGAGTAATATCCAAAGAGGCAAGAAAGATAGGTCGAGGCCAGTCTGGATAGGGTTTTAAAAACTAAACAGAGAAGTCTGTGGTTTATTCTCAAGGCAATAGGAAGTCACTGGAGTTGACTGAATAAGGGGAAATCACATCTCCAGATCAAAGCTTAATGAAAATTGCCTTGGAAGATGTGGTGGATGGACTGAACCGGTAAGAGATCTGAAATAGGGAAACAAAGTAGCAGACAGTTTCCCAGAGATCTTATGTGACTTATTTAAGGTCACAGAGGTAGTATGTGGTAAAGTTAGGACTCAAACTCAGGTCCTGTAACTCCAGAGGTTCTTTCTACTCCACAGGTTTGCCCAAGGTCATACAGGTATATGAGGTATGGAATTTGACAGGAATTTTTATGTAGTTGGTTTTGGGATGAGATTGGGCTAAGGGCCGTAATATCGGCAGTGTGGTACAGTGAGAAGAGCCCTAGAATGGGAGTCGGCATACCTGTCTTTGGGTTTCCCTTTCTGGTCTCAGTTTCTTCGTCTACAAAATGAATGGGTTGGATTAGATGATTTCTGTCTTTCTTCCTAACTCTAAAACTTTGTTTTCTATCCTTTCCTTGTTTTAATATCCCTTTTAGTTTTAACATTCCTTATTCTATGTTCTAAGGTCCCTTCCAGCTCTCACATCCTGTAAGGAAGTCACACTCTAAGGAGGTCATGCATATGAGCACAGAATCATTTGGACCCCTTGACCACATGGACCACAGTTACATGCATAGCAAAGAAGCCAGTGCCTAGGATTAGAGGCTTGAGGTCATCTAGAAGAATGGATTCCAACCTTTTCAAATATGAGAACTCCCCACATACAATACTAGTTGTACCATGGGGTTCATTGACTGAGGATATGCGTGATAATAAAGTGCTACTATAAATTCAGTAATTTATTTAAAGTAATTTTGATATTACCAACCCTAGCAAAACTATAAATTGTATAAATAATATGAACTAATAAAAAAGTAATTAAAGTACAATAAATAATATAGATATATATTTGAAAAATGGAAACCTGAGGGATATTGAGTCTATAGAAGGTACATTTACTTGTGCATTTAGCCGAATATTTTGTTGGAGCAAAATAAGGATTGAAATTGTACTGTTTGGGGCATATCTTCAAGGATCCCTTGAAATAGCTTCACAGCCCCACCCCAGAGGCCCTTGACTCAGAAGTTGGACACCCTAATTTTGAAGTTTGGAAAAGTGAGGCCAAGAGAAGTGAAATGACCTGTACAACCTCCCATAAAAAGGGGGATGGCCAGGTTATGAGCCTAGGTCTTCTGACCCTAAAGCAGTGACCTTTCTGGTTAAGCACAGTTTTGTGCTGGTTAGGTACCCCAGAAATACTGTGTTTCCAGGGAACCTGTGTGTCCTATACCAAGGAACTCAGCATTGCACCATCGTGAGTAGGGAATATGTTAGCCTGAGTTACAAGCAGATATAAGGGAGGTGTCACTTTCACAGTGACTTAGGGCATCACATTCTCTGAAACACGCTTCATCTTGCTGAAGAGGGAGACACACTTAACTGATGAGTGATTAGCTTTCCCCTGAGGAGCCATAGGCCTGTGGTTTCTGGTGAGGTTTCCAAGGCAGGCTGCAGTTACTCTGTCAGAGTGTACATGGCCCTGACACTGATCTGAGAGGACTACGTAAGGTGGTAACAGGAGAATACCAAAGGGGTCATGGATATTATGGCACCTGTGGCAACTGGTGTTGAATGTAGGAATGTACTAGGGAGACACTTTGGCCTTTATTCTACCCCAATTTCTGCTTCTTCTCTTGCTTCTCTCATGCTTCCCTCCCGTTTTGACTCATATCATCTGAATCTCTGACTTAGAAAGAGCTTCAGGGCTCACCTTCCTGAGCGGGAGTCCCAGGAGTTCAGTTGGTGCATGTGGGGCAGAGGACCTGAGTTTGAGTACCATCTCTATTACTACCTATGTGACCTTGGACTAATGGATTTACATCTCTGACCCAAGTTTCTTCTTGTATAAAATAAGTGGATTAGGCCAAATGGAGAAGAAAATAAACCAAACATTTGAGTATCTTCACCAAGAAAACTTCAAATGAGGTCACAAAGAGTTGGACATGATTGAAAAATGACTGAAACAGGCCAAATAAGTGATCTCCAAGGTCTCTTCTAGCCCCAAACCCTCTGATTTCTCTAAAATCAATGACAAGTGGTCCAAGGGGAAGGACTTCATGGGTTGAAAGAAAACGTTGCTCTACCACTTACTAGCTGTGGGAGCTCAGGGAGTTCAAGTGTGTATTGAGTGCCCATTGCATATCAGGCTCCGTGTTAGGCACTGGGAATAGAAACCAAAGTTGAAACAATCCCTGCCCTTAATGTGAAATTATCTTTTCTATTCTTCCAACCCCTTTGTCCCCAATTCTTAGGTCAGGGCTTTCAAATGGATCATTTGACTAAATCCTTGCCTCCCAGGCAGCATATCGTGGACACACAAAAATTTATCAGAATTCATTATGTTGCCTTAGGGCTCTCTGTAATTTCAACATAATTATGGAGAAGTATAATATATAGTTCCTGCTTCCAAAGATTTTATAATCTGTTAGAGATGACAAGTATTCATTCATTTAATAAACATTTGTTAAGTGCCTGTTATATGAGAAAACTCTTCTAGGACTGAGATATAGAATTTAGAGAAAACATTGTCCCTGTCCTCATGAAACTTACCATTAAGTAAGAAAAGTAAAACACATATAAACCTAATATATGATATTGCATAAATGCACTAAAGTATTACAAACGTGAGATCCACGGGTGAAGGCTTCATAGTGGAGGTACAGTGTAGTATAAGTTGGATTTTAAAGTATGTCAAAATTTAGTGAGTAAAGAGGTGGATGGAGGGACACATTATGAAGTACCAAGAAATGAGCAGAAGTCCAGACTGGGCTGAAGACCATTAAGGCAGTGAAATGTAGAAGGAAGAGCCCTGAGAGTCAGGAGTCCTGAAATTGGCTGCTCTCTCTCTAAGAACCTCAATTTCCTCATATACAAAACAAATAGGTTGGACTAAGTAATCTACAAGATATAGAAGACAGAAGAATACATGGTACATTAGGGTAACAGAAAATTTTAGTTGGAGTACAGGACAGGTGCATAAAGTAAGATCAATCAAGGTTGGAAGGAAGGAGATGTACCAGATTAGAGAAAGTGTTGAATATAAGACAAATGAAACGGAACTCTATTTAGGAGCTAATAAGAAGTCACAGCACATCTTTGAATCAGTGGGTAACATAACTTAATCCACAGATAAGAAAGATTATTCTGGCAGTAGAATGAAGTTAAGCATATACAAACTAGGCAATTAACAGTACAAGATGAAGGCATGAGGTATCACAAGACAGTACGTGATAAGTGCTCAACGACTCATGCAAACAATAAATGTTATGAATTCACAAGAGAACACAGCAGTCTCTGCTGTTTGGGGATATTTCCTTGCATTAGAGGAACATAGGGACTGCCAAAGCTGGAACCACCAGCTGTGTAGGACATCTGTCACCTTCAGAACAGATAACAGTCTAATCTCCTATGGCTTCAGCAAACATAGGGAGGCATTATAGGGACTTGAACTGGAGTCCAGGCAATAAGGTGCAAATTACAGAGAAAGCATTACTGATCATTTTCAGTTCAGGAACAAAGAGTTCCCAAAACATTCCCAGGGTAGAGATGTTTGTGAAACTAATCTGTAAGAGTGGACAAAAAGGAATATGAACAAGTAGAGGGGTTGACCTTGAAAAGAAGCAAGTAGACATCTGATCCTTGAAGGAAGAGTGGGAGAGAGCCTACTATTTCCTAAACATCCCAATCTACATTTTTACTACTTTATTTGTTAAAAGTTGTTCTTGGTTTTGCTTTTTGGTTTGGTTTCCCCTCCTGATATCAGGCCTAAATGTGCTTCTTTGCATCTTTTTCCCATTATTTCTGGTTCTGCCTTCTGGAGTGAAATCCAATAACTCTTTCTTTTGACAGTTCTCCAAATACTAAAAGACAGTTGTCATATCCTCTCTAAGTTTTCTAAATCTTCTCTTTGCCAGGCTCCTCAGTTCCTTCAAATGTTCCCCACATGGCAAGGGCTAGTTGTTCCTTTGCTGGACACACTGTAGTGTATCATCAGTGTCTTTAAACCTCAGGAAGCCATAATTTTATACAATCCTTCTAGTGGGGTCTGACTCAGGCTAAATACAGGGCAACTGTCGCAGCAAGCACACTGACACATCCAGGATGGCCTGCTAGCACAGGTTCTTAGATCTGCTTTTCTGAAAGGAAAGCAACTTTTGAGGGGTCAGCAATCTTCTTTAATCACATATACCAACAGAGAAAATTCAAGCAGAGAAATAAAGATTAACAGATAGAGCTTCTAGTGTTTGACTATAAGCAATACATACATCACAGATCAACAAACAGCTCCAACTGTCTATTACATACATACATAGTTACCAGAGAGAGAAGCCCCAACAACTAGGTTTTTGTGTGGTTCTGGATATTTTGGTTTTTAATATGATTAGTTGTGTTAATTATTTTCCTAAGGTTGAATCATCCTTGCTTCCCTGCTATAAATTCCACTTGGTCATAATGAATGATTTCTTGGATAAATCACTTGATTAAAATTTCCATGTCAGTATCCATTAGTGAAATTGGCATATAGTTTCCCTTCTGTGTTTTATTTTTTCCTGGTTTAGGTATTAGTACTATATTTATCCCCTAGAAGGATTCTAGTAGGGCACTTTCTTACTTTGTAAGAGTAATTTGTGAAGTACTAATTGTTCTTCAAAAGTTTGATAAGAATTCTCCTGTGAATTATCCTTATCCATCAGGATAAGTTTTGCCTCTTCTCCCCTCCTCTTCCCTTTGGTAATTCCTTTACAACTAGCTTCATTTCCTTATCTAAGCATTAAGTTGAGTTATTTAAAATCTCTACCTGGTCCTTTAATAGTTTGGGTATTTTAGATTTTTGGAGGTATTCTTCAATTTCTTTTGTGTTCTTAGTTTTGTTAGCATAAAACTGTACATAATATATTCTGATTGTTCTTTTTATTTCTTCTGGTTTTGTTGTGATTTCACCTTGCTAATTTGATTTTTTGTTCTCTGCTTTTTCATCAGAATAACTGTGTTTATTGATTTTTCTAATCTTTTCAAAGAGCCAGCCTTTAGTTTATTTATTGTTTCTATTTTTCTGTTTACACTTTATGTATCTTCCCATTAATTTTTAATATCTCTGCTTTTGTGCTTATTTGCGGTTTGATTAAATTTTGGCTTTCTAATTTCTTAAAATGTATATTCTTTTCATGAATTCTCTTTTTTTCACATTTTATTAATAAATTTTTGTAGGGATACAATTTTTCCCATAAGGACTGCTTTAGCTGCCTCCCAGAAATTTTGGTGTATTGTTTCATCATTATTATTTTATTTTGTATAGTTCTTAATTGTTTCTACGATTTGTTCTTTGACCTATTCATTATTTAGGATTGTAGGCACTCTCTTTAAGGACTGTGCCACCTTTTGCACATTCATCCTATATTACTTGACTTTGTTTTCATCCTCATCTTAAAAAAACATCTAAGTTGCTTGCTGAGTTTCCTTTTATACACATTGCCCTTGTCAAACAATTCCTATTTTTCTCCTCTTTAGAGTTGTTTCCCGTTGTGCCTTTAGCACTCATATCTTAAGTGTTTCCTTCCATCTAAATAGGAGGGAAAAGGGAAAAAAAAGAATAAGGGGAAATTAGAAGGAGGAGAGGTTAAGAGAGGGATTAGTCCTAAACAAAACAAATCCTAACAAAGGATATACAAAAATATTTATGGCTCTTTCTGAGGTGCTCATAAATTGGGGAATAGATAAATAGGTTTTAGTATATAAATGCTATAGAATACTATTGTGCTGTAAGAAATGATGAAGGGACAGTTTCACAGAAATCTGGGAAGACTTATGTGAACTGATGCAGTGAAGCAGAACCAGAAGAACAATTTATATACAGTAATAGTACTATGGTAAGGATCATTGTAATTGACCAACCACAGTTCTGGAGGACTGATATGAAACATGGTACCTGCCTCCTGACAGAGAAGTCAAAGACTCAGAGTTCAGAATAAGAAATTTTATTTTTCCCATTTGCTCATGGTCAATGTGCAAATTTCTTTTTCTTGACTATACACATTTTAATAGGGGTTTTCTTTTTCTTTTCTCAGTTGGAGGGGGAAGAATTGGAATGGGAAGAAAAAAAGAGGTGGATTTTTATTAATTAAAAAAATAAAATGTAATTTAAAAATAGTCCATTGTTAATTTTAGAGAGGGTATTTTCAGCTGAGTGCCGAAGTTGGAAGCCAGATTACAAGGCATTGAAAAGTGAGTGTGTAGAGGAAATGAAAGAAAATTATAGGCAGTTTTTTGAAAAATTTGGCTGTGAAAGGGAGTAGAGAGATATATAACAGCTTGAGGTATATTTTCTACCCGGTCAGGAATCTATCATCCTGAAAACTTAATTCAAAGGGCAAAAGGCCACATAGCAACCTCGGTTATTTTCTTAGCCAGCTATTCATTTCTAAAATCAAGTTGTATCTTCTATATCCTTACCTTCCCTGGGCACCAGTGAAGAAAATACAACCTATGCCCTTATGCACTTAGGTTTCTTACTCAAGACTTTTAATATTTTGATAATACTTCTTTAGGTTCTTTCTTTCTTTAGGAGTATCCTTTGTACTCACATAATTCACCTAAGTGGGTAATAGTTATATGTTTTGATAAATCTTGGGAGGCTCTTTATTATATTTTAGATACTGTATGTGCTCTGGGAGGATAAAAGAGCAATTTTTTATTCTGTTGGGTCAAAAAATAGCTGCCTCAGTATTCCTGAACAGGGAATAGCTAACCACCCGTGTTCTTCACTTCTTTCTCTGACCCTTACTGGATAATCTCCTATGTGACAGCTTCTGTGGAGGAAAAAAAGAAACATCTACTTCATCTTCTGTACGATAAGGCTCCTTCTTCAGGAAGATCATTCATTTTTTTTAAACTCTAAGTATACAACTGACCTTTCTCCTTCCTGCCTTTTCTCTTCTCTGTGATATTTTTCTACTCTCTCATATCCTGACAAAAGTCATTTTTTTCTCCACCCTCTGAGATATTTTCTTTCCCCCAAATGACTTTCTGTGACACTTCTGCCCTAAATCTTTAAAAAGCAAAGCCATTCTCGACAATTCTACTCATTGGTCCCTCAGACTTTTTTCTCAGAAGATTCTATCTGAACTAGCCTGAGGAAAAAGAATTTTTGATTAATAGAAATCGAATAATTTTCTCTTGTTGTACAGAATCTTCTGAGGGGGCAAGAATTGGAGGCCCAGGGTGATATCACATAGAGGATGGAAAAAGGAAGGGTTAATGAGGGTCAGCTGGGACGATGTCCAAAAATTCTCCATTGTAGTGAGGCAAATCTTCCTGAGGGAGGTATCCAAACAATCTAGGGAACTGACACCTACCTTCCTGGAGTAGTGCTGATTTATCAAAGGCACAGCGTCTGGAAAATTGAACACATAAGCCCTTTAACCAAGGGGTCTTACATCTAGGTTGTTTTAAAGGTCCATTCCCCTGCTCCACAATACCAGGTTCTTGGGGATGATTTAGAACATGGAAAACCTACTAATGTAGTGATGATGGGCCCAATTCCATACGTTCATTGTAATAAAATGGGTACCCTCATCATAAGCAATAATACCAGGGGGTCCCTGGGCAAGAAGGATATGTTTTATAAGAACCTTGATAATAACTGCAGCAGGAACAGCCAATTGCCATGACAGTTTCATATCCTAAATTGGTGTTGACTGCAGGGAGGGCAAATATCTTGCTTGTAGATGGAAGAAGAGCGCCATTATAATCATTCTGCCAATCAGAGCAAGTTGAGAAGCACATGGGATCATACCATACTGATCCCTCAATGATGATGCTCTCACTTGCACAAAGATTTAAGGGCAGGCAGGAGTGGCTTTGTATGATATCTTGGTTAAGGGGTCGTATATCTCTATATTCACCACAGCATAGCATCACAGCTTCTATTGTCTACATTGATCATGAATCCAATCCCCAATTTCTAATAATCTTCCAAGGGTATCCATCAGTCTGGTTTTTCAGTTCATTAGAGATCTATAATGTCTGCAATGGAGGCTAATATGTTCCACAACATCATGCTCAAAGAAACATCAGCAAAATTCTTGCACTGATTCTGACTCCCTAATTGAGAGCCTTTAATTGTCCAATTCTGTCTCTTCAGGCCCCAAACCACTCAACCAAACCCGTAGCCTATATTCATACACACACGCACACACATTCATATAGATCTACACACATATGCATATATATGTATGTGTTTGTATTTGCATGTGTATATTCACATACACATATACATACATGCATACATACATACACACATATACACACACATATATATTTTGCTCCATCCTTCAAGACTCTCTCATAGGACAACCATGTTAGTTTACTCTACTGAAGTGACTGGTTAAGATCCTTCATTATCCCTGTTCACTTTCTTGATAGCTTCTGAAGCTCATTTGAGTATCTTCGTTTTTTTTTTCCAATGAGGCAAGTCATCAGCAACCACTTGAAACAATTATCTTCATACATTCCCGCAGCCCCAGGCAATCAGGATTAAGTGACTTGCCCAAAGGTCATGCAGCTAATAAGTGTCAAGCATCTGAGTCCTAATTTGAACTCAGTTCCTCCTGAATCCAGGGCTGGTGTTCTATCCACTGCACTACCTAGCTGAACCAGAAACAATTATCTTCAAGAGCTAATTTCTGATAGGTAAGGGCCCACTGGACTAATAAGGGATAGTGGGTGGATAATGCATTTGACCTGGGAGTAGAGACTTAGCCTCAGTCAATATCACTGTCTTTCATGAAGGACACTAATACCTCAGGAGTGTGGACAAGTGTGGTCTTGGATGTGCCGTTTCTATTTGACAATTGTCTGGTGTCCTACATACCTTGTTAGATGACCCATCATTTTACCCAACTCATGACTGGCAAGATTGAATGAAGGGTAATCATGTGACTTTGGATCCTCTGTTTAGTTGCAGCCAGAAACCGATAATATGTGAACAGTTGCTTCTGGAGCATAGCATATAACAAGTGGCTGCTTCTAGGAGTTTATGGCTTCGGAAGACCAGTGACCATTTAATTTGGCCACTCTGGTGTTTTCCAAAGGTTCTATTTGACTTTGTTCTTATGAGCAGAGATCTCTAGGAACATGTGCCTCATAGGACCATAAGCTCCCAAGAGGAGAGATTGCTGGATAGCCTACTTTAAATCTCTTATGACTACAATCTAGTCTGCCTGCCATACACACACAAAGGTAAATTTATAAGCATTTCAGTAAATAGGAATCATCAAAATACCCACACTTGGAATAATAGGTTCTTCAAAACCAAATAAGACCAATAAGCCTTTGTACTTCCTTCTTAGTCTCTTAGTCTGTGTGAGAAAAAGAGCTTGTGGTAAACTACATCTAGAATCATTTGGGCTCTTCCTATTGAATATATCCCTTATAATTTAACTGAACTGACTGGACTCTGGATATTCTTAATACTTGTACTCCTAATACTTGTATCTTGTACGAACCATCTAGGACCTTTGCCCCTTACGCCTCATCTGATCCGATTAGCCTTGCATCATCAATATAATGATGGATATCAATGACCTTAGGTAATGAATGGGGCCTTTTTCAGGTCACTGGCCACTGAATTGTGGTAAAAGTGAACTAACTGGTTATAATTGGTCTCAGCAACAGGGATATAAAAGAAAGAGTTATCAAGATCAGTAACCTCACAACATTCATCTGAAGACTGAGCTATCTGTTCTACCACGCTAACAAGATCAGGAATGGCTAAGCAGTCAGCATAACTACATTGTTCAGTCCTCAATAGTCAACTGGTAATCTCTAGGTATTATTTATCTCTCTTCTTCATTTGTCACATAGTGTTATTAAAAAAGGAATTCATATAACAAGAATACAAGTCTCTATCTCCATTATGAGGGAGGAAATATCTGTCACCATACCCCAACTCCCCTGAAGCCAATATAGTTTAATATTAACTACATAGGATGGGTCAGGCAACTCCAAGAGCTTTAATTTAGCTCTACCTACAGTAATTGTCATAGAAGCTACTGTAAGCCCTTGGGACTGACTCTTAGGAAATCATAATATCCATAGCTACAATACATTCCCCTGATCATCTATCGTACCTGAAATCCAAACTGGGGATCTTTTACCCATTTTTACCTGAATAAGGTCAATTCTTTTCTTAATGGTTTGTTCACTCAAAGCACTGATAGAAATGGGAGTGCCCCCACAAGAACATTGATGGTCCCCTAGTATAATTGTAATTTGGCTTCCAATATGCAGCAGGCTCTTCTGTGTTTGGTGCCTCTTCCCATCCGCCTCACCCCACACTATCTTCCATGCCACAGCAACTCAGGTGTATGACCTCTCTCCCAGGGCCCAAGCTCTGGAGGAAACTGGGTCCTCTACTTAGGGGAGTTCACTCCACTAGTCCCTCAGTGGCTGTGAACGCCAGTCTAGAGGTGCAGACTGACCAAGTGAAGTAGGGGCTTTTAGGGGTGTCCTAAATTTGGATGGGGAGAAGGGCCTTTGGTATCAAATATCTCAATACAATTATACTAACACACTTTCATAGGTTATTTATCAATAACCTTATCACTCTGTGTTTCAAAAGTTGTTCCTAGAGTTCATTATGGAAGAGAGTATCATCATCTTCTGACCACCTAACATGATGGTGGGCATCATGCCTCTTCTTGACCTCTCCATATCTCCTGGTGTTCTGCCTAGGGGAAGGTAAACTCCATGACCAAAAGCTGCCTTTTTTCCTCTGGGTTTAGTGGCTACATTTCTTGCTCAAAGATCAAGCCTTGAACCCAATTCACTCTGGACCTCATGGACTGGATAGCAAGTCCCCATCCACCTAGCACAGAGTAGATGTAAGAACTAAATAGTAATTGTTTCTCTTTTACCCAGGAGCCCTGAGGGTCTTCCCCTCCCAGTTTGATTTTTTTTAGATTGAAGGGGCCATCCATTGAATAACTTAAAGAAGCCTATTCACTGAATGGATGTGTCTCACTCAAAGTGAGAATGTGATAAGACCTTGGCTTGAAAGGACCAGGGTCTCACATTGTATCCTGGGCCATCTCCAGTTGTCCTGATGAATGTCAAACCACTGGACCCAGATGGCTCAGGAGAAGAAGGTGAGGTTGGTGACCTTGCACAGCGCTCCCTCACTCAAATCAAAGTCAACTGCAAGTCATGTCATCATCCTGATGTCATGGTCTTCTTCTAGAACAAAGGATAAACACAAAAACAGCAGCCTACTTTATTTGAATAGCTGCTGGGCCAACCTCAGTCTCCTCCTAAAACTCCACCAATTGATCTGTCTAGGTTTATGTATTCTCCTGGCAAAGACTCATAGTTAATGCCTGAACAAATCATACAATTAGATAAGGCTCCATCTAAGAGGTATCATATTATTCCTAAAGCAAGTTAGTCAAGGCAGTGGAGTTATTAGAAGGGGGCATAAATCCAGTCCACCAAACTTCTCTCTTAAAAAATTCAGCCTCTCTCCTCCTCCAGGTCAGAACTGGCTAGAGAGCAGGGGTTTTTGTTTGTTTGTTTAACTGAGTTCCACAAAGAGATTTTAGAGGTCTCCAAACTTGAATGGGAAAAAAAATACATTTTTATTTTCACTAGCCTCTAAATAAAATTTAGCATTTCTTTTACTTACAAATATAGGCGATAAAACATTTTAAGGATTCCATAGGCTTCTCCAGACAACCAGTGGGGATCTGTGACATATAAGAAGTCTAAGAAATCCAGCTCTAGAGGAATTCTTCCTTATGAGGTCAACTGTGTGAGATGCCCTACTTTAGCCATTTGAAAACGAGGAAAAAGGTTCATCCCCATTTAGGACCTACCTCCAAATGATTTCTCAAGTATAAAGCATCAGTGAACTTTCCCAGTCAGTGGAATTCTGCAAAGGACAAATATTCTAGACCATCCCTAGAACAATAGATAATGAGAATGTAGCATAATGAGGCCTGTTCAGGAGTATTTGTCCATTGTTCTAGGATTTCATTAATTTGTTTAAATTTCTTATGAACCTCCCAAGTTCTTTGAAGTTAAAAGCCTGCCCATTCTCTGATTCACCCATGCTATAAGAAGCTCCTGGGAAGCTGTAACCTTGGTGGGAGTGCAGGGGAGTAGGTATGAAGGAGGAACGGTGTTAATAGGATAAGCTTAAAGCTCTTTTCCTAGTTCTTCTAATTCTGCATCATCTTACCCCTTTCATCTTATTTCATAGTCCTCAATTCCATGAGATCCAAGGCATTATCCAGATAAACTTGTAGATCAGAAAGGATATTTTCTTCTGGTAGCCTGTTAGTCCCTGCTTCCATTAACAGTGATCTGAGTAATCAACAGATCTATGAGGGGGTGGGGGAGGATGTCTCAATTCAGAGCACATATTTTTAAATTAACAGCTCATTTTTTTCTAGTCTAGATTGGCTTAGGGAGTCAGGCAGTCAATACACATTTATCAGGCACCGACAATGTTCGACACGGTACTAAGTGCTGGCGATACAAAGAAAGGTAAAAGAAGCCCCTGCCCTCAAAGAGCTCACAATCTAATGGGGGAAGACAACCCATAAAAAGAAGCTGTAAAGAGGAGCTGGTTTTGGTAACCAGCACAGGGGTGTGATGAAATCCAGGGGAGTACAGCCCAAGGGGAAATGAAAAAATGGGAACCATCTTAAATGCAGGTTCTGTGAGGAAGTCTCCACTTTCCATCCCTTCCTAGAGAAGGAAGAGCTCCAGGGTCAAGCAGCATACAGAAGGTGTGAGTTTCAGAAGTGATGTTGTCTTGTAGGATGAGGAGGCAAACAGAGAGAGGGTGACAGAGAGAAGTCTTGGGACACTAGAGACTGGATCTGACCAGGGGCATTCCAGTGCAGGGAGAGGTTGTGCACTTCACCTTCCACAGATCCCAGATTCAACACAGAGGGGCCTAAACTTGTATTAAGGTACAGGTACCAACTGGCATGTTAGTACCTTACTACAGAGGTTTGAGGAGCCCTGTGCCAGGGTGAGAAGTAGTCACAAACCCTTGGTTGTGTACCTAACAGGAAACAAATTCAAAAGCAAGAAATAGCTCAGACCCTCAGGAACAGAGCAGGATTCCAGTTTTCTCTTCCAACACAATCTAAACTCTACAGAAAAATAACCAAAGCAAGAATACCAGACTAAAGGGAAATCTGCAGTTCTGCTACTCTGAAGCAGCATTGTTTTCTATATAGCTGACAGTGACTTATTAAAGCAGCAGTTTACTCAAACTTCAGAAGGGTCAAGTCCACAGACTTGTTACTTAGAACCAAATTCATGTCAGGAATTGGCAGGGCTCAGACCAGAAGGTTCAGTAGTAATTTGACTTTGTACTGAATCAGATAATTTTGAGAGCACTACAAATTTGCAGGTCTCCAGCCAGAGTTGTCCCTAAGTTCCTAGAATAATATAACTCAATACCACAAGAAACCAACAACAGGACTGCTCAAGCATTTCCTCTGGAAGTTTGTAGAGTTGGGCCATAACATCAAGTTCAAAGTCAGGAAGTAGGATGGAAAAATGAACTAACAAAAAATAGTCCCATCATAAAAAGTTATTATAGTGACAGGGGCATTCAAGACACAAATTCAGAAGAAGAGAATGAATCCAAAACATCTACAAAGTCTCAAAGAAAAAGACACTTTGGACATAAATTTAACTAGAATGTCTAGAAGTGATGAAGAATAATTAAAAATGTTTTTTATCAATGAAATAAGTGCTAGACAAAGAATTGGGGGAGGGGAAGAGAGCTATGGAAGATAGAATTGAAAAGGAAATTAAGAGCTTGACACAGCAAGTGCAAAACTCTACTAAACAATAAACTCCATGGAATTAGAATGGACCAAACAGAAGTTAATGACTCCATGAGGAAACACAAAGCATTATAACAAAGTTAAAAGACTGAAACAATAGATAGAAAAGAAGAAAAAGGCAAGCATCTCATAGCAAAAGCAACTGACATGGAAAACAGATAAAGAAGAAATAATTTAAGAATCACTGGCCTACCTGAAACCTGTGACCAAAGATAGAGCTTAGATATCATATTTCAAGAAATCATAAAAAAAAAAAACCCAAACAGACAAAAAACAAAAACTGCCCAGAAGTGGTGTAGGGACACAGAAGTAAAGCAGAATAGAAAGAATCTGTAGGTTGTCTCCTGAAAGAGATCCCCAAAGGAAAACTCCCAAGAACATTTAGCCAAAATTCAGAACTGTCACATCAAACAAATGTTGAGGGCACAGTTTTGAGAGAGCTGGTTCAGGTGTGAAAGAATTTACTCCCAGCCAATGGAAGCTTTTTATTTTATGTGAAAAAGCATCATGGGACTCCTTAGCGAGAAAGTTAAGTGAGACTTCAATTATTTGGGGAAGTTATGCTTATATAAAGGATTCAGAATGCTGATATAGTTTTAGAAGTTTTTATGAAGGTTAAAGATGAAACACAGGATAGGATGACTTAGGATGAGGGAGACAAAGGGAATTCTTTATGGTTTAAGGATTTAAGGACAGGGTGGAAGGATACAGTTTAAAAAATAAAGGACCTGGGGAACACAGGATAAGGAAGACAAAAACTATTCTTTTGGTACAGGTTCAAGATAAGGGGAAAAGGACTTTAGGCTGCCTTCAGATTACTGAATAAGCTAGAGGCTTCACAAAGTACTGGAAAAGCAACTTTTAACCCTTGAGGCACCATTTTTGTATCCACATCACAAACAATGCAGCAAATAGAAAGAAAATTCAAGTACGTAGGAACCACAATCAGGATTATTTATGTCTACCACCATAAAACATCCATAACCATAAAGCATCCACCACCTTACCACCTTAAAGGAGCAGAGAGCTTTGCATATGATATTCTAGAACACAAAGGGTAGAGTTTCAGAGAAACCTGGAAACACTTGTATGAAATGATACATGTTCGGGGTCAGAGCCCGAACCCCTGGATCCCCCTGACCCACAGGCTTCTACTCTGTGGGCCCTGAAGTACGGAGACTGGAGACAAGATGATCCAGGCAACAACAACTCCTTATTCAGCTGAGGGTTAGGGTTTATAAAGGCTGATCCACCAATCACATACATGCTGAGCTCATCCCATTACTTCACCATCTCATGACTGTTCCACATCCTTACACCCGCAGTAAGGAAGAAAGCTTATCTTGTTCCTGCAGCTAGTTCCTGGGTTCCCAGGCTCACTTGTAACTTTACTGTACAGGACATTGGTATCTGCAGGAACATCAGGTTCCAGGGTCACACAGAGCTTCTGCCAGGGTGTGTGTCAGCACTGTTCCCATGGGAACAGGCTTTGCCTCTGACTTGCACCCCCTGGGACCCTCTGGGCCCCTTACAACTCCCCCTTTTTGTTTTTGCAGCTCTGAGGTACCATACAAGCAATTCCAGGGGATCCACAGTTTTGATCCAAGTCCGTAGTTCTATACAGGTGAAGTCTGGTATCTGTCCCATCACAATCACTACTATTATACTGCTCTGCACATTCGTATATCGGAGCTCGAATCCTCTGCCCACATTCTTGCTAACCCTCCTACATATAGTACATATAGCTAATTAGCAGGCCTAAGGCCATAGCAGATGTAAAGAAACAAGCAATCACAACACAGCTAATACATAGTTTTTGTCACATCTAACAGCCAGATGTTGCACCATCTCTTTCTACAGAGAATGTATACTCTTGAGTTTGATACCAAGTATGATTTACCTTAGCAGGGAACATAGCATATATGGGTTGCTGTATAATCATAGCAAAGGGGTCTGATTGAGAATTGATACATCGAGATAAAGTACAATACATATCATCAGGTAAAGCATATTCCCTTCCTTAATACCTCATGGTGGTGTGTCTGGTCTTGAAGGAGTGGTGGCCTAATAAGTGAGGATCCTGTTCCAATCAAAATAGCAATATATACATCTGAGTAACAATATAAATACATCTGACATCTGAGTGACAATATAAATACAACTGAGTCTAGGATACACATGACTGGTCAGTGAACAGTAATACGTAACTGGCACATGAATTCTATAGGTTCAGCTGACTACTACAGGAGGAAGGGAGATAATGGCTGCTGCTGGGGCAGACTGTGTCCTTGAGGGAGAAACTGCCTGAGATGGTATTTAGGGGCTAGAGAGAAACATATTTGGGAAAAGTGATTTCAGTATTAGGGTCCGAGGACATACGTTCAACTGTATACAATGCGAATTCAGTCTTAGGGCCCAAGTACATCTGGCCAAACTGAGGGCCCACTACGGCCAAACTGAGGGCCCACGTCACTCCCCCTTTTTGTTTTTTGATGAAGAGAAGAACCCAGATCTACGGCGTAGGGGACGAAGGTCTCAGCGTCTGCAGCTGGCTGGCATCCTGATGAGAGGGGACGGAGAGCCGTCCCAGGCACACAAGGTCCCGATAGTGGAGAGGCCACAGCAGTCCAGAGGGTAACGAGCCGCAGACAGTAAGTCACATAGAGCCAGAACCGGTATCTCCAAAGTGGAAGACACGAAACCTGGAGGAGACAAAGCTGGCAAGGAGGTGAAGCAAGCAAAGGCCAAAATCGACCAGAAGGGGTTAAAAATGGTAGTTACATCATTCTGCTGTCTTCTGAACATACGTCCCCACACTGTCCCTACATGCTTAAACCCCCTGAAACTGGCACAAAAGTACCTGGAGCAACGATCGGGGGATATGAAGGACCTTGATGACCCCACACACCCCACCTTCCCGTCTGCTTTCCCTAGTGTCAATCAAACCTGTTATGCATCCAAAGCTGTTGAACCCACCATCCAGACTGCTTTACCTTCCACAATCTTCCTACCACAGACAGGTAGCACACAAGGCATAGCGTCACTACCAGAGCTGTAGGGCCATACACAAAAGAGACCCCTAACTCGAACTGCACAACTGAAGAGACGTCCAGCAATGTTGCACAGGCTTGTTTATGTCCATGCTGGAAGAAAACTCGTAGAAATGAAGTGGAGAATACATTCACACATGGATTTCAACCTTTGCGTGTCAAAATAGCAAGATCTTTTCTGCTGCAGCACATCTTCCGGAAATCTGTCCGGTGCCTTTACAACAGTGTCACTTGAAGACAAAACCGTTTACAATGATAGTGAAAGCGAAAGTAACATTCCTCAAATGAACCAAAGCCGTAATCATCACAGAATGCCCAGGGAAAATGCGCAGGGGAATTTCGTGTTGGTAACAGTATAAGACTGAGTACAGAAAAATGGTACTTCTTTTAAAATGCTTCTACACAATGAGGACATCTTAGGGTGAAAGGAATGTACATAAATGTTTGATCATACCAAGTTCAGGTAAAATAATATCAGTGTTCCGATAAAACCAATATTGGTGTTCCCAGTACAAAAGGGCTCACATATGTTGCTGGTCACTTGCTATATTCAGAGAAATTTGCTGTAGAAGGAAAAACAGGGACATGTGGCATACCAAATAAGACAGGGTAAAACATCCCTGACTCTGTTTGAATTGGGTAACAGTGCAATACTCCAAACCATGCAGTATCTATTCCATAGCCAGACTCAGGAATAGTCAGGTGAGAAACATTCCTTTTTCCAGGACACAAGGGAAAAACTGACCAGGAGGATCCCATCCTAGAGTGAGTCTAGAATTGTCCCCTCGGTGTTTCCTATCCAGATACAAACTTCACCTGTTAACAGTGCAGGATCACAGTCCTTCTGAGTAACTTGTGGCAATTCTCTCAGATACTGATTTAATGCAAGCAACGATACCCAAATTCAAACTCAAACTTAAAAGGAAACTAGCTATAGTCCCAAATGCCTTTACCTTAAACAGCAAGTTTCACTGCTCACAGCTCAGAACCAGACACAGTTCTTTCTATACTCATGGAGTTGCAATAAGCAATGAAGATTAACAGGACTCACATACATATGGGATTTCATTTACAATCCTTCCTTCTCAAATTTAAAACTTGTCCTGATGTAAAAGTCAATTATTAAAAATCTTTTCTATCTATTACAACTATTGAGCAAGTCACATTCATTGTTTATGAATTATATAAGCTAAACAAATATCTTTCTTGGGACTGATGACCTTGTCCACATGAAAGAGGCCTTGGCAGTTTTACAAACTAAAAGGAATTGGTATGGATCCCATGCTTGCCAAACCCCAAACATATAGGAGGACTGTTCTGAATGGGCAGAACCAGTCTAAATAAAATTTTTACTCCGTTCCTTTTTTTTACACAGTAATCAATTAACAATTTTAGTTTTAGCATTAAAACAGCAACTGCAAAACGTAGGGGGAAAATACCTGGTTACTCTGAAGGGCAATCACATAACACTATAAGACAAGGGTACAGGACAGGTAAAGTTTACAATAACATAACTTGCTTTACACGAGCTTCCCAACATCTCTAGCCTTTTGTAACACAATTTCTGGAATACCACGATCACTTAATGTACAATACAAGACAGTGTTATTACAGTTTAGAAACACAATAGTAACCCAAACAGTGAACTGTAGGTACCATTATTTACATTTCCAATATACACTCATAAGTGACTAGCAAGCACTGCCTTCTCCTCAGGCTTGATCAGTGGGACACTATACCCCTGACCCATGGTTCCCGTTTAACTGCGAGGCGCTGCTACCCAGCGACTTCTTCCCGCTTCCTGCGAGGCTCTCTCTGCGCTGTTAATCAGCGACTTCTTCCCACTACGCGCGTGGGGATCTCTGCGCCGGCTGACGGCGACTTCTTCCCGCTGCGCGCGCGGGGCTCACTGCGCTGTCTAACAGCGTCTTCTTCCCGCTCCCAGCGGGGCTCCCCCGTCTCCCCACTGCACGCAGTGAGGGACTCGCGCTGGCTGTCCAGCGACTTCTTCCCGCGGTTAGCGGGGATCTCTGCGCTGCCTGGCAGCGACTTCTTCCCGCGGTCAGCGGGGATCTCTGCGCTGATGAACAGCGACTTCTTCCCGCTCCCAGCGGGGCTCACCTTACTTGCTTACGGGCGTTTGGTCCTTCTTCCCAGCTACGGGGGGCCTTCGGTCCCTGTACTTACCCCAGTCCCCAAAACTTTGTGAATCTGCCCTGTCTGAACTATCCAATGAGAAGTGACATCATACACTTAAAACAATTACAGCAAAGAAACTTATTCTCTTTTTGGTGAGACATGAGATGATTAAAACACTAGTTGGGTTGCCTCCATAAGATGAGGGGAAAAAGTTCCCCAATTTCTGGTCTGTCTCCCCACCTTCACAACCTGGCCAGGGTTAAAAGGTAGAAAGAGAGAGAGAATTTTACCAACAACTTTTCAAGGTACTACCCAAGTTATTCTAGTGGGCTTAGATAGCAGCCCCTACTAAAACTGTACATACATTGTTTCTTGGTACGTGTTTCTGACCTGACCTGAACTGACTTTAGCAGTCACAGAAACTAAACAAGAGGAGTTCCTCTCTTTCTCTCTCCCATTCTCTTCCCTGATGCTGCAGCCATCAGAGAGAAACAGAGGGGGAGGAAAAGAGATAACTGCATTCCAACCAGCACAAGGGCATCGGCGGTATTAACACACAAACACATGCACACAAATTACAGAAAGACAGAACACAGACACAGACACTATGTACAACCTAGGTATGTGGCTTTCTTTCTTTCACTGTGGCCACTCGGTACCATTGTCTGAGGCGTTGAGTCTCCTTGTTGGGCTTGGCTCTCCATGCTGTCAGGTTTGTCCCTCCTTCAGGTCCTGGGCTAGAGTATTGTTGTGGCAGGGCTCCTCGGCATTCTGAGGGCCAATGACCCTTTCTTCTACGCTTTGGGCATGGTGTTTTAGGCCTCACTCCTGGCCTGCTCCTACAGTCTTGTTTAAAATGACCTGTTTTTCCACAGCTATAACATTTCTGTCCTTGTCTCATGCTGGCGGCTTCAGTTCTATACTGTCTCTTTACCTGTTCCTTCACATGAGCTGCGAATGTTACCGAACCTACATCTGCACACCTTTGCATCATCTCTTCCACTCCTGCAGTTCTGGGCAATCCTGTCATAGCCATTCTGCCATCTGTATAAGTTCCTGTTCGTTTTTTCTGTAGCTTTGGATATAATCTCTCTGGACTAAGCTCTCTACCTGTTTTATCTATAAGCAGGGTTACTCACAGTCTGTAACTTTCTTCTTCTTGTCCCAGTCAGCCGAGTGCACGTCTCTCCCAAGCTCCACAGAACCACCGGGGCACTGACTGGAGCATGCAGGTGGCATCACTCTCGTGCGATTCCGAGCCCACGCCTTGCAGGGGGACCTCGGTTTCCCTTCCAGTCCCTGTTCGGGCGCCAATTGTTCGGGGTCAGAGCCCGAACCCCTGGATCCCCCTGACCCACAGGCTTCTACTCTGTGGGCCCTGAAGGACGGAGACTGGAGACAAGATGATCCAGGCAACAACAACTCCTTATTCAGCTGAGGGTTAGGGTTTATAAAGGCTGATCCACCAATCACATACATGCTGAGCTCATCCCATTACTTCACCATCTCATGACTGTTCCACATCCTTACACCCGCAGTAAGGAAGAAAGCTTATCTTGTTCCTGCAGCTAGTTCCTGGGTTCCCAGGCTCACTTGTAACTTTACTGTACAGGACATTGGTATCTGCAGGAACATCAGGTTCCAGGGTCACACAGAGCTTCTGCCAGGGTGTGTGTCAGCACTGTTCCCATGGGAACAGGCTTTGCCTCTGACTTGCACCCCCTGGGACCCTCTGGGCCCCTTACAGATACATAATAAGGTTAACATAAGCAGGAGAATAATTTATACAATGGAATAGATTTATGAACTCTAATCAATGTAGTAATCATTAGGCTTAGTACAGCACTTGGCACAGTGCCTGGCTCATAAATACATATAAATAGATAGATATGATATATACATATCTATATATATATATGCACATACACATACACACACATATACATATACTTACACACACACACACATAGTGCCACAGGGAAAATTGTTTAACTTGACTATAAATATTTGTCACAAGTTTTTACTTTTCAATCTTACTCATCCAGGGGAAGGGAGACTTGGGAGGGAGAAAAGACAGATTTTTTGCTAAGAAATAATTAAAAATAAAAATGTATAAACCTAATTAAATTATTTTATCAATATAAAAACCTAATTAAATTAATATTTAAAATTTTTAAAACACATAGCACGAAAATAAAGGGATACAAGAAATAACTTCTCTTGTGCAACGTCATTGGAGGAAGCTCTTTTGTAGGCAGCCTAAGCTCCAACTAAGGGTGCATACTCCATTCCTTTTCCCGGCCAATCCTTTTATAGTTCAAACACCCCAGTCCGCAAAACAAAGGTTAATAAGCAACTGTACTGAGGACTGATGGGGCCAATACTACTTGTATTCAGTCTGCTGGAACAACACCTTACCCCTAGAAAGACTACCATAGACATTTATTGCCTATAAATAACTAGAAAGCCCAATCCAACTTCCTTTCCTTAGTCTCAACAAACACTGTCACACTCCATCTCTCCTCTTATTCCTCCTCCTCTCCTCTGATCCATTCCTATTATTTGCTCCACCTATCAAGCCAATTAAGCCTGAGGTTGAACTACTTGAATAAGGAGAAATACTTGGGAGTGCAGGGGTTAGAAAAGAGATAACAGTGACTTGTCTGGAGAGAGTGGTATAAATGGATAGAATGAACTTCAAAGGAGGAATGTTTATTGAATGTAGGTAGAGTAAGAGCCTAGAAGTGACAGAAAAGAAAGAGATGTATGCCTGTCTCGCTTCCTGACTCAGTGGGCTGGGCATGAGAGATAGTGCACCCAGTATTGGAATGGGTTGATGGGGATGCAGTGTCTTCCAGTCGCAGTGGTTTCTGTGAGTTCAAGATGTGCAAGAAAGAGTTCTGAAATGAAGGGAGGGGTTTTTGTTTTTCTTGTTGTTTTTATTGAAGAGAATAGGGATTCCAGAGAGAATAATGGAAAGGAATAGGATAGGGATTCAGGAAGGGTAGGCTTGGGCAGATGCAATGAGAGATCTGTGGAGGAAGGGTGTGGGGGGAAGCATTGCCTAGGCAGCTAGAGACTACGATAGAGATTAGGAGAGGAAGAGGTGGGATTTTGGTAGCTCTGTGCTAGAGAACTATTTGAATGAGACTTGCATTCTTATGGATTCTATGATAGAAAAGAGTGACACCAATTTCCTCGTACTCAAATACCAGCAAAGAAGCGATGTCAGGCATAAGAGTCTAACCAAAGCTCTAAAGCAGTGCCAGTTCTTTTGTCTCATTCCAAGAAATATAAATCTGCTTTTTGTTATTCAGTGATATCTGACTCTTTGTGACCCCGTTTGGGGTTTTCTTGGCAAAGATACCGGAGTCGTTTGCCATTTCCTTCTCCAGCTCATTTTATAGATGAGGAAACTGAGGCAAATAGGGTTTAGTGGCTTGCACAGGGTCACATAGTAAATATCTGAGGCTGGATTTGAACCCAGGAAGATGAGTCTTCATGACTCCAGGCCTGGTACTCTATCCACTGTGGCACTATATAGTTTGCTGGTCCCCTGCATGTGGAGCCAATCTTTAGGTCTGATATCAGGGGCCTTAATTCTGATAGAAAGAGGCCTGCTTTCCCATATGGGATCCCAAAAGTGGGAGGTCTAATGTCTGAGGTTCTTGTCCTAGCTGGGGTTCAGCAATGTCAGTTCTTTCCTAGTCACAGGCTAGTGGTAATAGAGAGCTGTAGTACAACTACAACCATTAGAAGAGGAAGCTTGTCATAGTGGATATAACACTTGATTTGAACTTAGATAGACCTGAATTAAAATCTTATTTCCATTCTGACTAGCTGAATGAGCCTGGTAAGTCTCCTAGTTTTATCAACTCCAGTTTCCTCCTCTGTCAAATGGAAATAATAATATCACCTAGATCATAATATTATTGAAACAGTCAAATGGTTTAAGTAAAATGACCTGCAAACCTTAATGTGCCATACAAATATTAATCATTATTATTTTGTTATGATCACTTTATTTTCATATTATTGCCAAGTCCTGTTAATTTCATCTTTATAACATCTGTTCTCTCCTCTGACACTGCCATCAGCCTAGTACAGTCCTTTATCACCTCTTACCTGGTCTATTTCAGTAGCATGTTGATCTCCATACCACCAACCTCTCCCTGCCATAATCGTTATTTCATTCAGTTATTAAAGTGCTCTTCGTCTTTTGTTGTTGTTGTATCGCATTTTTATTTATTTTATTGTCTTCCCCAATTACCTTTTATTTTTAAATTTTCCCTCAATTAGATGTAAAAGCAATTTTAACATTAATTTTTAAAGTAATTTTTTGAGTTGCAAATTCTCTTTCTCCTTCCTTCCTCTGCTCCCTTCTGTTTTCTCCCATTGAGAAGGCAAACAATTTAAGATAGGTTATACATGTGCAGTCATGCAAAATATATTTCAATGTTAGTCATGTTGTGAAAGAAAACAGACCCCTCAAAACAGGAAAAGATAAAGTATGTTTTCATTTGCATTCAGATCTCATAACTTCTTAAAGAACAGGTCTTACTATGTCACCCACCTGCTCAATAAACATCTCTGGTCTCCATCATCTCTAGGATCAAATATTAAAAATCCCCTGTCTGGCTTTGAAAAGCCTTTCAAAAGAGTCCTCTTATCCCTTACCCCAAATGGTACTCTTTGATCCTGTGACACTGGCCTTCTCGCTTTTACTTCCACAAAATACTTCTTAGTCCTCGCTGTCCTTTATACCTGGAACATTCTTCCTCTTCATCTCTACTTCCTGGATTCTGTAGCTTTCTTCAAATCTCATCCAAAACCCCACCTTCTACAGGAAGCCTTTTCTGATGCCCTTTAATTCTAATGTCTCCTCTCTATGGCTTATTTCCACTTTATCCTGTTTGTACGTAGTTGTTTGCATGTTCTTCCCCCCATTAGACTCTGAACTTCTTGAGAGCGGGGACTGTCTTGTGCACCTTTCTTAAATCCTCAGAAAGTAGCACAGTACCTGGGACATGTGACATTTAAAAACTTTGAGACAGAATTTCTGAGTAATTTAATCGTTTTATTAATAAGACTAGCATGTTATTAATAAAAGAAGTCAGAGACCCTTGAATGCCAGAGACCTCCCATGGCATGAACTCACAGTTTGTATGCCCTTGGAAGAGCAGATGTTCCTGAGGGTGGTAATCAACTCTGATTGGTTAACAATTAATGAGAGAATGAATATTATAATGAGATGCTGGTTATATTACAATGAGGGTGTTGAAGTACTTGACTTGGATCACCCAAATCTTAGTCAGAGAGACATCAATTTCCATATCACCTACCTGAAAAAAGGGAGAATCCACATTTTCCCAAACCTGAGTAAACACAATGACCAGGAATCCACCCATTTGCCTAAACTTAGAATTTCTTTATTGTTTGATTAGATCTTTATCCTGGGTGAGTCTTTGAGAAAGATAACCTATGCTGGTTGATTTCTGCCTGAGGAGGTAGAAAAGGGGAAAACCCTTGGTCCTGATTTCAGTAATTGGCTATTAATACAAGAGAAAAATAATAATTTCTCTCACACATAGTAGTTACTTAATAAATGTTTATTTGCATTTTTTTGTGGGATTCAGATAGAAACAGTCCTAGGATAAATCACTATCCTGCTATTATTCTTTTAAAGTTGATGGTCTTCAGAATATTGTACAGATGGATAAAATAAATAACTATTTTTTGTGGTTGTTAGAAAGTATTCAGATGGAAACTCATTTTCTATAGACTCACAAAAAGTGATCTTGTTAGAATTCCAGTAGCAGACAGGACCACTGTAATTATAGTCTCTTCTTCCAATAACCGTGTAACTTTAATCTTTGCTAGGTCTGTTATTGTTACTATTACTGTTCCTTTAATGGTTGTTGCTATTATTTTCAGTGAATCAGAATAGGCTGGAAATAAATTCTAAGGTGGTGGGATTGTGGGGAGAAGTATCCTTCACCCCTTTCCCCCTTCATCTACCAAGGTGGCTTTTGGAAGCAGAGTTTTCTTGCCTAGGTTTAATTTGTTTGCACTCTAGGAGCCTGAAAGTCACTTTCATTGATTTGTTTATCTCTCTGGGTATACCAAAATGGATCAGAGGATTTAGAGCTGAGAGAGAGACCTTAGCAACCATCTAGTCTTGATAAACTTATTGTGCTAATTTAGATCTAATCTAATCCTCTCACTTCATATGTGGAGAAACTGTGGCTCACAGAACTTAAAAAACTTTGTTGAAGTCATGTAGGTAGTAGTAAGGAGCATATCTGGGACCTGAATCCAGTCTCTTTAATTCCAGATCCAATGCTTTTCCTACTAAAACAAAGTTCTAAAAACAAAAAAAAGTTCTTATGTTGTTTTTATGAGGAGATTGATAGAAGATTGTTTGCCATGCTTATAAAGGCCTGAACTAGAGACAGTTGACAGAAGAAAATCATGGAAGATTTAGGTTGTACAGAAGAGAGGACCCAACAAATCACGATGAGCACTGGAAGGAGCAAGGGGAATTTCCACCCCATCTGTGGACAGCATTAAGAAGGATCAATAGCAATTATTCCTGGATGATTTAGATCAGGGGTGGGGAACCTGTGGCCCTTTGGCTGAATCCAAACTTCACAGAATAAATCCTCTTAATAAAATCCTCTTAATAAAAGGATTTGTTCTGTGAAGTATGGATTCAGTCAAAGGGTCACACTTGAAGACCTAGGGGGCCACATATGGCCTCGATGCCACAGGTTCTCAACCTCTGGTATAGATATTAACCTATCAGAAAACCTCTTGATACGGCTGTACAGAGCAATCTCTGGGTGGTCAATGTGGAGACCTGCTTTGACCACCATGATCTAGGTTCTCCTGTGCTATAGATTGATGAGGACAGATAGTGGGGGAGAAGATGTCAACTGGTTACAGAAAAGATCCATGGATGAGAGATGTACAATTATAACCTTCCTCTTTTAGCACCACCACTTTTCAACATGCCCTCAAGAGAAAATGTTGAATTGTGCTCTTTTCCACAAACACTCTTTAGGGTGAATGTGGCCATTTTGTGGGGTCTCCTCGTCTCTCCTACTTTGAAATCACTCTTGATGTCAGTTTTAACCAGGTTTTACTCTACTTTGATGGTAATAACATCTTCAATGGCTCTGTTAATTGCATTGTCATGCATACTACCCCATTAGTGTAGATAACCTTCCCCTGCCTTCTCATCCTTTGCAATTTTTGTCTATGTCTTTCCATAAATAATCCAATAAGAATTAAAACTAACAGGCTGGGGGCTTTTCTGTAGCTGTTTTAACATTTCATAGATGCCAGTATGCACTTCACAGACAGGGGGGACATCCATCTGTTTTCTTTCACTCTTGCTACATGATCAGCCCACATCCTATTCTAATCAAGCATGTCCTTGGCAATATCTTTATGCCACTTCCTGTATTCAGGTTAATGCTGGCAATATGCTACAACCTACTTACACCCACTCTTGCAACTTTCCATTACCCTTTGGGTCATATACAGTTTTAACTCTTATGAGATCTTGGTTTTCTGTGATTCGTAGCCACATAGCACCACCAGGAGAATACTTCAGCATCATAAGGATCTGTAATTTCAAGGGTGTGTAGCTATTACCTTTACCAGTAGAGATTGCAGCCCTTTCCTTACTTGGTAGAAACAAGATGAATCATCCCATAGTCAAATGAGTGATAAACCTTTTTTAACTTTGCTGGGCTGCTCCTTGGACATTATATCAGCCATAATACCCATACTTATACTTTTTGGCAGAGCTTTCACAAACTCAAAATATCTCATTGTCATAGATTTCACAAACTGAGAAACAAGTTTATAGCATGGTGAGACATAAATAGGACTTTAATGTAAGCATAAATAGAGTATTGGGGGCAACAAAAGATGAGCTTTGGTGGCATGGAGTAGTTTGGTATAATTGAAAGCACTTTCCATGTTCCAAAATATTTATTCTCCTATTCAATTTTGAGACCAGTTCATTGTTCATCTTTAATGCCCTTCTAAAATATATGGACTGATGGGTTATTTCAAATGGGTTGTTCATCCAATGACATGTCTTAATTTTGTCTACATAAAAATGTGTGTTTCAAAGGGTCAGAGACAAGGAACTTTGATTTGCCCAAGGCTTTCTCTCTGTCTATCCATCCGTCTGCCGGTACATCTGTCTATCTGTCTCTCTCTGTCTGTCTCTGTCTATCTCTTTCTGTCTCTCTTACATACACACACACACACACACACACACACACACACACACACCTCTGCCATTCTTTTTCCTTTATGCCATTCTTATCTTTTCTTGTCCCTTTCTCCCTTCCTTTTTCCCTCTCTTTTTCTCTCCTCTCTTCCTCCTTCCATCCTTTCCCCTCCCTTTCTTTCTTTCTTTCCCTTTTCCCCTCCTCTTTCTCCTTCTCCTCTCTCTTCCTCTCTACTTCCTCCATCAGTCTTTCTCTCTCCCTTTATTTCTGACTCTGTCTCTCTCTCTCTGTGTATCCATCTCCCTCTCTTCTCTTTCTCTCACTCTGTCTCTATGTCTGTCTCTCCCTTCTTCTTTCTCCTCCCTTCTCTCCTCTTTCTCTATCTGTTTCTCCCTCTGGTTCTTTGTCTCTGTCAGACACACACACACACACACATACACACACACACATACACACACACACATACACACACACACACACACACACACTCCTGCAGTCCTCAAATTCTGCAAAATTAAGATGCATTACACACTTATTTGCTTTTGATTGAAAACAAACTCCAAGAGAAAATCATAGCTCCTTCAGAGTTAGGGTAGTCCTTGAATAAAACATCACAGTTGCTATTGATTCCTGTAAGGCTATCACTTTATCCCTCCCTCCCTCATCTTCACTTTTCAGTGACCCAGAGTTACCTAGATATTCTTTTTATTCACATTCCTTGTAAACTAACTCCTAGACTTCACATCGTATCCCCAGTACCCTTCATTTTGAGGAGCTTGTGTTCATCAGAAACTCCAGGCTCCTAACTGGTATTTTGTCTGAACAGAAATAAGCTCTGAACCCCTCATTTGTCCTATACCCTATTCAAACTCTGAATTTCCTTCTTTTGCGTCTAGGTGTTAGAATAGAGTAAGATTTGGGGGCTAGCTTCTCACAGGATTCTTATCTCTTCTCCTGTGATTGTTTCAGGCCTGGGATGGAGAAAGAGAGTATGCTGCCTAAATAGACTCTGTAGAGCAAAGAGGAAGGACAAAAATAGACTGTTTCCCCATCTTCCCTGGATCCTTCTACCCCCTTCCACTAAGTACCTGCTCCTGCATTTCCCTACTGCTTCTAGACCTGGCTCCTCACCCTCTGTGGCCTTATGACAATTTAACCTTCTCTACTTCCCTGATTATAAACTTCTTAGGAATAGGGATTGGTTTTGTTTCACTCTTGTATCCTTAGTGCCAAATGCAGTGCTTATGCACAGTAGGACCTAATAAATGTTTACTAGATTCATTTTGATTATCTTTATGACTTTATTATCTATCTCAGAATGTCCACCATTCATCTTATCATATGCTGCATCCCACCATTCCCTACATATCCCAGGGCCCCTCCTCTTTTCTCTATTTTTGCAGAACAAAAAGTCAAAATATATCTTATAAATTATTTAACCTAGCATGCAAGTTACTAAATGGAGTTCTAAAATACCATTTCATACAAATCATAGCTAAGGACTGAATTTATCCCACAAAGAGTAAATTCAGCCACCCAATTTCTTTTCAAGGGCTATTGAGATAGATGCTTGTAAAGATGAAGACAATTCATCTTTTCTCTACTTCCCTCAACCTTGAGCTCATCCATATGAATCCATTTGGATAGTTCCTTACAGGCTTGAAAAATTTCCTTGATATTTTTCAAATTACTTTTTTGTGTGATTTTTTAAATTAATTTATTTGTTTTCAGTTTCAACAATCACTTCCGTAAGTTTTAAATTTTCTTCACTTCCCTCCCCAAGATGACATTCAGTCTTATATGAGTTCTATATATACACTCTTATTAAACACATTTTCACATTAGTCATGTTGCATAGAAGAATTAAAACGAATGAAAGAAATCATGAGAAAAAAACATAATATAACATAAGAAAAAATAGTCTGCTTCAGTCTGTGTTCCGATTCCATAGTTATTTCTCTGAATGTGGATGGCATTTTGCACCAAGAGTCCTTTGGAAATGTTTTAGGTCCTTGCATTGCTGTGCAGGGCTAAGTCTAGAAACAGTCCTCACACACTGTGGCTGTTACTGTGTATAATGTTCTCCTGCTTCTGCTCATTTCGTTCAGCCTTAGTTCATATAAGTCTTTCCAGGTTTTTCTGAAGTTCTCCTATTCATCTTTTCTTGTAGCATAATAGAATTCCATTATATTCATATACCACAACTTGTTAAGTCATTCTTCAGTTGATGGACTTTCTCTCGATTTCCCATTCTTGGCCACCACAAAAAGAGCTGCTATAAATATTTCTGTACATGTGGGTCCTTTTTCCATTTTTATGATCTCTTTGGGATACAGCCCTAGAAATGATATTACTGGGTCAAAGGGCATGCACATTTTTATAGTCCTTTGGGTATAGTTCCAAATTGCTTCCCAGAATGGTTGGATCAGCTCACAGCTCCACCTACAATGAATTTGTGCTCCAACTCTCCTACAGATTCTCCAACATTTATCATCTTCCTGTTTTGTCATGTTAGCCAATCTTATAGATGTGATGGGGTACCTCAGAGTTGTTTTGATTTGAAGCTCTCTAATCAATAGTGAATTAGAGCATTTTTTCATGACTATAGATATCTTTCATTTCTTCCTCTAAAAACTGCCTGTTCATATCCTTTAACCATTATTTTTTTAAAGTGTTAAAATTTTACTTTTAGTTTATTTTAATTTAGATAATTGGCATAGCCATGCCATTGATGGGTTGGGGGTATAGCTACATGATAAGACGGGTGAGAAGAGGCCAGTAAGAAAAGTTGAACTAAGTTAATAGTGACGGCACAGCTAAATGTGCTGTATTGGCAAAGGGTGTCAGGTAAGAAGTTCACTCACCCCAGTGGTATAATGATGTTCTAACCAAATAAGGCTGGGGGGTATAGTGGAATGAGGTTGAATGGAATGGAATGAGCTCTGTGGAGTTAGAAGACTTGGGTTCAAATGTCAATTCTGTTACTTGACAAGTACATAACCCGTAAGTTATTCACTTCCTTTCTTTGGGGGTTGAACTGGATTATCTCTAAAGTCATTTCTAACTGTACATTCCATGATCCAAGGACAAAGACTAGCTTTCCTTTCCCCCTCTAACCCTGAATTTATGTAAAGCACTTAGATCTGGAAGGGACCATAGAAATCATTTAATCCAACTCTATTTTATACATTATAGGATAATAGATTCAGAGTTGGACAGAAACATAAAGGTCATCTCTAGTCCAGTGTTCTCATTTGACAGATGAAGAAAATGAGGCCCTGAGAGATTCAATGACTTCCATGTGTACCATAAGGAAGAAATGGACCTCTAGAGAGGTAAAATAATAGAGCCAAGGTCACAAAGGTGTATCTTGCTGAGTGTGGCCATTGGTTGATATACATTGACAACTATGTCCTGCAAATCAGAGATGAAGAACTTGCCCCCAAATCTCCTAGGTGATTGTAGCAGCTGATTGTATTCTAAGGCCTGAGTTTACCCACAAGCCCAAGGATATTGTTCACTTTTTGTGGGAAACAGATGGCATTTAAAAGGGACCCTCTTCAAGATTTTAAGCCTCATAAAGAAATACTTCTGTCCAGAGGAAGCTATTGAGAGAGAATATAAAAGGTGAGGAGGGCACTTTAATAATTTCCTGACACATAATGTGGCTGAGATACTCTGGCTCCATTATTTTAAAAGCTGCCATCATGTTTTAAAAGCTGTATGTGAATATTAAGATGGCAGTTAGGCCTCGTTTAAACCTCTCTGGACTCACTTTTCCCCATCCCTCAAATGAAGAGGTTGGATTAGATCTCCAAGATGCTTCTGAGCTCTGACATCTGATTCTCTATTTTTGAGCATTCTGTGATCTGAAGTCCTTTTCATTTCTGGCATTGGGTGATCTGTGTTCTGAAATTCTGTGGTCTCTGATTTTATCCCATGCTGAGGATTTTTGTTACAACTATCCAGAGACAGTTTAAACTACTTCAGTTCAGTGAAGACAGCCAGAAAACTATAGCAGTTAAGCTATTGTAAACCAAGTCTAATACTAGGTACTTTGGAGGTGATGGAACTTAAATAAATCACTAGCAGTGGTGTAGTATCTTAAAGTTCACAAAGCATTTTACAAATATCATCTCATTTTATTCTTACAGCAATCCTAGGAGTTACATGTTATTATTATCCCCAATTTATAGAAACCAAGGCAGACCAAGGTTGAGTGACTTGCCCAGGGTCACAAACCAGTAAGGGTCTGAGGCTAGATTTGAACTCAAATCGTCCTGAGTTCAGGCCCAGCATTCTTTCCCCTGTACCACCTATCTACCATCTCTAGTGCTCTTTCAAAATTTCAAAGTGCTTGACATACATTATGTCATCTTAGCCCCCCAACAAAGATCTTCACAATGTAAGTACTGCCAGATTTATTGTCTCCATTTTATAGATGAACAAACTGAGATTCTCAGAGTGACTTTCCTATAATCAACCAGGTGGTAAATGTCAGAGCCTTAATTCAAATTCAAGTCTTATTGACTTCCAAGTCTGACTCCCAAGTAAAATTGATAGTCTTGTTGAAGAATTAGAAAGATATGCCCAAGGGACTTTTTCAGTGCAGTATTTCAGCAACTGCAAAGGACTTTATAATAGATTGAGGACACAGGTGCTAAGTGGGGTACTTGATAGAAAAGAAATGAAGGTTTGGATACAGGATTTCTTATAATATAGATGCAAATAATACATATGCAGATAATAGAAAACCAACTGATGATAGAGTCAGAATTGAAAAGACTTCCCCAGCTTAGAATGATGAGCTGGTATATAGAGATAGATAAAAAATTCTATAATTAAGGTTAAAAATGAGCCTCATAAGTACTGAATGGAGGATGCAGGGCCTGGAGTTTTGATGGACTGCAAGCTCAACATAAGTTAACAATGGGAGATGGAACATAAAAAAGCTAATGTTATCATGGGCTACATTAATAGGGATGTAGTGTCCCAAATGGGGGGGGGGGGGTGGGGCACATCTGGAATACTCTTTTCAGGTCTAGATATCCTCTATTATGTGGACAAACAGGAACTCATCCAGACAATGGCCCATAACGGTGTGGGGGGGAGAGGTTGGTGAGTTAAGGACTGGAGAATGTAACTCATGAGAATCAATTCAATAACCTGGGGATGTTTAGTTTGCAGAAAAGGTGTGATCTCTGCCTTTAAGATCTATGATCTATTTCTATAATCCTATAATCAGATTATAGAATGGTGGAGCTCAAAGAATCCTTAATGGTCACTATAATATACCAGAAAGATTTCTGTGTTTTTTATTGGAAGTTCTGGATTCAAATCCTTAACCTTGCTGCTTATTATCTCTGTAACCTTTGGTCTAAATCAGTTAACCTCTTTTCATCTGTAAAATAAAGGTTTAAACTTCATTATTTCTTATGGAGACTTCTGCTTCTAAATCTTGTGATCCCAGGGAATTTCTACTCACTCATGCGCATTGTTCACCACCTCCATTACTGCTATTTCCAATATGCTAACTGCAGACCTAGATCCCCAAGGTGTCTAATATACAATAAGAAAATGAAATGTTATGTAGAATATATGTAACTTACTTTCAATTTAAATTTTGCTGCTTTAGTGCTCTCTAATCTATTTTTTGCTTATTGTAATATCTCTTCAGGAAGAATCTTTTCTCAGGAATGACTGTATGATTTCATCTATGTTGGGGACTCCCTGTGAGAAAATTTCCTTTGCCAGTACAGATCAGCATCTGCTTTGAGACTTGTAGATTTACCTAGTTGCCTGGGGCATTGAGAAATGACTTGCTCAGGGTCACATAGTCAGTATGTGTCAGAGGAGGGATTTCCTGACTCCAAGGATAAATCTTTATTGATATCACCATATAGGACTCTCAGTAGGAAGATAATAATATAAAAGTTAGAGTTACTTAATCAACATGAAAGCAGAGAATGGACATTGTGAGAAAAGTTAAGATAGCTAAGTTCTAATCCTAACCCTGTTACTTCCTTATTATCTTAGGAAAACCATTTCCTATCATTGGGTTTCATCTATAGAACAAAAAGCTAGAGGCTTTGAATTCCAGCTTTTCTTCCAACTGATTCTATGAACTTTGGCAGGTAACTTCTCTTCTCAAGCTCTGTTTACCCAGAGAAAAATTGAGAGGTTTAAGCAAAATGATCTCTAAGGTCTTTTATAGATCGAAATCCTATGAGCCTGTTATCTGTCAGGAATCTTCCAGTTTTACTCTCTTATGACATCATGACTCTATGATTCACATATTTGAATGTGTAAGGGACATAATCTGATGGTCGTTTCTCAGTTGTCATCCTTTTTGACCTTTGCTGCATTTGAAACAGTTGACTACTCTCTCCTACTAGATATTTTCTTTTCTGGGATTTCATGATATTATTCTTTGCTTTGGGTAGTTAGGTAGTACAGTGGTTGGAGTACAAGGCCTGGAGTCAGAAAAACTCATCTTCCTGAGTTCAAATCTGACCTCAGATACCTACTAGCCATGTGACCCTGGGCAAGTCATTTAACCCTATTTGTCTCAGTTTCCTTATCTATAAAATGAGCTGGAAAAGGAAATGGCAAACCACTCCAGTATATCTGCCAAGAAAACCCCAAAGAGTTAGATATAACTGAGCAATAACACTCTCTATTTCTCTCCTTACTTGTCTGACTCATCCTTCTCAGTTTCCTTTGTTGTCTCATTATCCCTATCATGTCCCCTAAAGGTGTTCTCCATGCTTCTGTCCTGAATTCTCTTCTCTCTTTCTACTTTCTTTTGGTAGCTCCCATGGGTTCAAGTATTACCTCTATGACCTGTATCTTCAGCCCCAGTCTCTCCTTACAGCTTCAGTCTTACATTACCAACTTCCTATTATATATTTCAAGTCAGAAATCATATTGACATCTCAGACGCAACAAATCCAAACCAAAAACTTATCTTTCCTATCACACCACCTCCTATTCCAACTTCTGCATTTCTTTAAAGGGCACCACAATCCTTCCATTATCATAAGTTTGAAATTTTGGTATTATCCTCAGCTCTTTACTCTCTCTCAATCTATATACCCAATCGGTCATCAAAACTTGGCAGTCCGATTTCTTTATCTCTGACTCACAAAGTCCTTCTCTTCCTTTAGGATGCATTTTAAGTACCATATTTTACATGAAACCTCTCCTGATAGTCAACTGGTATTTAATAAATGCCTACTACATCTCAGGAATAGTGCTAAGTGTTGCAAGATAAAGAAAGGCAAAAGTCCCTACTCTCAAGAAACTCATAGTCTAATTGAGGAGACAACATTCCAACAACTATGTAAAAACAAATTAGACAGGCAAATTGGGAGCAATCAGAGGGAAAGCACTACAATTAAAGAGGCCTGGGGAAGTCTTTTTTGACAGAAGATTGGCCTTTTATTTTTTAAACTAGGGACTTGAATGAATCCAGAGAAGTCAGAAAGGGAGATGAGGAGGAAGAGTATTCCAAGAATGGTGATGCCCAATGAAAACACATGGAGATGGGAGATGTAGTGTTGTACCCAAGGAAGGACAATAATTATAGAGTATGTGGAGGATAGTGAGTATGTGAATACCAGAAAGGAAGGAAGAATTTAGGTTGTGAAAGTCAATGAGAGGATTTTATATTTTATCTTGGAGGTAATAGGGAACCAGCTGAAATTTACTGAATAAGAGGGTGACATGATCAGACTTGCATTTTAAGAAGATCAAAATGACAGTTAAATGGAGTGGGGAGTATCAAGGGGAGATACTGGAGGGAGGGAGACCAGCCAGAAGACCATTGCAATGGTCCAAGTGTGAGGTGATGAGAGCCTGCACCAGGGTGATAGCATTGTCAAAGGAGAGAAGGGAGCACATATCAGTGGAAACAACAGGATTTGGCAACTGATTGGATATGGGGTGTGAGAGTGAAGAGTCAAAGGTGATACTTAGCTCACAAGCTTGGGTGATGGAGGATAGTGGTTCCCTCAACAGTAATAGAAAAGTGAGGAAGTGGGAGAGTTAGGGGAGAGACATCTGTTGTTCTTCCTGAGACAGGTTTCTCAAGGATTTTATCCACCAAAGGGAGAAGAGATGCAAAATGATAGTTGAGATAAAACCAAGTGAAGATATTTTTGAGGAGTGGGGTGACATGGGCATGTTTGTGGAAAGTAGGGATGCAGCCAGCCTGTTGTGAGAGATTGTAAATTAATGAGAGAGTGGGGATCACAGAAGTGTTGGTCTGCTGGAAAAGATGGGATTGAGTGCAATCACTTGTGCACATGGAGAGGTTTGCCTTAGCAATCACATGAGACAAGGGTAAAGAAGAAGAAAGTGGCATAATCCTATAGATTTCTATTAATTCCATGTATTTCCATTCTAGGAATAAGATCTAGGGTTGGGGAGGGTATCAAGGTTGAAACAAGGTATGGAGATTAAGGAGACATAGTCGTATAGGCCTGGCCATCTGAAGATACCAATTCAAATCCTAGCTCTGAAGTATGTGTGACCTGAGTTCATTTTTCTTCTCTGAATTGAAGTTTCTTCATTTGTAAAATGACAGACCTAGACTAGATGACTTCTATTATGGGCTATTCCAGTTCTCAGATTCTTTGTAGCTAGCTGTGAAACTTTGGTTGTGACTTAGCCTCTTCAAACCTAATTTTCCTCATAAGTGGTGATGGTGATGGTTATGATGATGATGATGTTGATGATGATGATGATGATGGTGATGATGGTGATGGTGATGATGATGATGGTGATGATGATGATGATGATGATGATGATGATGATGTTGTTGTAGTGTTCACATAGTGACTTAGAGTTTACAAAGCTCTTTACAAGTATCTTATTTTATCTTTATAAAAACCCTCAGAAGGAGGTGCTCATTTTATACCCATTTGACAGATGAAGGAATTGAAGCATAATGAACTTGAGTGACTTGCCCAAGGGCACACAGCTGATAAGTGTACTAGAGCAGATTTCATCTGAAGTCAGTGTTGCCTATCAGCAATGGAAAGATCAAATAAGGGTTTTGTGCAGATAAGGAAAGATGTGGGCACATTTATAGGCAGTAGAGAAGTAACCAGTAGGTAAGGAGTGGATGCATATTAATGGGAGAGAAGAGATGATATAGACTGCAATCTGTTGGAATGAAATCCTTGGTAGATGTAGAAAAGTTTGCCTTGTTAAAGAGAAGGGCTGCCTCTTTATGTGAAACAGGTGAATGAGGAGAGAGTGGGAGAAGGCATCTGAGTGATGAGTGATGAGTGATCACTCATCTGAGTGATGAGGAACAGGTGAGAAAAGGGAGTTCTCAGACAATAGCTTATTTTTTTCAATGAAATATGAAGCAAGGTTCTCAGGTGAGACAAGTAAGGGGAAGAGAGGTGCCTGACGAGGCAGGAAAAAGTTTGGAAAAGTCATGGTGGTAAGTAGGATAGTGAATCAATCATGGAGATGCTCAAAGGATTGTTTTTCAGCAGTGATGGCCCAATTGATATTGTGGAGGAAAATCTGTAGTGGGCATAGTGAATATAGTTTTATGACTTTCTCCAGCTTTGTTCAGTAGCATGTGAGTGTGAGTGAAGGCAACAGATGTGGGAAGTGATGCAATGCTGGGCCATTGTCAGGCAAGGTTGGTGATATGTAAAAGGGGTAAAGGATTTGAGAAAAGAGCGCAGTGTAGAGTTGAATTGGTTTACCAAAGGGTCAGGATAGGGAAGGGAAGAGAGTATAGCTAGTATGGGTTTGATGGCCTGGGAAAAACCAAGGTGCCAAGAGATTGGAAGTCATGATGATGATGTAGAAGGAGAGGTGGAATGGCAAGAGATTTTGATGACTTAAAGGAATTTTGAGTTTATGAACATGGATGTGGAACATTTTTGTGTGGTGGCAAGATGACAGGTATGACTATCTCAGTGTGTAGCTGTGGTGGGGTGGAAGAGTTGATTATGGGAAATGAGTAGAATTAAGAATTAGAAAGTTTGAATATTTGAGGAAATATCAACATATACTTTGAAATTCCCTAACACAAAGTTAGGAATGGGAGAGGAGAAAAATCCTATGAGCCAGGCCTGTATTCACTGAAGGAGGAAGGGGAGAAGGTGTCTTGGAGGTCAGTAGACAACAGCTCCCAAAATCTTGATTGAATGATAAGCATGAACCTCAAAGCATTTAATAAATGCTTTCTCTGTCTCTTAATGTCTTATGTGTTCTTGTTATTTAAGCATATTATCTCTAATTAGAATTTAAGTCCCTTGAGGGCAGAGAGGTGTGTGTGTGTGTGTGTGTGTGTGTGTGTGTGTGTGTGTGTGTGTGTGTGTGCGTGCGTGCGCGCGCGCACGCACCTTTCTTTTTATCTCCACTACTTTGCAAAGTGTCTGGCCCAAAAAGTGCTTAATAAATGCATATTGACTAGCTAACTACAAAGGCCATACAATATTAAATCTGGAACGAACCTCAGAGAGCAGATAAGGAAACTGAGACAGACATTAGGTGATTTTTCTCAAAGGCACACAGGTAATAAATGTCAGAGTTAAAATCTGAACCCTAGTCTGCTGGTTCCAGAACCAGTGCATAATGCTACTTCCTTTTCACTCATTATTTTCAATTAATGAAGTGATGGAGGATCATAGTAGCAAAGTGACTTTCTCGAGGGTGATAAGTGGCAAAGATGTGACTACTATCCAAGTTCATCTGAATATATGAAAAAGGATCCTACATTTTGAGCCAGAAGGGACCCAGGGAAGATTGATTTTAATCCCCTCATTTTACAGATGACAAAACTGAGGCACAAAGATATTGTCATTTGTCCAGATTCCCAGTTATTAATATTCTAAGGTAGGAAGACTCATGTACCTGAGTTCAAATGTGGCCTCAGACACTTACTAGCTGTGCGATCCTAGGCAAGTCTCTTAACCTTTTTTGTTTTGGCTTTCTCATCTGTAAAGTGAGCTGGAGAAGGAAGTGGCAAACCATTCCAGTATCTCTGCCAAAAGAAAACCTCAAACGGGGTCATGATGAGTCAGACAGGAATGAAAACAACTGAACAAAAAAGCCAAGATTTGAACTCATGTCTTTGTAACTCCAGGTCTAAAGCCCTATCCACTATCCCCACAATCCTACCAGAAAGACTTCCTATGATTTTATGATCCATGCTGTAGATTCTTTTTAACCTTAGTACTATCAAGCTGTATTTCGCCTGTAAACAGTAGTACCTGCCCCTTTCCTCAACTGCTTTTTGGCTCTCTTGCCGGGTCCCTCAAGAGCATCCCACTGGTTAAAATAAAAATAAGCTTTTCCCAAGAGCCATCACCTTGAAAAGACACTAGAGGGCAGCAGCTGATCACTGACTGCCTTCTCTCCGTGATACCCCAGTAGAGCCAGATATCTACTCTCCCTGGTGCCTGATCCAACCTGGGATCTTAAATCTCCAGTGGTATATCTCTGTGTTGGGACTGATTACCTGACATTTTACCTAGTTTTCACAGAATATAGGGTCCTTGCCAGGCAGAGAAAACCTCTACAAAATTACTCAAGTTAACACTCAGCTGGTATTGTTACTAGGTAGATGTCCAGGAGCCCAAGTCACTCTTCCTTCTCCCTACAATTAAAAACTTATCCCCAAAGGGTATGATATGTCCCCAGGGATTAACTATCTTTGTAGAAAGTTTAGAAAATGTCTTTGGACAAGGAGGGGTGAGTTCAAGTTTCAAGAAAGAGTGTTGAGTCAAGAGATCTGAGTTCTGTTCCCAGCTCTGCCACTACAAGTTTCTGTTCCTCCCTGAGCCTTAGTTTCTTTCTCTGTAAAATGAGAGAACTGGTAGACTATCTCTCTGGTCCCTTATCACTTTAAAACTCTATACTTCCAGCACTATGCCAGTATGGATTCTAGTACCAGAGAGGATTGCTAAGGGGTGCTCTGGAGCTTTAAGAATTGAGTAGAAACATTGTGACTAAAATGTATTAGGGGAGACCTGCCTAAATATGAGAGAATAATTTCCTAGATTCCTAGGACTTTATAGCTAGCCCTAAAGCACCTTGGAAATCATGGATTTGTCTATAAGAGACCTCACAGTGGGCTGGAAAGAGTCCTGAATTGAGAGTTGGAAGATCTGGCTTGGGATTCCAGCTCTGCTACCTACTAGAGGTAACCTTGGACAAGTCATTAAATCTCTTAGGGCTTCAATTTCCTCCTCTATTAAATGAGAGGGTTGGACCAGATGACTTCTGTGGCCCCTTTAGCTCTCATATTCCAAAGGTAGCTCTCAGATCATGCAGACCTGTGGTTCTCAAACTTTTTGGTTTCAGGACCCGTTTTCATTCTTAAAAATTATTGAGGACCCCCAAAGAGACTAAGTTTTATGGTTTATTTCTATTGATATCTTGCTATATTAGAAATGCAAATGTCAATATCATTTTGAAAAGTTTTGGCCTTGTGGGCTTTGCAGACCCCCTCCCCCACGAATTTTCTACCACTTTTGAGAATCATTATAGACCAATCAACTCACTATATGAAGAGGAAAATAAGGTTTGAGAAAGGGGAAATGGTCTGCCGAAGGTGATACAATTAGTTTTACTAGTGAAATGTGGAAATTTGATTCAATTCAACAAATATTTGCTTAAAGTATATAGAACTATATTTAGAGAAATAGTGTGGGATAGTTGTTAGAAAGCCAGCCTTAGAGTCAGGAAAATGCAGATTCAAGTTTTGCTTCTAACATATACTGATTATGTGATCCTAGGAAATTATTTTAACCTTTCAGTGGTCACAGACAAGTCTTTAAGACTTGAAGTTGCAGAATAGCATTGACAGCAAGTTCTCTTATCAGCAAGGTAGTATGTTTTAGGGACTCTGCTAAACTTGGAGGCACAGGTAAGGGTGAGTACTGTATGTGAGTATACATGACAAAGATAGGCAGCACCCTACCTTCAGGAGGCCGTGTGGTTTGGAGGAAAGAATGCTGGACTTAAAGTCAGGAGAGACCAGGGTTGAAATACCCTCTTTGACCTATACCAGCTGTTTGACAATCGACCAAGTCATTTGACCTTCCTAGGCCTTGGTTTCCTCATCTGTAAAATGAGAGTGTGAATACTTAAAGTAGCAGCTTGACAGATTTGTTGAGAGGATCAAGTAGATGGGTTCTTCTTGTAGGGGGAATAGGATAAGGACACAGATAACAATTTCATGTCAGGAGTTCCCCACCTGCCCTACAGTCCTATGATTCCTCCTTTGCTTTTGGCCCACTTTCCAGTTTGACTCTGTTTTTCCCTATGATCATGGCAAACCATTCATTAAGTACACATTTATAATGTTCCCACTATATGTAGAGAACATTATGTTACATGCCAGATATGATACAAAATTAGGCAAGACAGATCTGCTATCATAGAGTATAAGTCATTAGGAGGATAAGATACAGACAGAATGGTAGGCAACATTACATGATTGGTACGTTAAAGAGTTGCAAAGCATTGTGTGAAATCTGAAAGGAAAGATCAATACCACCTGAAAAGATCATGGAATGCCTCATGGTGATGATATCTGAGTTGCACTTTAAAGGATGGATAAGTATTTGATAAGTGACAAGGAGGTTAGAGGACATTCCACTCAAGGGAGAAAAAAGTAAGCAAAGATAAGTTGGCTTAAAAGAATATATGTTTGGGGAACAGAGAAAAGTCCAGCTTGACAACAGTGTAGTGTACATAGAAGGGGGGCCTTATGAAGTAAGACCAGGATGATTTGGCAATGACAGATTACAGGGGTATTTGAGAGGCAAGAGAAAATCAAGAGGATATTGAACTTAACTTGGGAGAAAGTATGAATCCCATGAAGACTTTTCAGTAGAGGAGTGTCAGGACAAGATATGTGAATATAGATAAAATATTCTACTTGTGGAAGGGTTGAAGATGGATACTACAATATAGGAGGCCTTTCTACACACTACAGTTCTATGACTCCTTAAATTCTCCTTCACTGTTGGTTTCAATTCTACCCCAACTCCTCTTCTCCCTGTGATAGCAGCATGCTGAGCCCGTTGAGTTTTGTAACCAATGTGTAAAATGATAGACATAGGATAGTCCTTCCTCAAACAAAATCTTTAAGACCAAGTAGATGTTTCAGTAACATTCCCCAAGAGGGTCCTTTCCTGGGCCACCCTTCCTTGTATTACTGTAGATACAGTAGGGGAGACAGTGTGATATAATAGTATATTCAATGGGTTTTGGAGTCATATTCTAGCTGCATTGCATCAGACAAGTCAGTTAACTTCTCTGGGTCTCAGTTTCTCTATCTAAGATGAAGGGGTTAGACAACCTTTGTAAGGTTCCTTCTAGAAATTGAATTCTTGACTTCCTTTCATGTGCTATCCAGACATCATAAGTGTGATTGAGGGTTGAACTTTAGTTAAAGTTGACGTTATATTCTTGATTATTCCCTTAAGCATTCTCCAAGAATAAAAAAGATACAATGAGAATAAAAGAATATGTTAATAATGATTATTAAAGTTATCACCACCACTATAAATACCTTGAGTTTGAATAGCACTTTACAACTGAAGAAGAATTTATGCACAACTTATTTAACTTAATCCTCATAGTGCTTCTCAGGGAGTGGGACAGGATAGATTCTCTTATTCCCATTTTGTGCATGAAAAAACTGAGACTCAAAGGAAGGAAGTGATTTGCTGGTGAGTGGCAGAGCTAGGACTCTATTCTAAGTCTTTTGTAATCCTGACACATCATGGCAGGCAATTAAGGAGCCACCATAAGTCATGAGTTGGGGAAATAATATAATGAAATGTTTTAAGTAAGGGATGAATTTTTGGACTCCAACTGTAAGAGGGTGGACTCAAGCCTGCTCTCGGATGGGACTTCTTTGATGTTCAGTAGGCAACATTCCCCATCATTGAGGACAACTGCCATGGGATGCTGACTCAGACCCAAAGTAATAACACTCTTCCAAAGGCAAACATTAATAATACCATCTAAGAAATCATCTCAGTTCAGCAATTCCTGTGGGACATAGCTGTAATAAAGACAATTATTTATGATACAAAATCTCACCTCCTTCTCCTTCCTTTAACATTTCTAATTTGAGCCACCCATTTGTCCCTATGGGGTCTTAAAATGCTCAGAATTTTAGTTTATTGCATAAGTGAATCCAGCTAACCAGTAAGTCAGTGCCTTGATCTGTTACTGAATATTTAGCAAACAAATGAGCTGGCTTGGCCCTAAGTCTGATTCCTTTGCTTTGTTTTCTGGTTGAGGAAAAAGATACCATCACCTCCTGCAGGAAAGCACTGGCCTTTTCCCAAGAAGAACTTGTCATTTCAGTTGAGCATTTGTGGCAACAGATATTACCCGGTGGGAATCTGGGAGGGGGACAAAGAGAGTTTTTGAGTTGCCCAGACTCAAATAAATGGATTGCAGTGTCTTCAGAATTAAATTGGACTTGAAACCAGACATGGTCCCCTTTGGAAGCTGGGCTAAGAGAAAGAAGGGATATGTGAAGAAAGGAGTTCCAGCAGTGGCACATTATACTCTGGGTCAGCTAAAGATATTCTTGTTTTCAACTGTACCTTCTGCTGTTCTTGTATCAGTATCTAAAAGGGGGCAAACACAATTAGCCTTCTGTTTGTCCTTCAATTTAGTAAACTAATTCTTTCAATTAAGAATATGATTATCTGTCATTAGTATCTAGTAGTAAATGAAGTCCTATTTGGATGTCAAAAGTCTTTTGTGAATTTCTGAAGTCTTTCTCTTTAGCTCAGCTAATAACACATGGCAACAGAGCTAGTCAAGTCGTACAGATGTACAGGAATCTAAATTGCCTTCGCAACTGAAGGGTAAATAGAAGGCTAGTATAAAAATTGACCACCCCTCTAACTTATGCATTTGTTATGATGCCTTCTGTCTCCTTGTTATCCCTCTGAAAGCCCAGTATAGTAGGTATAATTTGGAGGCAGCAGAGGAATAGGAATATATGTGGACATGAGTGGCATCAGATCCTCCTCTCGACTCCTGCAAGTTGCATGATGGTTGTAACATCCAGCTTAAAAATAGAGCAGTGAATTGTGCTTATTGGGAGTCATTCAACTAAATTCTTATCTATATCAAGTGGGATCAATTAGCAAGTATTTATTGAGTATATGCAGAGTGCCAGGGTTATGCTATTACTGTTGTGAAAAAGAGATAAATAAATTATATGATCCCTTTGATGCGGTGAAAAAAACATTGATTTTGGGTCAGTAAGTTTCCTTACTGCTTAAGCTGCATGTCACTGGGCATGCCATTTCTACTCTATGAAACCTCAATTTACTAATTTATAAAGTGCAGAATATTGAAACTATTTTCTTCAAGGGAATGTTGTTTCATTGTTCTTCTGTTTCATTCACATCCAACTCTTTGTGACCCCATTTGGGGTTTTCTTGGTGAAGATACTGGAGTGGTTTGTCATTTCTTTCTCTAGCTCATTTTACAGATGAAGATACTGAGATAGGCAGGGTTTAGGGGACTTAGCCAGGGTAACACAATTATTGAGTATCTGAGGCTAGATTTGAACTCAGGAAGATATCTATTCCTGACTCCAGGTCTGGTGCTCTATCTACTGTGCCACCTACTTGCGTAACTTGCGGGCATAGGAGTGTACAAAGTTTGGGCTGGGAATGTTGGGGTGTACATACTTTGGAGTGTGCTAGCATACCCCTCTCACCACTCTTGCATGTCTATGCTTATAGGATTGTTGTATGGAAAGCAACGTGTTAGGGATAAAGCTGTACTGGTAACCACTTTGGTTACTACTTTCCTGCTAGCTCTAGATCTATGAAACTAAGATTCCCCAACTCACCAGTTGTACCCAAAGGTTAGATCACAAGAGGGGTAACATTTATTCTCATTCAGGGGGTTAGGGGTAACCCTGAGGGACTATTCTAATGTGTAATTTCTGAGCCCCCACTGTTCTCTTTATCAATAATCAGCCAGTGGCCTCAGTTAGCTTTTAGAAAAGGTAAGGATGTACAGCAAGGCCAAAACCTCCCACCCAGAATACCCCTTGAGTGCATTTTCCCACAGATACACTTAATGTCCATCAGAAGAGTGGGTTCAAACTTGGAGTGCAGTGGTAGTAAGCACACATATAGAGAACACACAGGTGGCAAAGGGGCAAGTCATAATTCCTGGTGATGGAAGTCCTTTCTTCCTTTGTAGAGTCCTCACAAAGTTCTCCTTAGGTATATGAATTCTTTGCTATTCTCCAAGTTTCTGTGCCTGTCTTGAGTCTATAGCTGGCATTTCTCTCCACTGTGAACAGTTACATTTCCTGAAGATTTTACCACCATTGAAGGATTGCCTTTCTTCATTCGTCTACATTGGGTGTGTCTTTTGTTCTGCTGATGTAGATCATCAGTCACTACTGCTTCAATGGACTCGGCTACCATCAGTGTGGATACAGACCTCTAGGCCCTTCGACATTCCCAAGGTCTCTTCCTGGACAATTCTATCTTGGGATACTTCTTTGCCTCAGATCAGGAAAGAACAAACAAAGTGAGAGAGGTGGCACTGTGCTTATGGACTCATGGTGTCTGGGTGGGATACAGGGAAGCCACTTCTTTTCTCACTCAGTTCTGTACAAAGCTTAAAGCAGTCCTCATTCTTCTACATTCAGAAAGAAGAGGGAGAAGGGAGCTATAGGTCCTCTCTTTTGTGTGGTCATTAAGCTTTTTATCAAAATAGACAACTAGAGAATTATTCATCATTTCCCATTACAAATCCCTGAGTCATCAATTCTTCTTGTTCAACTGCCAATTTAGAGTACTCTTCATCATCAAACAGTATAAGGTCCTGACTCACATATGGCCAGAAATAGGATCTCTGTGTTCCACATGGTTGACTGGAACCAGAAAGAGAATATCTCTGCACATGCTCTGTATTTTCCACTGGGAAGGGCAAATCTGAGTGTACCCCCATTCCTGTTACAAATAGACAAATAAGCACTACTATTGAAAGGACCTGTGACTCCAAGATTAACATGTGGAACTTTAAGAGAACAGTTGAAGATAATATACAATCAGATATTAGAATATGTGATTCATAATCTTTGTGCCATTGGTGGTCACTAGAGATTTGGCTCCTAGTTATTGTTTGGAACATTCAGAAATCACTGTTCTGTGTTTTATCTCTTTCCCCTTGACTTCTGCCCCAGCTTCAAGGGGTGAGGGTGGTGGTGGGGGTGGTAGAGGTGGGCATACTTCAATACTTTTCCACTGGCTTCTCTATTGCCTGCTGTGAAGAACGCTGTCACACCCACATTTTCTTGTCAATCAGAACAGCATCTTGGCAAAGTCAGGCCTGGAGCTCTGTTCACCAGCTGTGTGTTCTATGCAGCCTTTCTGAGATCAGCTCAGCAGCCCTGGGTTTAACTACTGCCTCCAAGCAGGTGGATTATCTCTTCCACTTGTTGGAGTGATGGATGGTGGATGCAGAGGATTTATTGGACAGCAACTGACCAACAAAAATCTATGACCTGTTTTTTTTTTTTTTGTTAGTTTTTTTAGTTTAGGTTTTTTTTTTTTTTTTTGCAAAGTGAAGGGTTGTATTTTAACTCAATGGTTACATATTTTAGGGTGGGGGGAGAGTGTGAGAGAATCAGTTCCTTCAAAGAATGAACCTCTTTGCTATGTCATATTCCTTCCAGATTTAATGTATATGCCTCTTGTAAGGTGCATGGTAAGGGCATTTTATTAGTACTCCAAGGTATAGAATGAAAAGTTTTCTGCTCAGTTTTTCATTACTGGAATACAGTAAGCCAAGCAAGAACTGTTCAATCTGATCATGGGGGTTTTGGAACGGGAAAAGCATCAGTTTCACCCTCTAAATTTCTTTTTGTCAGACGCCTATTTCATTCTGTTCCTCTGGTGGGCCTCAGTTGATTTGAAAAAGGACAGCTTCCCCAAGAGGAAAGATATTTTTTTTTTCCAGTTCTCACCATGTGAATCTGGAATATTTCTCTACACAGTTTTCTAGTAGAAAGAATATCATAGTAAAATTTACCCAACCCCCCTTAACCTTAGTGCTCTGAACATGGCTTTGCTCCAGGTTATTGCTGGTATTTCTCTATTGAATTGTCCCTCTTATATTTAATTTTGGGTAAGAGATGACTATGCATTCTTGAAGACTATGACAATAGAGTAGAACGTCGTGTTCCTACCAAATGGGAAAGTCTTCTAGAAGATACACACCAACTGATTGTATATGTGTTCCTTGAAGACAAGCCTACCTAAAGGAGGATTTGAATTCAGTTCAGTTCAAATCAAATATCTGAAATCTGCATGATATTGAGTATACAAAGACCAAGCAAAACAATTCCTACTCTCAAGTTGTTTACCACCACATGGTTTCCGCAACCCCCCCACCCTCACTCCACCCCCAAGGGAGAGAAGCATCAGGCCTGAGGTCAGGAAGACCTGAATTAAAATCCAACCTCAGGTTCTTACTAGCTGCACAATCCTGGGCAAATCACATCACCTCCTTTTGCCTCAGTGTTTCTACCTATTCCTATATGAGGGATAATAATAGCACCTACCTACCAGGGTTGTTGTGAAGATCAAATGAAATAATAATTGTATACTTGACACTAATATCCTCTGAACAGTGGCAGAAAACTTCAATCTTAATTATATATTCTCTTGGTATGTTTGTTGTGGATTCATATATACTGATCTCTCACCAATTATATTATTAAGGACAAAAGACCATAGTTATACTTCACCTGTGTGAAGACTTTATTCGTCTTTGTCTTTTGCAATGACTACATGGAGCTCAGCACGTATTAGGCATTCAGCAAGTATTTGTACTTGTATATTTCTATAGAGAAACTATAAATTTCTTTGAGTCAGACACTGTCTTATACAGGCAATTGCTGGCCTGCCTCGGGAACTTAACTTAGAATCAGGAGATCTGGGTTCTTGGACCAGATTTGGAACCAACTGTGTGGCCTTGAATGAGTCACTTTCCTACTATTGGTTTAGTTTTTTGCATATCTACAAAGTTAGGAGATCAGACTAGGTATCTTTAAGATCCTTTCCAGCTTTAACATTCTATCTTCTGTGTTTTAACATTCTGTATTCTATAGCTCCTTCTGGCTATAATCTGTGTTCTGAAGGTCTCTTTTAGCTTTGACATTCTGTTTAACGATCCATATTTCAACGTTCTGTGTGCTAAAGTTCCCTTCCACCTCTGACATTCTACAGTTGATGCTGTTAAGCAGGCCCCTTCCAATCCTGATATGCTGCTCATGGTTCCCCTCCTGCCTTTCTGCTCTTGAGCAGCCAAGCTCAGTTCTTTTTCCTGAGTTCTTTTGCAAGGCTTGAAATTGCTTGGAGCCACCTTTCAAGAGCCTAATCTCTCTGGTAACCAGTTCCAAATTTCTTTTTGCATGTCTGTATACATGGCTGTCTCCCCAGCTGCTGAGATGCCTCCTTCTCAGTCTTGTTTTGTTTATCTTCGTAACTACCCTGCTTTAATCCCACTGAAAGATTGGTTAGTTGGAATCCACTCGGTCTTCCTCTGGAGTCTTTGATCCAGTGCACATAAGCATTTGCTGACAGCCAGACAGAGAAGGTGGAGCCCCCATCCTGGGCCCGCAGGGGCCCAGAGAATAATGAATGAATACTGTGTTTATTTGTATTTCTAATTGGAGAGTATGTTGCCAGATCTGCTGCATGTCACTACAGGGTGTGGGCATGAGGCAGCTCTTCCTTCTCTAACCTGGGTCTAAGAGCCCCAGGCCACTGATGGGAGCTTCACAGACTCTAAAGGATGAGAAGGGGCTCCAAACACCATTTTGGACTGCCTATTCCATGGGTGGGAGGGTTAAAAGGAAGGGTGTCCTTGGCAAGCTTTACCTACAAATGCTTTACCTACAAAACACCCAGGACTTCTGACAAGTTGAGTGAACCTGCCTTACCTAGGATGGCCCAGATGGGTGAAATAGGCTTGTTTCCTGTAGGGAAATGTTTTCTGGAAAGTCCCCACTAGTACAAATGTTTGACAGCTGTTCAGTTAGATGTGACACATCTTTAGGGCTCCTCAAAGTTGTTGTTGATGGTTTTTCCACTTTTCAACATTTGATGACTCCTCCTATACTTGGACTGGGGAACTACAGTCATGTGGGTTGGGAATGGTATGATGAGGGTCAAGAAGGTTCCCTGCCTTTCTCCACAGGTGACAATACGGCCATAGAATCAGATGATTTTTGTGAGAAGGATTCATCAAGGTCATCAAGTCTGTTAGAGAGATTTGGTGACTGATCAGAAGAAATCAACTACCAAAGGAAGGAGAAAAAGAAGAAATTATTATTATGTGCCAGGCACCATGCTAAGCACTTGATATTATTATCACCATTTTACAGTTGAGGAAACTGAGGCAGACAGTGGTTAAGTGACAGGGTACAGGGTTGCTATTAAGTGTGTGAGGCTAGATTTGAACTCAGGTCTTTCTGATTCCAGTCCTGGCACTGTACTCACTGTGCTACCTAGAATGAACCATAGAAATTATCAATTTATAGCTATTTTTGTTTATTTTTTTTAGAGATGAAGCTGAGACTCAGAAAAGGAAAGGCATTTGCACAAAGCCAACTAGTTTAGTATAGTTGACACTAGAACTCAATTCTCCCAAATTCCTTCTGCCAGACTTCTCTACCACTCACTAGTCACTTTCCATTTCAACTCCCTGTCCCTTGGCATTTTTATCTTTAAAATGAAGGGACTGAATTAAGAGGTCATAGCACTCCCTTCCAACTCTAGACCCTCTGTCTTCTTCATTCATTGCAGGATCATTTGAGGCAACCTTGACAAAACAAAGATTTTTCTTGTGATTTACCCAAATTAGTCTTCTTGGGGTACCCTGTAGGAGACATACAACCATCTCACACCTCCATGATGTTATTAAAGCCGTAGACTTCATTCTTTTCTGGATTCTGTCTCCTGGAATTCCTAAATCTCTTCAAAGTAGATTTCAGGTGTTACTTCCTGATTTTATTGGCTTTTTAATTATTACCCCTCACCATGTACATAAAAAAGTAAATGAAAACTATGTTCAAAGCAAAAACAAACAAAAAACCCACCAAATCCACCCCCCCAAACTCTGCCTTTGAGTAGCTTACATTTTACTGGAGGAACAAAATATGTGTCCAGAAAAGTAAATACAAAACATATGTAAAGTAAATACATGTACTTTGCAGAATTCATATTAAATCTTCCCTTTAGAATACAAACTCCTCTAAGACAAGGATTGGTTTGTTTATTTTTATATCCATAATACCTGGTAGATACTCAATTATTGTTGAATGAATGAATGTATGTAGGAGAAACCTAAGATACCCAGAGGGGTCTTGGTGAAAGCTTAGCAGCCTTCTGAATTACATAGGAGAAGCAATATGACATTGGAGGGGGTAGAAAATACTGGATTTGCCATGAAAGGACCAGAGTTCAAATTCTGGCTCTGCCACTTACTAATTTTATGACCCTGGTAAAATCACCTAACTGCTCAAAACCTCAGTTTCCCCACCTGCAAAAAGAGAGGGTTGGGCTTCATGATCTCTAATGTCTCAACTTATGATCTTAGGACAGAAAGAGTTATCTTTTTCTAGTCCTACTAGAAAAGCTAGGCTCCCAAATTGGAGTATCTTAGATGCTTTTTGAAACAGTTGCCTTCCTTAAATCTTCTGGAGATCCATCTGAAAATGCATCAGGTAGTCCACAGTACAAAGAGGCAGTGTGGTATCATGCAGGGATTTGGAGTCAAAAGATCTGACTTCTAGTCTTGGATCTGCTGTTAATTACTTCTGTTACTTTGGACAAGTAATTTCTTGACTCTGAACATCAGTTTCTTCTTTGGAGGGGAAGAGGGAAAGGGATAAGGAGAGAGAAAAATAGAAGGAGAGAGGAGGTTTGATTGAATCCTCTTTCAGGTGTCAGTCCTTTCTAAATCCCAGGATCCTATGACTGCAACCATCCTATAAATTTTTATCATTAGTCCCAAGGAGCAGGAGGTTAGGGTATGACTACTTTGTAATTGCTTGTGGGGAGAAATGGAAAGACATCTTAATAAGCCTATTGGTGCTAGCATCATCTGCTATAGACGAAAGGCATGCATCCTTCTCCTGAGCATGTATTTTAAAAGGGTTTGAAAATAAGGCTCTCTTGAGTCATCTTGAATTAATCAAATATTTATTAAGTTCCTATTATGTTACCAGGATTGAGGGTGATAGAGAAGGTGCAGAATGCAGTTCCCTGACTCAGTAGGGCTAGATAACTTTGGAAGTCTCTTCCAAATGTGTTTTTGGTTTTGTGGGGTTGTTGTGTTTTGGGGGGCTTTTTGGTGATTGGAAGAACCACTAGAGTTCCAAGGAAAGAAAAACTAATGAGATTATTTTATAAGAATTATAGAAACCTCATATGGGGAGTCCTCTAGAGCCACCTAGTCCAACCCCCATGTAAATCATGAATGTCATCCACAACTTTGCTGACAAGCAGTCATCTAGTCTTCTCTAGAAGGCTTCTCAAATTGGAGAGTTCCTGGTACCCTTCAAGGGTGGAGAATCCAGGAAAGGTTTTATGGATGAGATGGAACTTGAGCTTGTTCCATTACTCCAATAATCATTATAACTGCCATTATCATAGTTCACATTAATATATCACTTTAAAGTTTGCAAGGCCTATGTGGGCAGGAGGACAAAGAGCATTTCTGCCTGAGAGCCACATGAATGAAGGTGCCAGTGCAGACATGACAAAGATCTGACATTTTCTTTCACCTCTACAGATTTCACCGGGGCAGCTAGGTGGTGCAGTGGGTAGAGCACCAGTGCAGGAGAAACGAGGACCTGAGTTCAAATCTCACCTCAGACACTTGACACTCACTAGCTGTGTGACCTTGAGCAAGTCACTTAACCCCAATTGCCTCATCCTGGGTCATCTCCAGTCATCCTGATGAATATCTGGTCACTAGATTCAGATGGCTCTGGAGGAGAAGTGAGGTTGGAGACCTGCCCAGCCCTCCCTCACTCAAAACAAAGTCAAGTGCAAGTTACGTCATTATTTCTCTGATGGCATGGTCTTCTTCGGCAGCTAAGGACAAAAACACACTCACAAATCCTACCCAGATCAGCAGTACATGGCATAATACATGTAGAACCAGAAGGAATTTCAGAGGTCACCTGTCCATCTTCTTCATTTAGCAGAAACTGAGGCCCAAAGATGTTAAGTAACTTACCCAATGTTATATGGATAGCAAGTAGGATTTGAACCCAGGTCCTCGGATTCCAGAGCAAGTGCTTTGGATCCCTTGTTGCAGTTTTATCGCTTTCTGTAGATCATAAACAGATGGAGGTAGATTGGCCTCTAACCTATAGAATCTTATACCTAATTAGCCTGAGATTTATGTACTGTGTTGTTTTAATTCTCCCTTCCCTGTTTCTCTATCCTTCCCCTTCAACCCAACCCTTTTTCTTTCTTTCCCCCTCACCAGAAACAACAGAGCTAGGCAACAAGAAGGAACTTAAATCCATGCCATTCATCACCTACCTCTCGGGCCTCCTGACAGCCCAAATGCTCTCAGATGACCAGCTGATCTCAGGGGTAGAGATCCGCTGTGAGGAGAAAGGCCGCTGCCCATCCACCTGCCACCTGTGCCGGCGGCCTGGCAAGGAACAACTGAGCCCCACACCTGTGCTACTGGAGATCAATCGAGTAGTCCCTCTCTACACCCTGATTCAGGATAATGGCACCAAGGAGGTGAGTGCACCCAAGACCTAGAAATTCACAGTCCCCTGTTCCCCACCCCCACTTTTACACAGGCAGATACACACACACACACACACTCACACACACACACAGTACCATTTGGACTGGTTACATGTCTTCCTCTGCATTTTTATTCCTTAGCCCTTGCCCCTGAGACAAAGGTAGCCTCTACTTAAGAACCCACCACAATGTCAATTCTCTCTTGGTGCACCCTTCCCCATAAGAGATGTAATTTGTTTTGTCTTTCTCTCTTTCCCTCCTGATATTATCTCCTTCCCATTCTCACTCCACTCCCTTACTCCTTACTTTCTCTTTCTCTTTTCTCTCTCCATCCCTTACCTCTCCTGTTGTTCAAAACAATGGATTTAGAGTCAAAGGATCAGGTTTAGAATCCCAGTTCTCTTTCCTTCTCTGTACCTCAGTTTCCTTCTCTGTAAAGTAAGGCAATTGAACTAAATCATCTCTAAGGTCCCTACCAGGACTAAGGGCTGTGCTTCAGGACTATTAATAATCTTTGGATCTAAATAGGTTACTGACTTTTTACTTTCATATAAGTCAGACCTGCACAACTTGTAAATTTCTTTAGACCTAAGATAGGTTAAACTAGAGACAGACTGATGATGGTTGGTAGCCATGGGTAACATGACAAACAGAAGCACAAGCAATGGCAACCCTACGCTTTCCCCTGCAGGCTACCTGAAATCCTTTGGGAGAGCGGGTTACATGGGGTGCATGCTGTGCAGGTCTCATACAAGTAGTAGCTATGAGGCTTGGCTGGTCACAGTGTCCCCACACTGTACCTTCTGCACGTCTCTGCTTATTGCAAGGCAGAGTGGTAGTATAATGCAATGATGTCAACCTCGAGTAGAAATAGGAGACACTAAACCATATATAAGGATCCCTGTGGGCTGTATGTTGACTTAAAAACACATATTAATATTATATATATTTCCTTCTATTTTTGTTTATTTTATAAAATATTCTCTCTTCATTTTTATCTGGTTAAGGCCCCATGTGGGAGTATTGCCAGCTTCATCCCAGGTAGCATGTTTGACATCTCATTATAATGTCAAGAACTTTGAATTTAAAGTCAGAAGATGTAGCTTTTAGCTCTGGCTCTGTTATTAACTTTTCTGTGTAGCCTCAGACAAGTCACGTCTCTCTTAATTTCTCCCTCTCCAAAATGAAGGGATCAGACTGGATGTATGCTCTTCCAGCTTTAATATCTAATGACTGTTCATCATTCGATGATTTCCAGTCTTTTCCAGTTCTAACATTTTATGATTCATAGATTCTTCCTGCCCCTCCTGTTTCTGTGTCTCCTACCATCTGTTTTCCTCCTCCTTTCCCCTCCAACCCCCTGACAGACATACCCTTTTCTTTGTTCAGAAGAAAAAGCTCTTGTATCCATGGAAGGTTAGGCCAGATCTTACTCCTAGACTCAGGGGCTATTATTCTAGTTGAAGTCAATGAGACTTTTTCTACATGGTCACACATACTTTTTATGTGTGGAAAGGTCCACATGCTAGAAAGAACATCTCTTGATCTCATCCTGCTAAGTTCTGAGACTAGTGTGACAATCACCTTGGGAATTTAACTGGCCACTGGGTGTCACTGTTACCCTTACAGGTGTTCTTGGGAGTTTCAGTCCCTTGAATAAGGTTAGGCCTTCAAGGGCAGATTTTGGAAACTACCCTGTAGGGTTGCCTACTTCCCCTCCTCTATTCCCCTTCTTTCTTTCCTCTCTTTTCAGTAAATCTTCTAAGAACCTGTATAGATTTATTTCTCAGTTTCTCTAGTTCCTCCCCTTTCCCCCACCCCCACTTTTCCCTGAACCAAAAATGACAGACCTTTTTAGAGTCACTGATTAGTGCTGAGCCTGCAATTGATTAGGCATTTAGAATGAGCCAGCCTGTGGTGGTTGTGGGTGGGACAGGGCCGGCTCCAGGTCTGGAAACAATCCTAGCCAATGGAAATATGACCACCAAGTGTGAGGGGCTAAGCCATAGGGAGACAGCCCTGAGAGCAATCAGAACATTGTGACTCTCACTTTCTCCAACCCCCTCCCCAAAACCTTGCTCTTTCCTTCTATCTTCCTTTTCCTTGTGTGACCTTTGTATTTCTAGACTTCCCTTCTCCTATCCATTTGGATTTGTGTCTTTCCTTAGAAGAAAGAAAAGTAGAAATGTCAAAGACATGGACTGGTAGAGCCAGAAAGAACCTCATCATAGTAATGCAGGATTTGGAGCTAGAAAGACTTCAGAAATGGCCCAGTGGAAAGGATACTAGCTTTGCGAAGTCCTGCCTCTGACTTTTACTCTCTGTGTGGCCTTGAATACCAATCACTTAACTTTCCTAGGCTCTCGTTTCTTCCTCCAAATGAAGGGGACTAAATGAACTCTTGGTGTTCCTTCTAGTTGGAGATCTGTGATACCCATGATCCTTTGGTCTGGTTATCAAACTCTTCATTTTCCATATGAGGACACTGAGGTCTAGAGAGCTTTAGTCACTCGCCTGAGTCTATATCATAAGAAGAGAAGCTAGAGCCCAGGTCTCCTGACACCCATTTCAAATGTTACCAGGATTCATTTTGCTTCTCCAAAGGGCTGGATATTAGAATTGGGCCTAATGGTGCTAAGAGTTAAATATAAGCTGCATGGTTTAAGGACAGTTAGGATGTTTGACTGAACCAAAAAACATATGCCGGTGCTATTTGAAATTTTAACCTTTGCTATTGCCTCAGAATCACAGAATGGAAGGAAGAAAGAGGTCATCAAGTTCAGATCTTCCCACATTCTCCCAGGCCCAGATAGGAGGTCACCCACACCCACACCCACACCCATACCCACACTCACACCCAAGTCTTCTCACTTCAGATCTCTTTTCACTTAATCTTGGGTGCTAAAAGTAGTGGAAAGTCCATAGAACAGATTACAGGGAGTGCCATACTTTGATCTCTTTCACCATTCTACTGAAAGCTGACTAATTTTGCCTTCTGTTTGTTAAAATTGTAACGTATCTAAAGTTTGTCTCCAGAATACTTGTCATTCCCTGCTATATTCCCTTTCTGTCAGTCAACAAGCATTTATTACTGTGTGCTAAGTGCTGGAGATGCAAAGAAAAGCAAAAGAGAGTCCCTGCCTTCCAGAATCTTATAAGCTCATAAGGGAAACAATGTGTAAACTGTGTATAAACAAGATACGTTCAGGATAAATTGGAGAGAATCAACAGAAGAAAGCCACTATCATTAAGGGGCATTGGGAAAGACTTCCTGTGGTAGTTGGGATTTTAGCTGTGACTTGAAGGAAGCCAGAAAAAGCAGGAGACGGAGAGGAAGAGGAGGGAGGAAATTCCAACCATGGGAGACAATAAGTGAAAATACCTGCCCTTTGATGCCTCTTCCCTTTCTAGGTGTTAAGTTCTTTAGCACTGTGACTTTAAATAGGTCACTTTATGAATCTTTTTTTTTTTATTATTATAAAATGAGAACGTTAGGTTTCATTTCTTTGATTCTTTCCATCCCTGGAATTTTATGTTCAAAGGTTCTTTTTAGTATTAATATTCCGTGATTCTAAATTTCTGTGACTCTTGATGCCTATCTGTGTATTTTAATAATATGGACATGACAAACTCATTGATGGTAATTGCCTCTCTCAAGGAGATTTGTATTGTATTTTCAGTGGGGAACCTAGGAGAGGGCAATGATTAACCCAAAACAATGTATTCCTAATGGTAGAATTTCAAACATCAATTTCAGGGAAAGGGGGAAATTTGGAGAGAGGGTCTCATCCCAACAGCCTTAAAGAAGACTATGGTCAGTACTGGAGGTAATAATAATGTAGTGAAATGAATCATGGATTTCCAGTTAGAGGATTTGGGTTCACATTCCAATTTTGTCACTGTGAGACCTTGGACAAGTCACTCAACCTCTTCAGGCCTCAGTTAACTGGTGTGTAAAATTAGGGACATGGTCCTAATTATTGTTACATTAGGTGGCCTCTGAGAATCTTTCCGGATCTAAATCTCTGAGCCTTTGTGTTCTCTGCAGCAAGTCCCTTCCCAATTCTGTACCTCATTTTTTTTTTCATTTCTAACAGGAAGGAATGGGTAGGATAGATGATTTTTAAGATACACTCTAGATTGAAATTCTGCCATCTTCCCAATCCTGGTAGTTCCCTTCTGTTGCTTGAGGTTAAAGATTCTCAATTACACTGCTTTGGGACTCCCTGAAATTGTATTTGCCCTCCCCCCACCGGTTAAGAAAAAATCAAATAAGCAAATAGATGTTCTTTTTTTCCCCTCTTATCCTGATAATGTACATTCAGAATTTCAGAGCTGAAAATGACCTAGTGATCCTCTAAGCTAAACCCCTTATTTTACAGAGGGGGGAAACAAAAGAGAGGCTCTCCCAAAGGTGACGTGACTTACCCACAGTCTCTACAGCTGATGTGTATGGCTGAGGCACTACCCATCTGTGCTTCTAGATCCTTGCCTCCAGCCCCAGACGTGCTCTGGAACCACTGTGATGGGCGTTGGAGATGGGCTGCTTTGCACTAGACAGTCTATCCCAGTGAACACATGGGAAAAGATTATTCCTTTAGCCACAGCTGGAAGAGAGCCCTTAATTATACTTTCTGCTGTGGTTCTGAAGAAAAAAGACAACAGCAAAACAAAAATCTTTATAATGGAGAATTTGATTAATGCATACAACCTCCTCCCTCCACCTGCTAAATGGCCCTCACACACCCTAAAGCTGCAGAGCTTGGCTCAGCAGGAATTTGTACTGTATGTAGGAGAGACTGTATTAAGATAGCCTAGGGGTGGAAGAGAAAGGGAAAGAACACTGTTATTAGGGTTCTTCCCCAAACCCTCTGCCCTATAAGTTTTATTGTTATCAGTGTCCTCCTTCCGTCTCTCCCCCAAAGTTGATTAAAGAACCTTTTGGTACCATAGAAATGGGAAACACCTTTCAGCTTAAAGAAATAGCTCCATCCTCTCTATATGCATTCTCTCCTGACATCACCGCAATTTTACATCATGGCTATAGCCTTCACAAGAGAAAACAGGAATCTTGACTTGAAGGTCTGAAGCTAGACTTCTAACAGCCTGTCTGTATCAGGGAGCACTAACTTTAGAAGACTCACTTTGGAAAAAGTTAGTCATAGACGCTAGGGGAAAAATGAGGGAGATGGAGATAGGGAGGAAACTCCCAATCAATTTTCTCGTACAGTAGAAAGAGTATTAGATTTGAATCTGGGTTTCAAATTCTGTCTTATTCCCTGAGAAACTTTTGGTAAATTGTTTAACTTCTCTTGGACTCATTTTTCTCATTCTTAAAATGAGCAGGTAGGTTTACATAAGCTCCAAGGTCCTTTTCAGCTCTAAATCTATGATTCTATGATTTTGTAATGTTTATGTTTAAAAAAGGGAAATATAAACATTACAAGATCATAGGATCATAGATTTATAGAAATATGGCACAAGATTTGGAAATTTCCATTAAAAGTGGCATCTCTAGATCTACCTTGGAATTTCAAAGCTGGAAGGGACATTAGAGCCTAAAGTATAGACTATTAGATGTGGAAGGGACCTTATAGATCATTTAGCTCAGCCCCCTACGTTCAACAGATGAGACAACTGAGACCAAGAGAGGAGAAGCAATTCATCTGGTGCCGAAGCTGGTTAGTATCAGATTTTGGTCTGTAACTCATGTCTTCAGACTTCTAATCTAACACTATACCTCACTGTACCATGTTGTCTCAAAAGGTTTTTTTTTTAAATTTACTCCTCTGTCTTACCTAATGTAGCCTAGAAGTAGAAAAACCCCTCTTCATATGTATATATGTCTAGGGATATCAATGAGTGGGAAGCATTCTGTTATTTAAACCTATTTATTGAATGCCTACTATGTAAAGAGCATTGTGTCTGTTGCTAAGAGAAATACAAAGTTTAGATATGCCTGTCCCTACAGAGCTTGCAGTTAAGTAAGCATCTACTATTGTCTCTGTCCTTCCAGAACTGCTAATGACATATCACATAGAATGATACAGAAATAGAGAAGAGTTAACATGGAGATCACTGAGGACTGCTGTGGTCAGGAAAGGTGTGATGATCTTTTGAGAAAGGTTGATTTTGAGTAGGGCCCTGAAGGATAGATAGAATTTAGATAGGCCTAGGAAAAAGGGAGAAAACACTTAGGAGTTAGAAATGAGTATACAACAGATGGCAGACAAGGAAGAAATTGGTGTGGCTAAAGTTAAAGGTTCATGTTGGAGAGAGCAGAAAGAGATGAGATTGGAAAACTAATATGGTGCCAGATTGTAAAAGGCCTTAGGGCTCAAAGACTCAGTTTTTGACTAAGATCCTATGATACAGAATACTCAGGCCCAACCCTTCTGCTCAAGACCTCAGACATTTCATAGGACAATCCGACACATCTTCCTTAAAAGATACAATACTGGATATTAGAAATATAATTAGGGTAACCCAATAAAGATGCAGAAAGCACATGGACTACATCATAAGCAATTATAGTTGTAAGGAGATGGTGTTTAGGTAGTGCATTTATTTATAGGGAAGGAAGAGTAATTACTCTACTTAGAGTAAGGCAAGACATGAACCTGTTGACTTTTGGAAGATTTAGCTCTTAACAGAGGAGGAACCAGACCAGGCTTACTAATCGGTTTAGACAACTACAATTCCGAACTCCTGAGCCCAAGTGATCCATCAGCTTCAGCCCCTGCAGTAACAGTTATTAAAGGCATTTGCCTCCATATTCAGCTCCAGATATTTCACGAACTGCATATTTAACCTTTCTTAGGTCATGTTTCCTTTTTAGACTTTGCTTCCTCATCTGTAGGCCTAAAATGTTCCTTTTAGCTCCAGAGTTCTATTAGTGTAAATAAATTTACCCTTCTGGGGGCATTTTTTTTTATTTTAAAAGAAGTACTCATGGAAAGGAACTCAAAATAATGGTGTTCTAATGGTAGAATTTCAGATATTGTGGCTCCCAGGTAAGGAGTTATTTTAGGGCAAGCAGCCTTTTCTGTGTCTATCACGTCATACAGTTTGCTCTGCTTACATGTAAGCCCAATCCTGGTACAAAGGGCTTATGAGTGAGAGAACTTGGGAGTTATCCTTCGTGGAGTTGATTTCAGAGACTAGAAATGTGCCCTTGACTTCCTCTTAATAAACCATCATTTCTCTATCATTTTCAAACTGCTCTAACTGTTCACTTTTGAATGCCCTGGAAACAGCTATGTTTGATCTTACCCATAAGGCCAAGAAGCATGGTGTCACCTAAAGGACACTTAGTTGAAATCAGAAGAGTCATAGCTTTGCATACGTTAGCTGAGTGGCCCAAGCAAATCATATCTTCTCTCCAGGTCTCAATTTTCTTATATTTAAATGGCTTTGAAACTAGATATCTCTAAAGTCCCTTCTAATGTTATATTCTTTGATGCCTCAGTTTGCTTATCTGCAAAGAGGCACACTATCGAGCTCACAGTGTTATTGATAAGAAAGTGCTTTGTAAATCTTAAAGTGCTATATAATTGTTATTAATTATTCTTTAATTTCAATAGTCAGAGCAGACCATCTGTAAGACTGGTGACGCACAAAACTTTCAGAAATGTGGAGGAAGGCTGGGGGGAAATCAGCCTATGACCATGACAAAGTCCAAGGGAAAGAGATAAAGAAGGTGTAGTTTCCAGTGATGTACAGAATGCTTGGCATATGGTAGATACTCAATCTATTTCTAAGTCAAAGGATTTGGAGTTGAAAGGTCACCTAATCCAATATCTACATTTTGAAGATAGGGAAACTGAGAACCAAAGAAGTTTAACAACTTTTCTAGGGCTACACATGTAATAGTTAGCTGAGCAATGATTTGAATACAGGTAATCAGGAGTTTAGAGATCATTTAGTGTAACGGTTTTGCAGAGTAGTAAACAAGCTCTGAGAGATTAAGGGACTTCATATCTTAATATCAGCATCACACAGGTCACAGGATGATAGATTTAGAACTAGAAGGTACCTTAGAAGCTATAGAGTCCAGTCATCCCTTTTTAAAGATGAAGAAACTGAAAACAGAGATATTGAGTGACTTGTCCAAGGTCACATAGCTAGTAAATGTTTGATGTAGGATTTGAACCCATGTGTTCCAGATTCCAAGCCCAGTGTCCTGGCACTACACTGTATTGCCAATCGGTAAACATCAAAATTAGAAATCAACACACAGGTCTTCTGATTCTAAATACAGTGTTCTGTACAGTAAACTATGTTGTCTTCTCCATTTCTGTCTTTTCCATTGGCTCTATTTTGTTCTATTAGAATAAGAGTTCTTAACTTATTTTGTGTCATGTGTCACTTGGCCTGTGAATCTTATGAATCCCTCCTCAGAATAATATTTGTTGCCCATACTAATAATTGGAGGAAATGCTAAATTCTAATCTGAAGTTATGTATTTTCCCATTCAAATTCATGGATGAGCTACAATCTCTCTACAGATCACTTGGGGGTCCAGAGACCCCACAAGTTAGGAAACCCTGCCCTAGAATAAATATTTGTTCTAGACTTAACAAAAAAAGACAGACAAGTAGGACTGAATTTTGTAAGTTCCAGAGAATCAGGTTATAAAAGTTCAGCTTAAGAAAGAACTTTATAATTATTGGGGCTGCCCAACAGCAAAATGAACTACTTCTTGAGAGAGTGAGCTTCCCTTCACCAGAGGTATTCAAGTTTGGGCTGGTTGGTCACCTGTCAGGGATGCCATTGAGAGGGATTCCTGAACTAGATCAGATGATGGGCTGTGTGCCATCCTAGGTCTTTTTCACCTGTGAGATGCCCTGATTCCGAAGATCGTGCCTCCCTTTAGGACTTGCACAGGCACAGCCTTTCCTCAGTTTCCTTGTGTACTTGGAGAGCCTCTCCCCACTCAGACACTTGATAAATGACAGTTTGGGCATCTGGAGAAACACTTACATAGGTAGGAGGTGGGGGGCTAGAGGGGGTGTCCCGTCATGTCCCCTGTGGGAAGATTTGACTCAAAGATCTGTTGTTTGTGTTTAACAAGACAAATGGACACCCAGTTCGATGTTTAGGAGACCTCTGGGAAGTTATTTCATTTTAAACTTGAGTAACTCTAATTCCTTCATTAATCTTTCTTGGCGCCTGCCCCTGCCACAGAGCTTGTCTTTTCTAAACTATAGAATTTTTATCCCAGCCCCCACAGAGCACAGCATTAACACATGGGCAGCGATTCAGGACAATGAAGGGCAGCTTGCATTGACTTTCTTTAGTGCTTTTTAGTTTTCGTGTTCTTGTTGGTGGTTTCCCTCCCATCCTTATGGCACTCCTATTTGACTTATGGACAAGAATCCTGGCCTCAAGTGTTTCAGTTGAGCAAATCAAGGCTCATGGAAATTTCTTGCCCTAAGTCACACTGGTAACTAGAATCCAGACCCCCTGGTTCCTGGTCCATTTTTCTGGGGACTCTGTACTAGAAATCAGAAAGAACTGGATTTAAATTCTGATGCCAAGATTTTCTAAATTTGTGATCATGGACATGTCACTGAGTCTCAGTTTCTTCTGTAAAATGGGCACAGTGATACTTTGACTATGTAGCTTACAAAGTTGTTAGGAAAAAACCCTTGTTTAAATACTAAAGCACTCTATAAAGGAGAACTGTAACTGCTATGTCCTTAAAGATGTAGGCATATGCACAGTGCTTTTCTAACTTTCCTGTTAAAGATCTTTAATTAAGTTAATTTAATTAAAGCTCTGTTAACTCAGGAACTTATTTAAGCTCTACTAGAACTTGTTCATAATTACAATCTGTACTGATTTAGGTTGTACATAGGAGGCAGAGCTAGAAGGGATGGTAAGGACCACGTAGCCTGACCCAGGGCTATGGCAGAGGCAAGATTTAGACCTAAATAAGATGATTTCAAAGTTTTCCAACACTCCGTACTCATATGCAAATTTGTCCACTTCTGTTGCTCCCAAGCTGCTGCTGCTTTGAAGCATAAAGGGTCCCTCTGAGTTCTAGTGTCTAGGCTTTGATAAACAAACACATGTTCACCCTTCCCAGCATATCACAGTCTCCCAGATTTAAGAACCTACTACCTATGAATCTGGCATATGACCAAAATCATCACAGAGTTTAGATAAGCTCCCAAAAAAGGTTTTGGCTAGATCAGTTTTCTTCAATATACCCTTAGCTGTCATTATGTCTTGAATTTAACTGGATAAATATTCTAGTTGACTGAAGTTATAAAATATGGTTTACCTGAACACCCCAAGAGATGGCCCTGGTCCCTGTTTCCTCCTGGAGATGATCCCATACCCATCAATCTGAAGTTTAGCCTGAAGAGATCATTTGGTCTCTCATCAATCAAATAATCAATGCACAGTCGTCTTGGGGGTATCCACTATGTGTCAGGAACTTTACTAGTTCCTGGTAATACAAAGACAAAATTGAACTATCCCTGCCCTTAGGTGCTTACAATTTATTGGTGAAGATTATGTGCACACAAATAAGTACATTAAAAATCTATATAAAATAATGCAGGGGTAATTTGAGTAAGAGGGGCACAAGTGGGCAGATCAGGAAAGGCTTCGTGGAGAAGGTGATGTTTGAATTGAATCTTGAAGGAAATGAATGGCCTATAAGAGGCTCAGGTGAGCACAAAGTGCATTTCAGGCACTGAGGACAGCCATTCACAAAGGCTTATGTGTGAGGAACGTAAGGTCAGCTTGGCCAGAGAGTAGAATGCTGAAATAACAGTATTATATAATAAAACTGCAAATGTGAAAAGTTTTAAATGCCAGAGAAGCTTCTGTTTTATCCTGGAGACCATAGGGAGTCATTGGAGTTTTTAGAGTAATAGGTTGTTAGACCCACTTGCACTTTAGGAAAATTACTTTGGCAGTTAAATGAAAGATAGATTAGGATAGGGAAAGACATGAGTCTGAGAGACTAATTAGGCCTGAGTTAAGGTATGAGCTGTGTGAATAGGCAGAAAGGATCAGATGCAAGAAATGTTGTGGAGGTAAAAATGTCAAGATTTGGAAACAATGAATATGTGGGATGAGGGAGAATGGGAAATCAAAGATAATGCCAAGCATGTAAACTAGGAAGAATGAAACAGTGGTGGTACCCTACACAGAAAGTAGGGAAGGTGGGGAAGGTTTGGGGGAAGAAAATGAATTTTGTTCTGATATGTTGAGTTTGAGTTTGTTAGTAGAATACTCAGTTTGAAATAGCTAACTGCAGTTAGTGATGCAGGACTGGATCTCAGGAGAGATGTGAAGGCTGGATACATTCAGTCTAACTGTCACCCTATAATGGAGATGATGCTTGAACTCATGGTAGTTAATAGTGTAACCAAGAGAAAGTGCAAAAAGGAAAAAGGGCACATAACAAAACCTTTGAGCATACCCACAGTTAGGAGCTGGGCTATGGATGACAAATCAGAAAAGAAGACCAAGAAAGAATAAGCAGACAGGTCTTGCCTTCAGATGAGACAGTAGCAGGAAGAGGTGATCAAGTGCTTCAGAGATATAAAGGGATGAGTTTTGAGAAACAGAGTTGAGATAAGTGGTATTGAGCTTATCTAATTTGATATTTAAGAGATCACTCATAACTTTTGAGAGAGCTGTTTCAGTGGAGTGCTGAAGTTAGAAGCCAGATTGCAGAAGAGGAAGTGGAGGTGATGAGAGTAAACTTTAATTCTAAAAAAGTTTGGTTCTGAGAGGGAGGAGAGATAATGGATCATTTCTTAATGGGATAGTAGGGTCTAGTGAGGGGTTCTTAAGAAGGGAAGAGACAAGTTCATTTATAGGTGGGGGAAAGGATCTTTCAGATAGGGAGAGAATGAATATTAGAGGAGATGATAGCAGGGGCAATCTTCTGGAGAAGATACAAGGAAATGGGATCAAGGGTATAAGTAATGGGGTTGACCTTGATAAAGAGAAGGGCAACTTCTGTATTAGAGACCGGAGAAGGTCAAGGAAGTAAGAAGAGGGAACAGAAGGTGAATGGCCCTGATGTTTTTAGTCAAATATAAGGTGAAGTCCTTAACTATGGAGGTGGAGGAGATGAGGGATGGAAAGGAAGTGGAAAGAATGTTTGGAAAAGGCACTATGGGGAGGGGAATAGAGGAACAGTTTGTGAAGAACAGAAGGATTACCTTACTGTATAGAGGTCCTAACTCAGATTAGATAATAAATTTGGAGTATAATCAGGTTGATTGTATAAATTCTTCCATCTTCACTCAGTAGCACATGATGAGTATGGGAGGACACAGATGGTAGAATTAATCCAGCGATTGGGTTAGACAGGACATAAATGGCAATAAGGAAACCAAGGTACTTGAGAGTAGAGAACAGTATGAAGTTGAAGCAGCTAACTGCAGGATGATATTTGGGAAGAGAAGAAGGTGATATAAAAAGAGGGATGGGTGTCTGAGACAATGTTAAGGGACATAGGCTACTGTGAGTATGAAAAAATAGGCTCAGGACAGGTAAAATGTAGGGAGAAGGAGAAGGGCTGTATAATTAGATCAGGGAATTTCACAGTTTTTGAACAAGTACCTGGAATACTTGTGGGAGACAGTGAGATCAAAAGTGTGACCATTCCTGTGTTTGGCAGAAGAGCAGACCATGGGATTGGAGAAGATTAAAGAATTGGATGGTGAGGATTCTTGTGGGAATAACAGCTCACAGGTTGCTCCAAAGGAAGCCCCTTTATCCTGAGGTTCCTTTCAGTTGCCTGTCTCCTCCCTTCTCACAGAGCCAGAAAGGTAAGAGCAGGAGGGAGGGGCCTTCATCCTTAGGCCTCTCACTCTCAATTCTGAAGAAACCAAACTCTTTCATCTGAAGAGTAAATCTCATAGGAGTGAATTCTGTCTCTCAGCACCACAGTTTTCTGTGAGGATACTTCCAACAAGGGTTATGTGGGATACATCAGAACAGAATAAGCTAGTTTGTCAAATGAAGCAGTTAGATTAGAACCAGGAGTGGGGAACCTGCGGCCTTGAGGCCACATGTGGCCTTCTGGGTCCTCTTAATAAAAGGATTTGTTCTGTGAAGTTTGGATTCAGTCGAAGGGCCACACTTGAGGACCTAGAGGGCCATATGTGCCCTTGAGGTCATAAGTTTCCCACCTTTGGACTAGATGATCTCTGAGGTCTCATCTATTTCTGATATTCTGTGATTCTGTGAGCTGAAAGGATCAACTCTTTCCAATCTGAGCTCTGTCTCTTGACAGCTGCTCCTTGAAGAGGCAGCCTGGTGTAGTGGAGAAAGTGGTGGACCTGGAGTCAGAGGATGTGGGTTCAAACCTTCATTCTGCTTTGTATTTCCTGTATGGCCTTAAGCAAATCAATGAACTATGCTGGACCTCAGTTTCCTTGCCTGTGAAACTAGGGAGAGGAGAGGGTGGATTAATGACCTCTAACAGCTTTTCTAATTCTGAGTCTATGGTCTTTTCCCCTGTAAGCAAAAGCCTTTGAGTCATTCAGTCACTGTTGACAAGATATGACAAGTCCTAAAGGGAGTTCAGAGAAGATACAACTCTACCGTTCTTTTCTCCTCAAAGGAGAAAAAAAATGTTCCAGATTTGCCCAGCTACTCACCATATGAGATTAAAAGCAACATGAGTCTCTGTTTGGTCACACAGCTGGTCATTTCATTCAGTCACATTCTCTGGGTAACAGACTAACATCATTTCAGTCTACCCTGCCATAAGTTACTTCATGGAATGAAATGTGTTTTTGCCTTGCGCATTTTCCTTCTTTTTTTAACATGTCCTCAAGTTTTTCAGTCTTGTTTATATGTGGTCAGAAAGATTACTGTACATGGAGATAGGAGATATGGGTTGGGGCTCTAACATTTACTAGTTTTTTGACCTTGAGCAAACTGCTTAATGTTTCTGAGGCCCACTTGAGGATGGCAAAGGTCTTTTCCTTTCAACAACTTTATCTCTGCTAGTATGGACACGACGATAATATCTGTACTACCCACCTGATAGGGCTGTTATTAGGAAAGTTTTTTGCTAATCTTAAAGTGCTATAGAAATGTGATCTATTCTTATTACCCCCCCCCCCTTCACTCAGAGCCCATACTCAGTGGAAAAAAGAAATCTTAGAGCACATTGGACTTGGAAAGCATTTTATACTATGAAAAAGTGCTTTCATGTGTACTATAATGTCTTACAAAGGTGTTGTAAGAAACTGTGATACCTGGATGCTTTGAGGAACTTGTGAAATCACTGATGCAATTGTTGTCTTCACCAGTGAAAATTTCTACCTGTCTACACCTTGTCCCCCTTGTGGGATTCTTGTCCATATACTTCCTTAAGTCCATCACTGAATGTCTATCCAATGCAGGGCCTCTCCCTCCTTTCTCTTTCCCTTTCCATCTTGTTCTTGGGATATCCTAGCTTGGGATCATTGAAAACTCTTCCCAGTTTCTCAAATGCAATCTAGACTCCTCTCCTCCTAGAGGGAGCTCGTATCAAAGTGTTTAGAGTGCTGGGCCTAAAGTAAGGAAGACTGCAGCTCAAATGTGGCCTGACAGTTATTAGCTGTGTAATGCTGGGCAAACCACTTCTGTCTGCCTTGTTTCTCTCGACTGCAAAATAGGAATCGTAGTAGCTCGTCTCTCCCAAGATTGTTGTGAGGATCAAATGAGATGATATTTGCAAAGCTCCTAGCAGAGTGTTTGGTGCATAGGAGGTAATTAATAAATGCTTTTCCTTTCACCCTCTTCTTCCTCCTATTCAATTCTGGGCCAAACTCATTGTCTCTCTACACTGCTCTGTCCAAAACATATGTATAAACAACTTAACTTGGTATCATCTCCATTTTACAAAGAAGGGAAACCTAGATACAGAGGGATTTATATGACTTATCTAAGGTTACACATTTACTTAACAACAATGCTAAGAATATAACAAAGGTAATTTATCTCCTAGCCCTTTGTTCTTTCCAGTAAGTCACCTCAGGAACATCATTATTCTGAAAATAGTAGGCACTCAATAAGTTCTTGCTGAGTGATTGGATGTTTTAAAAATTCCAGGTTTTTCATACTGTAAATCCCAAAGAAATTCAGAATATAGCCTTGGTCTCCATAAAACTGAGGTTTTTTGTTTTTGTTTGGGGGGGGCGGGGATGACTTCTTCCAATTGTGAGCCAAGTGAGGTCTGGTCTTTTCCTGGATGTGGTCTACAGATGAACATTTCTTGAATACTGTTAGGGAATATATGCTTGCCAAGTATCACTTTGCTTCTTAAATTGAGGGAAAAAAGGCATCTTGGAAGCCCTCAGAATAGTGTATACAGGAAGTAGCAGAGAAACGTCAGAAGTTAGAAAGTCCTTGAATATCTTCCCTCCATTGCAGAATGATTCCATTATTGTTTGCATTGTAGAGACACATCCTAAGTTGTATATGCCCCATTTTCATGGAACTTGACAATATTAATAGTTAAAAGAAAGATGTAAATAAGTTCATGAGTGATAGATCCAATGATAGATTGCAAGGGAGAAGTTCATGGGATCATAGATTTGGAGCTGGAAGGAACTTTAAACATCATCAAAGTCAGCCTTTTCATTTTACAGTTGAGGAAATTGAACCTCAGAGAAGTTAAGTGACTTACCACAGTTATACAGCCTGAAATTTGAACTCATATCTTCCAGACTCCAATTCCACAGTTCTTTTCATGACACCAAGTTGTCCAAAGGGCATTCTAATCATTTGGAATTAGATCATGGAAGATGCCTACCATATCTTCCTACAGAGGACCCTGTGAAACTAGATAGAATGTGGCTCTGAACCATGCATCCTTTTCCATTTTTTACTAGTATGAGTACTTCCTCATTCTTTCAATTATCATCTTCTTAATCTAGAAATTAAATCCTAAATACCTGTTACAAACAGGAGCAAAGATTATCATGAACAAGATCTCATAGGATCAATGGATCAAATCTTTTCTCCTCATTTTACAGATAAAGTAACTGAGGCCTCTAGAGGTAAAGTAACTTGTACAAGGTCACATAGGCAGTAAGTGATAGAACTGGGATACAAACCCAGGTCCTCTGACTTAAAATCCTGAACCTCTTCCACTGTGACATTCTGCCTTCCTAGGGAAGCACAATGGGGAGATATTCTGAAACACAGTGTGGATCAGTGGAAAGAATACTGAATTGGAATTTAGCAGATGTGGACTCAGACCCTACCTTGACCATGTCTTAATGAGGGACCCTAGAGAAATCACTTCAGTGTTCTAGTCTTAGATTCTTCAACTATAAAAGGTGTGTTTTCAGTATTATTGAAGGAAGTGTTGGGGAGAGGGGCAGGGAGATTGTGCTGTTCTGTATGGTGAGGAAAGTATGATGATGAAATTGCAAAAGCATGGGATAGAAATCAGGCTACTTGGTCCCCCAGAGCAGTCATTCATGCCTATACCCTGTATCTATATTGAGATAGATACATAGACATACATATATGTATGTCATTCATATATGTAATATATATTCATATATATGGATGTGCAAATACATATGTGCAAAAATTTATATGGCTTTAAACATGTCATTTTAACTCTGTAAGCCTCAGTTTCTTCTTTTGTCAAATGAATGAGGTAGAATAGATGACCTCTGACCTTGAAATTAGTTCCTTTTCAGAGAGTCTATAGATAGGAGGTTGTTTCTAACAGTAGCACTTTTATGTGCTGGGGCTTATTGATTTAATGTCCTTTGTTTCATGGCCCCTTTTCCCTTCCAATATTCTGGTTCTGGGAAGAAGCAATGGATAGAAGCACTGAGGCAAAAGATTTTGACTGCTTTCTCTCTACTAAATAATGCCATGAATCAAACAGAAAGTATTTCCTGAACCCTGGGCATGGGCCCTTAGAGGACACATCGAGAATCTGGAGTTTGTGAGTGCCATACTTTTAACCAATCTGAATTCCATTTTATTAGGAAACAAAGAAGCAAAGAGCATATTCTCTCCTGTTAGTTATATTTGGGTCAAAGCTCACCATCTTGGGGCACAGATTCTAATTTTGTGCTGAGGAGACTAGGGAAAGTCTGTTTGTGTCCAGGAAATTGGCATCCGCAGTACTTTGTTTTTTATCTCATACCTCACAGGATGTGAGCTCTTTTACCAGAGACTGGGATATTGGCCCTTGCAGATTGTATGAAGAGGGAATGATAGGCCAATGGGAAAATGGGAATGGACAATTTTCACATAATAAAGTAAAAACTTGAAGACAGAGTTGGTTGCTAAAGATTGTTGTTTTTTGTTTGCTTTTCTGTAGAGAGTATTGAGAGGTTGTGGGCCCTGGTAGAGATTTTATGGCCGTGTGTGTGTGTATGTGTGTGTGTGTGTGTGTGTATGTGTGTGTAATAATTGTTCAGAGGCAGTATAGTGAAAAGAAAAGAGTGTGTTTAAGTCCTAGCTCTGCCACTGACAGGTTATGTGACCATGGGTAGGTCAAATCACTTCTTTTTTTCAGTTTTTTCAAGTGTAAACTTACACGATTTCCAAAGTCCCTAGCAATTTCAAATTTTGTAGAACTTTAGGATTTACAGAGACCAGAGTGCAAAACTGTAGTCTAATTTCATTTTTAGATGAAGAAACTAAGTTTCATAGCAGGGAAGTGATGTGTCCAAGGTTCTATTGGTAAGGAATAGACAGACTTGAGATTTAAACCCAAGTTCTTCAGCTCCCGATCCTGGTTTCTTTCCATTATTGCATACTGCATCTCCACTGTAATTGAATAATAGTGCCTTGATAAACATTAACAACTCATGTATTGCTTCATCACCTTAAGTTAGTTAGTTATGACTCATACATTTAATTAATGATTTAATTAATTTAATTAACATGAGCAGTTTTCCCTTTCTTCTGCGCTAAAGGATATGCTCATATTCTAGAAGCCCAGCTTCCCAGGACAGGAATGTAGATACAATTTGATACTTGCCACGCTGCTCGTTTTCCTCCAGCTGGTGTCCTGAGTCATAGACAGGGATGAACCCAGCGCAAGTCGGAATTGGGTTCTTTCCAGTACCCTGACCTTTTCTCCCTTTCCCCCCACCCATTCTCCTAACTGTTGAAGGCCTACCATACGATGATCAACAGGAGAAACTGCTCCTCAGGGATGCCTCCTGAAGAGAGGAGGGCGTGCTGGAAAGATGAGGTCACCTGCAGTTGCAGTAGGGAAATTTCATCCTTTCTCTACTAAGGAAGTCACTATTAACCTGAGCCAGCATTTCAAGACATGAACTCCATGCTCTTGGAAGAGTTCTCTGGTCCTGAAGCTTTCCCACCCACCTCCCCTCTCCAGATGTTCTAACCCCGCTGGGAAAGGAACTATTGTCTTTCAAAGCCCTTCCGAACATGTAAGAGGTGTAGCGTTCATTGGGTGGAGCTGGGCTACAGGCTGGAACCCTTCTTTAGAGGGAAGAACGTGTGTTCCATGTAGGTTTCCCACATTCAAGACTGAGGCAGTACCTCCCTCGAGATGAGGATTTTGAAGATGGGTGGTTCTCAGGAGGAGTCAGACAGTTACAAGTCTTAGGAGCCCCTTGCAGTTCAAGGTCACAGGGCAAGATATGTTGGATGATGATTAATGATTGGGTGGATGGGGCTATTGACCTGTATACTTCTTCCTTGAGATGTAACTAATGTTTATGGTCATTCATAATAACCACAATATTCATCACCTTTATCCATACATCATCTACTTATGCTGGAGGAAGCATGTGATCTCTGTGTAAATTTAAATAAACCCTACTTTATTCCTGAGCAAACCATGACTCTATGAGGAGACACCGCCCTAGGAGGCTTCTGAATGCTAACAAAGGAAAAGGAAAAAAAAAGTGAAACACCACCAACTTTACCAGCTGTTTTAAGAGGAAAATGTTTGTGGGAGTAAAGATGGAGAAGCTGGGATGAGGATGAATATAGCATTTTGATCACTAACGGGAATAGATGGTGTGAAGAAGTGTGCCAATTAAGGATGCAGGAAAGAGTCCAGGATGCTTGCTGTATTGGGGTCTTCCCCCAGGATGCCCTAACTTGGGAAACTCTTTCTGTGTTATTTCAGAATAGGGCAAATTTAATGAAGCCCTTAGGCATTCCCCTTTGCCAAAGGCAGCTTCCTGAGTATCAGCACTTGATCTTGACACAATGCCATGAAAGAATGAGAAGCAGATGAACTCTGTATCATTCTTAAATTTTGAACTCTAGCCTAGATGTAATCGGTTCTGATGTCCAAACTCAAGGTTCTGTCTGTCATCCAGGTATAATTTACTAATCTCTGGAGTACTTCAGTAAGCTAGTGGATGGGCTTTTGAGGGTTTGTTTGTTTGCTTATTTTGTTTGATTTTTAAGGCAGGTAAATGTGTCCCTTTTTCTCACTAAGTACAGACAGAATCTTCAAATAGTATAAGACAGATGAAGAAAACTATGGCTAATAATATGTTACAACTGAAATGCTGTTTTCATATATGGTACCTTATTTGATTCTTTTAACTGCCCCAAGATGTAGGTATGGCAGATATTGCTAGATCTACTTTATAACTGAGGAGATTCAGGGCTCGCCTTTGATCACACAGTCAGAATGGGCATAAGAACCAAGTCTTTGGGGCCAAGCACGAGGTTTTTCTGAAGAAGCAAATAGTTTTAAACTATTCTAGAAAGAGATCTGGACCTAGAGGCCTAGAAGTACCTAAATTGGACCTGTGTCTACATAGGTGTCATACTTCTACAAAATGCTTCATTTCTTTTGAGAGTAACTCTTGAGGTCACAGGGATGCAGAAGCAAAAAAAATAAATTGTCTCTGTTCTCAAGAAGGTTACACTGGATTGGGGAGAAAATAGGCACATACATAAGTACAGACAAAGCAAATACAAGGCAGAGGTGAGGCACAAGGGGAAGACACTACCAGATAAAAGGATGAGAAAAAATTTCATGTACAATGTGATAAGCTCCCTCCTGGTCGTCTGTTTGTAACCTCAAAGAGTTTTAGCTCTTGTCTTCTCCTTCCCTTCTTCCCATACACAATGAGTTGTTAGGTCATTACCTCTACAACACCTCAGATATCTATTCTCTTCTCTCCATACCCATAAGCGCCACCTTAGTTCAGGCCCTTCATCATCAGGCCTGGGTGATTGCATTAGCCTTCTAATTAGCCTCTCTACTTCAAATCTCCCCCCTTCTTTAATGTCTTCTCTTCACAGATGACAAAATAATCTGGCTAGAATACAGGGCTCACCATATCACCATATCACTACTGTGCCCAAGAAGTTTCCTTGATACCATAATATCTCTGGTATAAAATAAAAGTCCCTAGTTTGGCTTTTAACGTCCTTTGTAATGTTAAGTAATCTTCTATTACTTCCCTCCATACTCTGCCTCCAGGGAAATGACGTATTTGTTATTTCTCAAACATCACCAGTCATGTCCTATCTCCATGCTTTTTCATGGGTTATCCCCAATGCCTGGAAGTCATCCTCTTTGTACTACTACTTTTATAAAATGTTTATAAAATGTCGTATTTTAGCTTTTGCTCAGATTATGATATATGCATATACATATATATATAATATATATACACATATGTGCACTTATCTAAATATATCTATATAAATATAGATATAATTAAATAAAACATTACATATATAGGTATAAATACACACACACATAAATAGATAGAGTTAGAAAGATGTAGATATAGGCAATTAGATGGCACAATGGATAGAGTGCTAAACCTGGAGTCCAAAATACCTGAGTTCAAATTGAGTCTTATTATGAACTTGGGCAAATCACTTAACGTCTGTTGCCTCATTTTCTTCATCTATAAAATGAGGATGACAATAAGCACTTGCCTTCCTGGGTTGCTGTAGAATCAAGCAATATAATATTTGTAAAGTACTTTAAAAACCTTAAGTAAGTAAATAAATATTAGCCATATATTTATATATTTATATGCACATAGATACATGCATTATGTGTGTGTATATGTATATATATATATATATAATATATATATATAATTATAATGTTAATGGGAGTTAAAGGTCTTCCCCGCCCATTAATAGACCTCAGGTGGAGCCCATTAAGGAAAGCTTGATTAGGAGAGGCTTATTTTGTAGGAAGGCCCACACCTTTTGTTAATTTCTAACAAGGTCATGAGGTTTGTGATGTCTTCTGACTCTGAAAAGTGTATATATACTCTGAGGTGAGGTTTTGCTTTGAGGCTTACTCTTTGGAAGAAGGTTCCTATGCCACATGAGACTCTGGGTATCCATTAAGGAGTCCCCTAGTTTTGAAAAGCCAGATGTTGGTGCTTCTCTCTCAGGTAACTATGTATGTGTGTAATGGTCAGACAGTTGGTTCTGCCTGTTGTTCTATGATGCATGTATTGCTTATGGTCAGTCAGTTAGAGGCCCTGTCTGTTGGTCTTTATTTCTCTGCTTATATTTTCTCTAATGGTGTATGTGATTAAAGAAGATTGTTTACCCCTCAAAAGCTGCTTTCCTTTTAGAAAAGCAGATCTAAGAATCTGTGCTAGTGGGCCATCCTGGATGTGTCAGTGTGTTTGCTGCTACAGTGATGTAAATAGATAAGCTTATACTTTTTTCCGTACATACATCTAGCTATATATGTATGTTTACACACAGATTTATGTATGTGTTTATCTGGTTACATGTACTCCTATCCCTGTAAATATAACTTCCTTGAGGGCATATAGTGCTTGATAATGATTTTGTTGAATTGGCCTAGACTGAAATCATAAGAGATTATTTGTTAAAATCTTAGCTATGAAACTTGTATGACTTGGTCAAGGTTACGTGACCTCTTGTGTAATCCCTTTGAACCTTACTTTCTTTATCTATAAAATAGGAATAATAGTGCTTGAAATAATTGTTTCACAGGGTTATTGTGAAAAAAGGCATTTTGTAAACCTTTAAGTGCTCTAGAAGTATGAACTATTAATCACATTATGCTATGCTATCCTTTGTGGTTGAAGATATACTTGTTACAATTGCTCTCTTTGAAAGAATTCAGATTTTCTTGCAACACTAGAATTAGGATTTTGAGCTGGAGAGAACTTTGAAGATCATCACCTATCTCTTGTCATAAATTAAAAGTTCAGAGAAGCTAAGGGATTTTCTAAGATTACAGAGTTAGTTAATAACAGTTTCATAAGTAGAACTCAGCTCTTTGACTCAAGAAATCCTCCTTCTAACTATACCATTTTCTTCCTCTCCTTCATATGTAGCCATACTCCTAAACAAATGCCTCTAGGACATATCTGTAATACTTCTTGAGTTTCTTAGAGCTGCTTTGATCAATTTTAATGAATAAGCTATTGTTTAGCACCTTCCATAAGTCCATATGTACATATTTGCAATTGGAACTATTCATTGTTTTTATGTGTGTCTATTCACTTGCATATGCATGTGTATTTTTGTATCAGCAATAGGCCAACAATATCAAAATGTGATCCTTCTTCCAAAAGTAATAATTAAAATGAAAATAATTCCTAAAGATGGAGGATTAAAGAATTGATTGCTGGCTATTTGGAAAGGAATGTGATGATTACAAACACCTAGCATGGCTTCTTCAAGAACATGGCCATGTCACACTAACCCCTAATTTGTTTTGACAGTGTTACTAAATTAATAGATTATGAGAATATTGTGAATATAATGTACCTATATTTTCACTAAGTTTTTGATTAAAGTATCTTATGCTTTTGTGGAGAACATGGGCGTGTGTATGGTGGGATGGGGATATGGATTAGATGTCAGTACAGTTAGATGGATGATGAATGTTTAGATGGCTTGAATCAAAAAAGAAATTAGTCATTAATGTTTCAATGCCAGTGTAGCAACAGGTCTCTCTCCAGTGGTATACACCATGAATCTATGGTTGACCCTGTGGTGTTTCATATTTGTATGAATTACTGGGATAAAAGCCAAGAGGGAATGGTCATCAAATTTTTAAGTGACACAAAGCTGGAAAGGGTACACGTAACACACTGGATGACAGTCAAGATCCAAAAGAATCTTGACAGGCTTGGGATTTGGGCTTAATCTGATAAAGATGAAATTCTGTAAGGATCCAATGGAAAGTCTTCCACTTGATACCAAAAAGACAACTTTGCCAGGGCAAGATGGGGGAAGCACAGATAGACACAGAAGTTGCTCAAAAATAAGAGCTGATGTTTTTAGTGGACAGAAAATCTATGTGAGTCAACAGGGTAATAGGGCAGATAAATAATAATTAATAATAATAATAGCTAGAATTTATATAGTGCCTACTATGTGCCAGGCATTGTGTTAAGCAATTTAAATTTATTATTTCATTAGCTCCTCACAACAATCTTGGGAGGCAGGTGCTATTATCATCGTTATTTTACAGTTGAGGAAACTGAGGCAAACAGAAGTTAAATGACTTTCTCAGGGTCACAGAGCTAGAAAGTAAGATTGAATTTGGACTCAAATTTTATTGACTCCAGACCCAGCACTCCATCCGCTATGAAATCTAGCTTCCAAAGAGGGAAAACAAAGATAATGCATTATATTAAGAGAAACACAGCTTCTTTGAATGGAAAGGTGATAGTACCACTTAACTTGGACCTTGTCAAGACTTTATCTGGAATATTATGGTTAGTTCTAGATACTATGGTTTAAGGAGGGAATTGATGAGCTGAGCACTCTCCATGGGAATGTGGACAGGATGGCAGAGAGCTTTGAGTCTGTGTCACATGAGAAATGGTTTTAGAAACTGGTTCTTTATAAACTGAAAGAGACTTAGGAAGACATGAAATTATCTTTAATTGTTTGAAGAGCTGTCATGTGGAAGAGGTATAAGACTTTTTTTCATTTGGCCCTAGAGGGCAGAAATAGGCTCAATTTTTGAAAGATGCAAAGAGGTAAATAACTGCCCCATAGCAGTTACCTTGAGAAGGGGTATCCTCCTCCCCACTCCCCCTTAGAGATCTTCAGGCAAAGTCCTGAAGGCTTTTTTGGTTCCAAGTGGTTCCAAAGACCATTTTCAAGTATGTCATAGCAAATAATTGAATGAAAAACATTTATGAAGCACTTCCCAAATGCCAAGGTCAAGCACCATGCTCAGCTCTGCGGATACAAATACAAAAGTGAGGTAATCCCTATTCACCAAGATATTGCACATATCAGGTAGGGATGATCAGTGAAAGGAGTTTTGTTCTGGGAAATAAAAAGGATCTCAGTCCATTGGCAAAAGGCTTTTCAAAATATAATGATAGTGCTGTTTTGAGTACACTTTTTAGAGCAAAAGGTGGAAAGAAGGTGGTGGATACACATGCAGCAAGAGAGCCAAAAATGTCCTGGGTAATGATGCATGGATATAAGGATGCTTGTATAATATGAGAGAGTAGAGAGTCAAGTGGACCCCATCCTCACAGTCATGGTCCTTCAGCCTATTCACTTGTGCACCACTGGAGGTATCTTCAGTGGCTGCTTAGTGGGAATTCTGATCATAAAGAGATTAAACAAGATGGCTCCTGAGATCTCTTCTAACTCTCAAAATCTGTGATTGTATTGTGTGAATATATGATAGCATAAACTAGAATATGTTAAATTAAAAGATCCTGTGACCTCTGAGCCCCTACCCCACACTCATTACTCCATCCTCCATCAATATGCCTTTCCATAGGCTGCCCTCCATGCTTGGAATGTATTCTTGCCTTAACTTTTTTAGAATTCCCTTTTCCTTCAAAACTCAACCCAGATGCTGTCTCTTACATGAAACATTTACTGCCCCAAACCCCAAGCTGATCTATTTCCAAAAAAGAAATTTTATATTGTATTGTGACATTCTTACATATGTGTATGGAAGAAAGTAAATGTATTTATAAAGTTCCTACTATGTGCTAGGCTTTGTGCTAAGCACTTTACAAATATTAACTAATTTTATCCTCACAACAACCTTGAGGTGGTAATATCCACATTTTACAGTTGAGGAAACTGTTGTTTCTTTTGGCAGAATCTTCTTGAAGACAGAAATTGTTTCATTTCTATCTTTAGATCCTCCATGTTTGGCACTTGCCTGGCACACAGTAGCCATTTTATAAATTCTTGTTGATTGATCCACCCCATACTCCTATGCTAATGACAACGAACATGTATTTTGTTTGTGACTCTACATAATGAGAGTTAGTCAATTCCATCAAACACTCCTATAAATTTATTGATAAATGGCAGTTAGATTTGCCATTTGGCAACCTGTGGCAATGCTTCCAGGAATAGCTTGAGAGAGTGGTATGAAGACCAGACCCTCTCCTAGCTCCTCACATGCTTTCCCCAATCATTGCTATAACCCCTTTCTTGAGAGTCAGAAGGTTGTGCCAATTTTTTCATCAGAATCCTTCTTTTTAGCATCCCAGGCACCTTCTGAGCCAGGGCAGGGTTCCAGATATTGGGGAATCCTGATGGAGACTGCTGATGAGGATAAAGTGTCTGTTCTTGGGTTTCTCTTGGATCTTTTCCTTGGGTTCTGGCTTAGTAATGGTGGTGACTTTATAATTGGTTTGGTGGTTTTGTTATAATGGAATCTGCACAGTTTTTTTTTTCCATCGTGATGACTGGGAGCTCAGGATGAGTCAACAGTGTAACATGGTGGCCAAGAATAAATAAATAAAATAAGGCCATTGCAGATTTAGTCTGGATTAAGAGAGACAATGTTCAGAATAAGGGAGGTGAGATAAAAAGCACTGTGGCCATATCTGGAATATTGTGTTTAGTTGAGGCATCACATTTGAGGAAATATACTGCCAAGCTGGAGGAAGTCAAGAGAATGGTGAAAGCATGGTGAGAGGTTGGCAAAGCATGCCATAATATAATTGGTTGGAGGAGCTGGGGATATTTATCCTGAAGAAGAGAAAACTTAAGGGGAACATAATCCCTGTCTTTAAGTATTTGCAAGGCTCTCATGGGGAACATGGCTTAGACTTGTTCTGCTTGGTCCCAGTGGGCAGATCTAGGAATAAGAGATGGAAATTCCAGAGAGGCAGATTTTGGCTAATAAAAGGGAAAAAACCTTCTTCATGATGAGAGCTGTCCAAAAGTGGAATGGATTGCCTTAGGAGTGGTGAGTGGTGAGTTCCCCATCTTTGGGTCTATTTAAGTAAAGACTAGACAGTCATTTGTCAGAATTGTTGTAGAGAGGATTCCTATTCAAATATCATTGAGATTAATGACCTCTAAGTTTCCTTCCAGCTTTGAGATTTTGGATTAGAATCCAGCAGACATATTCTGTGGGCCTCTTGGAAAATGAACAATAGGGCTGAGTTAGTAGCCAAGTCTTCTTGTCCAAGGTATCTTTGGGCCTCTGATCTTGTCACTTTCTTACCTGTTTTACATGCCTGGATGTCAGGCAGGACCATTAGATGAATCCAAAAGCAATGCTTTGGCAAGTTTTTCTCTGTCAATTGTATATTTAATTCTAATATATATGTGTGTGTGTGTGTGTGTGTGTGTGTGTATTTCATAAGCAGGAATAAGTATGGGAAGAAGGAGCTTTGGATGGCTCTAAATGTCTTCCTCTTGTCACTGAGATTAACAGGCTGTTCTGTCAGAGTGCCGTCAATCCAGGGTGAATGGGCACAGAGAGTGAAGCTTATACTGACAGAGAAAATTAGGTGCCATTTTTGTGATTCATCTGACCATATATCTAGCTGCCCAAATTCTCATAAAGGAAATGAACACATTCCAGCTAGTTCTCACCAGCAATCCTCCCCCCCTCTGCTCCCCACCTCCCAATTCCCGGTAATCTCCTCTTTGGTTTTGTGAATTGTGTACTCTGACTCACAGATAATTCACTTAACTTTAGTAAGCACCTATTGCTTGTCTACTGTGTGCACTCAGAGGATCTTAATATCTAAGCCAACCCCTTGCCTCAGTCAGGGAGCTGTTGGGACAGGATGCAATTCTCAATCACTGTTATCCTGGACCTTGTAGGTAAAAAGGAGAACTTGCCTGGGCTGAGCATCAAGGGAAGACTAGATAATGTTATTTCTTCAGTTGTGCCTGACTCTTTGTGACCCTATTTGGGGTTTTCTTGGCAAAGATACTGGAGTGGTTTGCCATTTCCTTCTCCAACTCATTTTACAGATGAGGAAACTGAGGCAAGTAGGATAAGGATTTGTCCAGAATCATACAGCCAATAAGTGTCTAAGGCCAGATCTGAATTAAGGAAGAAGAGCCTTATTGACTCCAGGCCCAGCTCTCTATCAACTATGCCACTTAGCTGTCTCAAAGTGAACTTGGAGACCCTTTGGTTCAGAGATGTAAGGGGATTTGTTCTGTGAAGTTTGGATTCAGACAGAGGGCTGAACTTGAGGACCTAGAAGGCCACATACAGCCTTGAGGCTGCAGGTTCCCCACCCCTGCTTTAGTCCAATCTTTATTGAGGGGCACCAATCCCTAGTCAATTCTCCACTTGTGTAACAAAACTTTTATTATTTAAGGTCCCAGATTTTTTGAGAGGAGGGGGAAGGAGAGAAGAAAAAGACTGGAATATAATTTCCCTTTACCCACACCCACTGCCATATTGTGTTCTACTCATTACTGGCTTCCTTTGCCCTAAAGCCTTTTTTTCTGACTATATGAGGACCTCATGAAGCTGTTTCTTTGTTTTTGTTTTTGTTTTTGTTTTTGGTGAGAGAGTTGGTGCTAAGTGATTTGCGCAGGGTCACAGACCTAGTCAGTGTCAGGTTCTGAGGGTGGATTTGAACGCAGGTCCTTCTGACTCCAGGATGGGTGTGCCAACTAGCAGCCCCTTAATGAAGCTTTGAGGTGGGAGGAACGGTAGAGCAGTCTGCAGCCAAGAATTCAGACATTTTAACCTATCTGCATCATAGTTCAGTTTGGAAAAAAGTGCTGAGAAAACTGAGGCCCAAAGAGATTAAGATGCTTAGCCAAAAATGACATAGTTTGTAGTGGCAGAAGTACGACTGGAGTCTACTTTTTGGTTTCTAGTTCAGTGCTCTGATGTAGGACTATATCATGGACAAAGGAAGCTGCAGACAAACTATGTATTGCAATCTATTAATCAAGTGAGATAATACTTGAAAAGTTCTTTGCAAATATTAAAGCACTATAAGAATGCTAGATATTATTATCATCACTACTAGGTCAACAGTTTTGAAGCATGGCTCTGATACATTGATCATAGAACTAGAGATGAAAAAGAACTGAATCCCTTCACATTTTATAGATGAATAAACTGAGATCTACCTATATTGGTCAAGTACCTTACCCATGATCACACAAGTAATAAATGTCAGAGGAGGTGGGTGTTCAGTTTCCAGTATAGTTGCCATTTCCACTGAACCACTTTGCCTTTTGCTACTTAGGGAAGCTTGGGGAATCTCCTTCTCCCTGGCCCCTCAGTTTCTTCAACTGTAAATTAATGAATTTAAACAAATGACACTAAAGTTCCCTTACAACTCTAAAATCTGTGAACCTATGATTAGTCTTATAATTATCCTGTACTAAGGAAGGCTATTAGTTTATGTAATCTACTTCTCTCTCTCTTTTTCTCCCTCTCTCCCTCCCTCACTGTCTCCCTCACTCCCTCAGTATCACCAGGGTCAGAGGTCCTGGAAGCCTCCTAGAAGAGAGGAAGGGGAAAGGGCAGATTTTTGATTCAAGGTGAATGAGATAACAAAGTCCACAGAGATCAAAAGGAGTCTCTCAAAAAGGCTACTGATGGGAGGAAATCCTGGCTTGGATTCCAGCCTTCCATTTGGCTCCAAGACCTATTTGCCTAAGGAGAAATCCTCTGTTGGACCAATCTCCCAAATGGCTTCCTTCCCCTCCTTACCCTCCCTATGTCTTCCGAGAAATCCCTGAGAACTCCCTTGCTCTGTGCCAGGCCCCTCTCCCAATGCCACCCCACCCAGTGCAGATACTTTTGGACACAGCAAGATGCTTCCTGTTCACTCACCCTTTTCATCCTCTCCATTAAGAAATATAAGTAAATTGAATAGCAGCCCATCTCAGACCCGCCAGGCTGACATTCACTGGTGTAACTCTGTTACTGCAAGAAGGTACATTGGCCTTAATTGAGCACAATTGAAGGCCATTCGATCAAATAACCTCATTTACTTAAAGATTGACAAGAGGCAGAGTCTGGTTGTGGACCTGGCCAAAATAATTAAAACCAGCTCTGTATTTACGGTAAAAATTTGATAAGGATTAATTATTTTAAGAGAAAGAAGAAAGTCAGAGTTAGGAACTATACACATATACACACATATGTGTATATGTGTACATGTATATATAAAATATACATATATACACATTTGTGTATGTTTATAGGTATGTATTTATATATGCATACACACACGCGTGCATATGCACATACATACATATGTAATACACAATATATGTATGTATATGTACATATATACATTTTTTTCACAGAATTTTATAGTGGTGTTTTGATGGTAGCCTTTCCCAAGATTATTGGAATAATACCAGGGAGATGTAGAGGAACTGGGTGATTATTATGGTTATCATGAATGAATGACTAAAGCATTATTAATTACTTATTATGAGCAAAGCACTTTGCTAAATAGGATATGAATAGAAAAAATCCAGAAAGTCCTTATTCTAAAGAAATTTACTTTCTAAGTGGAAGAGAAAACACATGAAAGATGGTTTAACTGCAGATCAGATGAGAGGGCCCCAGAGCCCTATGTATACATCTGCAAGGTAGATGGCAAAGTCCAGACGTCCTAATGTTAGATCTGTAGGTCAGATGACTACAGTGGTCTGGATAGTGTAGAAGAAGAGAAAATGATAAGGCTGAAGGAATTTAGAAGGCATGTCAGAGAAGATGATAGGGCTGGTAGGTTCTCCATTTAGCTGGATAGAATGACTGCCATCTCATCTGAGAAGTGTGAGCTGTCCAGTAACCTAGGTAGGTTTTGGGTAGCCCAGGACTAGGGACTAGGGTGAGTGGGGAAGGGAGAGGATGTCAAGTCATTATTTTGAATTTTTAACAGCCTGTTGGACCAAACCCAGAACAATACTCCAGGTGTTTCTATTGGTGTTGCCCTAAACATGTGGCTCTGGGTTCACTCCTCTTTTATTCAAACAGTTATCCAGATCCCATAGTAGTATAATGAAAAGGGGCAGGATTTGGAGTCAGATGACCTGGGCTTGTGTCCTGATGTTTACTATCTACGTGACCATAAGAAACACTGCACTTCTCTGTCCTCCCCTCTCACTCTGGTTTCCTCTTAAGTTAAATGAATATAAATATACTTGAACTACATTATAGGGATATAGTTTCATTGGTATAAGGAAATCCCAGCTAAGAAAACAACCTCTGCCAATGCAGATCTCTACCAATGTAACCTTCTAGAGAGTTGCCCCAAGCATTAAGAGGTTAAGTGACTTGTACAGGATCATATAGCCAGGATGTATTACTTGAACTCAGGTTTTCCTGGCTTCAAGACCAGTTCTGTATCCACTATGCCATGTTATATCATCTTGTTGTGAGCAAATGCTTTGCAAATCTTAATGAGGCATAGAAATATGAGGCATTATTATTATATCACTAGTTCCAGTGATGTCTTCCTTGATTGAGCAGAGGAGAATTGATTGTCTTCCTGCCCAGTCTATAAATGGCAATCCTGTGTCTAATCCTGCTTCCCCTCCCTCTCAGTAATACTCTGCTCAATTGTGCACATCATCTATAGATGCCTTGATGACTTTATTGACCATTTAGGGACCTGACCTGCTTTCATTTAATTTTCCATATATACTTTTCATGCATGCCTGCATCAATCTGTCTTAGATTGCAACCCCCTTCATGGGCCACATTTTCCAGAAGTATATTTTCCAAATAATTGAATCTGACCCCCTTAGGACGTTACTTGAAATAAATTACAAACTTCCTTACTTTCCCAAAGAGAGGATGATGAACACAATTCATTTTTTATTACTAACATTATAAATCTCACTTATATGATGCTTTAAAGTTTGTAAAGTTTTTTTTTCTCCTCGCAACAACCCTGTGAGGCAAGTGGTACAAGTATTGCTATATCTTTTTCATCGAAGGGGAAACTGAGGCACAGAGAGGTCTAGTATGTGGCCCATGGTCATATGGGAATGTCATGAGCAATTCAAACTCATAATATCTGCTTCCAATTTCAGAACTTCCTTCACTGGACTACAGCAGTCCTCCATGTTAGGCTCATTGTACTGTGCCACAGAAAATTGAAATCTTTAATGAGATTTTTAAAAATTTTCTTTACATTGAATAACCCCAATCCACTTGATTTTTCATAATTTCTATATCTACATTTTGTGATTCTTTTATCTCGTTCCTTTCTGACAGCTTTTAACTCTCAGTGGTTGTCCTCATATCTAGAGGCCTTCTCCCTCTGGCAGGCTATTTCCCTTATTCCTCGGTTCCTCTTTTGGAAAACAGATATCTAAGTTATCAAGTAATGATTTGAATTAGGGCCTCAGGATTTTATTTTGGTGTAAAAAACACGATCATTGTGTAAGATTTTTCTAAGAGTTATTTTGGCAACTTTTCCCAAGCTTTTTAGTCCTTGATCTGGACTAGTAAACACCTTTTCCAGTCCCTTAATTTTGTAAATGAGAAATTGAGACCAAGACAGAAGAATTGATCCTCAGCCTCGTGTGTCCCAAATGGTTGAGTCTGCCAAATATTTGATTGTCAGAAAAAAAGGGACTTAGTATAATTGGAAAATTGGAAGGAAAAAAGAAAAATAATTGGAATAAATGATGAAACTCTAAGTTCAAATCTCTGTTCTTCCACTTATTAGTATGTGATTCTGGACAATTCACTTATTCTTTGGGAGGTTTAGTTTCCTCATCTGTAAAATGGTAATAACAATAATTACATTACTTCCCTTGCAGAGTTGTTGTGAAAAAAAAAACACTTTATAAAGCTGAAAGCAGAACAAAATTATAGATTATTATTATTTTCATGACTAAATGTTTTCATTAAAAATGGACTATTGTCACATTAAAATAGCTATGGTATGATTATTATCCCACCTATGATCAACTTTGTGTCTTTTGTAAACTATAGTGGTTAGATTTTAATCTCTAAGGCCTCTTCCAGCTCTAATATTTTTTGATTTTGTCTCCTTGAATATGATGCTGTAAGGACCCAGGGACATAACAAAGCACTGGATCTTATGATGATGCAAGGTTGATTTGCATTAACTAGCAAATACTGTCTATCTGATACAGAGCAGTTCATATCTGTGCTCCATCCCTTTCCTGCCCATCACACCCATCTCCATTCGGATTTACAGAGTTCTGGGAAACTACTCATGGTATTTAAACTTGAAATGCTTCAAGAAAGTTTCCTCTGAAGTGCAGCCTGGCCACTGAAATTCACAAAGTCTGGATATAGTTCCTGTTCTGTTTTAAGTAGCCTGAATTCCTATTCATTAAAGCACATAAAAAAATCAATGCCCTCACTTTTTCGTCAAGCACAATATTCTCCTCTTTCCCTCCTTTCTCGTTCCATGGTCAATTTCACTCTCCTACCACCTCTGTCAATTTCACCAGTAGGGCTGATTTCACTATTACAATAATTAAGCTCTTAGCTTTGGCTAGAGATGTAAGAAACCCTTAAGCCAGTGAAAAGTTGTAAACAGTAAGTCCATCAAGTGGGAAACTGCAAAGCTGAGTGAGGACGGGTTCACCAGTCAAGTATGACCTCATTCCTTCCCATTTGGGCTTTGTTCTTATGTGATGTACCTTTCTTGGATGCCCATGACATGTGCCCTCCAAAATCAAGCAGTGTTCCCGTCCCTAACCTCTCTGCTTTTCCATTTTATTATTTTATTTTGTCCTTTCCTGAGTACCTCTAAAATACCTTAGGAGAGCCAAATGGAAACAGAATCATGCAGATTGACCCCAGGAGAATTCTGCCCCTGGCTCTCACCCCACCTCTCCCCACCAACTGTAGTCATAGAGGGTATACTTACTTTAGGTGAGAGAGGCTAAGGGACAAAGGATTGCTTTCATGGGGATTTTGGCATAGAGTTTTCAAGTGACAAATGAAGTTTGTTAGAGTATACTTCTTATTGCATGAATTCTGATTTGGTCTGTTGAATTGTAAACTCCATGAAAGGTTAGCTCATATACTGTGTCATAGGTCTGCGTCATAGGTCGTAGTATTAGAGCTGGGTGGAATCTAAGAGATCATTGGAGTAATCACTGGGTGAGAGAGGTTAAGTGATTTATTTTAGGTCACACAGGTAACAATTAACCCAGGTCCTCTAACTTCAAATATCAGGATTGTTGCACTATATTGCCTAATCAGTCCCCTGAGTCATGAATATCAGATTATTTAACAGGAATCCCTAAAATCTCTCAACTTTCTCCTAACCACACTGCTTGAGCTCAGTAGAACTCTGGCCATCTTTTTCCCCCTCACAGGAGAAATTAGCATGAACATATGGAAAGGGTAATCATAGCCAACAGAGGGGACTTGGGCCTCCTTGTTAAGGGCTCGGAGGGAAAATGTGACTGAATCCTAAACAATAGTGTGCTTGATGTAGGAGTTCTCCTTTTAGATTTCAATTCTCGTAAGTTGTCTGGGTGAAGGGGGCAGACTACTGTTCAGTGCCACACACCACGTCATCCCCACCCGCACAGCAGGCTGCAAGAAGGACTTATACACAGTGAAGTGGTGGAAAGAGTGACTTCAGGGAAACCAGGTGTCCACAATGTGGAGATTATAGGGAATGCTGCACCTCTCTCTCTCTCTCTCTCTCTCTCTCTCTCTCTCTCTCTCTTTCTCCCTCTCTCCCTCTCCCTCTCTCTCCCTCTCTCTCTCTCCCTCTCCCCTAAAGGCCCAGGACCTGGCACCTGGCAGAAAGGGACCACAGGGAAGAAAGAAACTAACATGTTTTGGAATTCATATGATTAAAAATGTGTACTCAAATTGTATAACCCTTGCCAACTTAGGGTGGCCATATGGCCACGATTTATAGATGTTTTCATTAATCAACAAGCTGCATAATATTGTGCAAAAGAATGCTGGACCTGGAGTCAGTAGAACTAGGTTTAAGTCTCTGCTCTGATGTCTACAAGTTTTGTGACCTTGGGCAACTCATTAAAACTCTGTGACTTTGCTTTCCTTCACCTGGAAAAAGAAGTTATCACTATATATAATACCTACTTAATATCTACTGCACAAAGTCAGTGTAAAGAAAGTACTTTGTAAACCTCAAAAAGGATATAAAAATTTGAGCTATTATTTTTACTGATTAGTGTTTACAGTGTATGTATAATCCTTTTAGATGCTGTAATGAAAACAAAGAAGTAAAAGGTGTCCTTGAGAAGGTTAGCCATCTCTTTGGGAGACAGTATGGTAGAGTATGTAAGATACTGGGTTTAGAGTCACCAGGAACTGGGATTGAATCCCATGTCAGACACTTAACAACTGTGTGACCCTGTGCAAGTCACAAATTCTCTATACCTTAGTTTTGTTTTTATTATCTGTAAAATGAGGATTACAAGAGCATCTATTTTTCAGAGTGTTGTAAGGTTAAAAAGATAATATTTGTAATGGTCTTTGCAAACCATAAAATGATTTTTAAAGTAATTATAGAAGTATATATAAAAATTTGTATCTATCCATACAATAAGGTGTATATGGACATACACAATAATAGCAGTATGTATATATATATATATATATATGAATATGTGTATACAAACATACAGATGTGTATATATATGTATATATATATACATACACATATATACTCATATTATTATTAGAGAATAAGGTCTGGTGAGGTTATGTCACTTCACCAAGGTGACACAGCTAGTTTCACACAATCTAAAAACTGGAAGTGCCCATAGAAGTCATTTAGTCTAGGTCTCTTATTAGGTAAATGAAGAAACTTGAATTCATAGAGAAAGAATTACTTGGCTGGAGGAGAGGGGGGTATCATACACATTTTAGAGCTAGGATTTGAAATCCTGCCTAAGATCCTACCTTCTGCAGGCAATCTTCCCTAACCACTCTTTTTTTTAAAAAAATCAATTTATTTATTTGTTCTTAGTTTTCAACATTCACTTGTATAAGATTTTGAGTTCTAAATTTTCTCCTCCTCCCTCTACTCCCTCCCTCCCTGACACAGTGCACAATTTGGTATAGGCAATACATGTATAATCATATTAAACATATTTCCACATTAGTCATGTTGTAAAGAAGAATTACCAAAGGGAAAACCATAAGAAAGAAGAGACAAAACAAAAAAAGAGAAAAAGAGAGAGAAAATATTGGTCTTCTATCTGCATTCAGATTCCATAGTTCTTTTGCTGTATGTAGATAGCATTTCCATCATTAAGTCTTTTGGAACTGTCTTAGATCAGGGGTGGGAAACCCATGACTTAGAGGCCACATGTGGCCCTTTAGGTCCTCAAGTGTAGGCCAGCCCCTCCACTAAGTCCAAACTTATAGAACAAATCCTAACCCCTCGTAATTCTAGTGCTTTCCCACTTTTAATTATTTCCTATTTATCTTGTATACAGCTCGTTTTGTTTATATTTGTTTGCATGCATATACATGTATATATACATATATACGTATATATATGGCACATAGTAGAAGCTTAATAAATGTTTATTGCATGAATGATGCCATGGCCTGTACTAGTACCACAAGGCCTGTGCTGATTATGTCTTCTTTATCTCCAGACCATAGTCTAACCTTCCTATATAACTCAACCTTAAACCCCATTACAGGATTTGAAGTTCATGCTTTGGTGTTACACCACTTTCTCCTCCTTGACCCTTGTCTCATAAGAAGAGGTGGCCTTTCTTCTTGCCAAGGCACCTTCTACCTGTATAAGTGATCCTATTCCATCCTGTTTTCTGTAGCAAATTGTTTCCTCTATCATCCTTGTTCTCTCATTCATTTTCAATCTCTCCCTGTCTGCTGCCTGTTTCCCTACTACCTACAGATGTAATGTGTCCTCCATCCCCTGAATCTCTCACTTGATGCATCCATTCCTGCTGCCTGTAATTCTATATCTCTTCTTCTTTTGTGGTTTACTTCCTTGAGAAGGTCAACTAGCAGAGGTGCCTTCATTTCTTCTAGCTCTTCTTAATTCTCTGTGATCTTACTTCTGACATTTTTAGCACTAAATCTCATAGCTTTTTCTCAGTCCTCATCCTTTTTGACCTCTCAAAGGCCTTTGATACTGTTGATTACCTAATTTTCCCTGATACTTTCTCCTCTAAGTTTTCATGACACTGTCTCCTGGTTCTCTTTCAGTTTGTCTGATTGTTCCTTCTTAGTCTTCTTTGGTTGAGTCTTTATCCCGCTCATGCCTGCTAATGTGGGTGTTTCTCAAGGTCCTATCTTGGGCTCTCATCTCTTCCTCTCCATGGTTTCATTTGATGATCTCATCAGCTCTCAATCAGTTTCAATCAATGGATTCAATCATCTCTAAGTAGCTGATTCTCAGATCAGTTTGTCCAGCTCTAATCTTTCTGTCCACCTCTAGTCACTCATTTCCACCTGATTTTCAGGTATCTCAGAATATCCCATAGCCATCTTAAATTCAGAATATCCAAACTGAACTCATTATCTTTTCCCCAAACCCTCCTTTCCTTGTAACTTACCTCTTATTGTTAAGCATACTGCTATCCTTCCAGTCCCCCATGTTCAAAACCTAGGTGGTATTTGCATCTCACTCTCTGTCTTTCCTTATATCCAGTTAGTTGCCAAGTTCCATCGGTTTGGTTTTTTTCTTTTCTTTTTTTTTTTTACATTTCAGGGAAATGGATTTTGTTCTTGGAATCTCTAAATCCAAGTAATGATGCCCTGTTTCAGTGGAATTTGAGTGTGATCCTGTTTATGCCCATAGACTAGAAACATTGTCTAAGTGAATCTACATATGGTATCCCTGTTCAGCTTCTTTGCTCCAGAGTATCAGAAATGGAATTATTGAATGCTAAAATTTTAGTCATAGCATCAGTCTTAGTGATCCTCTGGTCTGACGCCTCATTGTTGAGAGTAGGAAAGGGAGGCCCAGGGTATTCAAAGTTAAACATAGTAAATCAAAGACAGAGCCAGGATAAGACACTCAGTCCTCATACTTCCAATCTAGTACCACTTTCCACTGGGCCACACTGTCAAGAAATAAGTGTGTCTTACCCTGTATAGAACTGCATACTGAGGTTGATATTCTCTGGTTTCCCTCTTTCCATAATTCAAATTATATATATGTATATATATATGTATATATATATATATATATATATCTGAATTCATTAAATTAATAAAGCATTTTTAGCACTGGGGGGTGGGGGAGGGTATAGCTTGAGTGGAGATAAGGATGCTTGGTCCCAGGGAATTGGGATTGGTAAAGATCTCTCAGTGTTCCTACCCCCTTGGTGATTATTCTTCAACCTCTGCTGGTCAACAGCATCAACATCATCACCATCATCTTCATCCTCATTATTATCAACACATCTTCTATCCTTTGCTTTAGGCGTTCAAAAGTGCACTGATGAGTTCCTACTGGTGTTCGGGAAAGGGGGATGTGATTGAAGACTGGTGCCGATGTGACCTCAATGCCTTTGATGCAAATGGACTCCCCAACTGCAGCCCTCTCCCACAACCAGTGTGAGTATAGCCCATTGATACCCTCCAGATGGTGGTCTATGCTTAGACCCCCATCCTCAGCCCTCCCATGCCCAGTCACCTTTCTGTCATCAGGCACCACTGTCTAGTTTCACAAGTTGATGCCTACTTTCTTGGCTACATCTCTTTAAAGCTCTGCAGCCTTCTAATATCCTGGATGAGTTCTTGTTGCTGATAGGGATAAGTGCTTTTCTTTGTTACAAGGAAAAGGCTCATTGGTAGGTAACAATTCTTATTCCCTTCCTATAAGGGACCACTCTGATCCCTCATCATAATGACAAGGTGGCTCTGGTCTTTTGATGACCAGACCACTGGCAATGACAGGTCCACCTAATAATCCCACAAGGCAGCTGGGACTACAGTTCTGGTGATGGACTTCAGGTCATCCCAGATTGGAAAGGCTCATCACCAGAAGGTCGACTAAAATGTGATTAAAAATTATTTTTGCCAAACAATGATGGAGCTATGATCTGCCTTATATATGAGAGAAGACCTAGGCTAATAACAGCAGGTATCCTCCAAGTACTAAAGCAATCCTTATTGCAGAAGGATTCTTCACTTTGCTAAAGGAGTTTATCTCCAGATTCTAGCTTTTCCTTTTTGTGTTGATTCGTAAATAAAATAAACATTTAACTGACAGTCTGAGAGCTTGGGGAAGCAGGGACATGGAAGTGGGAAGGGCACAGTGCAAGTCAGATAAGTCAAGGATAAAGCTTAGCCTAGGCATCATTTCATCCAAGAGTGATAGATTTCTGTACAGAACATGAAGGCACCAGCTTGATGACCAGTCAAGGGAATCTGTAACATCTCCCCTTTCTCAGATAGTGGCCTACCTTATCTAAGACTTCTTCAGAGTAGCCTTTTGTCCTGGAACATGGGGGGTGAGAAGCAGTGTATATTTAGGGGTGGTCATCCCAACTTGGACAACAGTCAAGCAGTCTTCCTTCTATCACTCTACTCTAGGCTTCGGCTGTCCCCTGGAGTAGAACCTTCCAGTACTGTGGTCTCCCTTGAGTGGGTGGATGTCCAACCAGCTATTGGAACCAAAGTCTCGGACTATGTTATTCAACACAAGAAGGTGGATGAGTATACAGATACTGACCTCTATACTGGTAAGTGGATATTCTTCAGGCACAATGCTGCCATATCTAGTGATATTTTTTCACTATGATGAAACAGAGGTTCATAAGAAAATGCTGAGTGGAGAAGGGTTTCTACTAGTCACTGAGGCTGTTGGAGGATTGCTTCATTTTAATGAGTTTGAAGATTTGAGGAGCTCAGTTACTCCTTGTTGACCTGGGGTGTGTTATTGTTGCGTATTGGGCTTTTAGTAGCTGTGATTTATGCCAGCTTGCTTTTACTGCATGGAAGGGTAGTAAGAAAAAGAAATAGAAAAGCAAAGACCAATTCAAGCCCTAAGCGAACACCAGAATTGTTTTCTCTCATCAAGTAGGCCCTATCAACTTTGGGGAAAATCTCAAGTTTAGAGACATAAGCTTATAGATTTTAGAAATGAAAGGGATCTTAGAGATCACATAATCCAGAATTTGCAAGCTATGACTTGCTTTTATGTGACCTGTGAGCTAAAAATAGTGTTTGCATTTTAAAATGCAAACTTTATTGTTATTTTAAAATTATGAACACCATTCTTTGCTTGTGGGACATACAAAGAATAGTGACAGGCCAGATTTGGCCAGCAGGCCTTTATTTATCAACCCCTGATTTTGTCCAACTCCCTCATATTATAGATGGGGAAACAGAGTGGTTGTAACCTGCTTCTGGTCACATCAGTAGTAGTAGCAGAAGTAGGATTTGAATTTGGGTTTTATTTTGTGAAGTATATTTCACCTAGACACTAAAGGTAGAGATGATCATGGACAAATGGTTAAGGAGTTGGCCTAGGAGTCAGGAAGACCTGGCCTGAAATTCTATTTTTGACACATACTGACTGTAAGGTCTTGGATAGATCATGTAGCCTCTCAGTGCCCCAGTTAGCTCTCTGAAATTCTATGATGCAAAGAAGCTGGTGATCTGCAGTAGTAAAAGGGAGATACCTCACAAGTCATTCCCTCTACCTGTGAAATCACAGATCCAGACTGAAACACAGGCCTATGTTTTATCACCCATAGAACTGCAAGAATGGGGGAACCTATAACAGCACCATGTCTTTAAAGTAATACTGAGGAAGCTGAGGGAATCACATCAAATCAAGAGTAAAGGGGACATCTAGAATAGAATGTATAAGGGTTTGATGACAACCAGCAATATAAAACCTAAATTCAAATCCTGCTTCTGCTACTACTGTCTATATGACCTCTCTGTACCTCAATTTCCTCATCCATAATATGAGGGAGTTGGACTCAATCAAGGGTTGAGAAACTAAGACCTGCTGCATCACTTGTTTTTGTATGGCCCACAAGCTAAAAGTGGTATTTATAATTTAAAAATAATAAAGTATTTTAAAATGCAAACACTACTCTTAGCTCCCAGGCCATACCTGGTTATTACTCTGAATCTCAGTTATCAGTTATTTCCATAATGCTTTGTCTCTGTTTAGAATCAAATATAAAGTTATATCTAACACTTATGAAAGTGGTTGAAATATTTGTGGGAGGACTTGAGGTACCTCTCTGTAGTCTTCAAATTTGCCTTGTTCACCTCTACCAGTCTGCACAATGAGTAACTTCTACTGCCCATGCAGTCATGGTATTCTTTTCATTCCCCTATTGCTTATGTACTGAAAAATTCTCTGCACTCTGCTTTGAACATGGTTAAGGAGGGTCCCATGCCATGATAGCCTTTGGGCTTCCATCTCTACCAGTCCATTATTAGAAAAGGAAAAGATTTCTTTCTCACTCTTTAACTACCAACCCTCTTTTTTTTTTTTTGTATTGCTTCCTCTATACTTGGGAAGAAACTGGTCAAGAGAAGTTTGTAAAGTGGAGTTGGCCAGGGAGGGAAGTAAAGCCCAGAGCAAGGATGCTTTTGAAGGCCAAGTTGGCTGGCAATGGGTACACCCAGATCATGAAGATCATTAAGTGGAATTGGCTAGCAAAGAGGAGACTTACGTCTGTATTGCTTCCACCAAGCAATCCTATCCCAGAGTTGTAATTGGGAGCTGGCATTTGTTCTGCTATGTTTGAGTCTGTTATTCTTTTAAAGTCTATCCTCTCTTCTGTCTCTGACTCTCTCCCTCTCTGACTCTTCATATCTCTATCTCTGTCTCTTTCTCTCTCCCTCTTATTTCCTCTCTCATTTCATTTCTTTTTCCCATCCTCTCCTCCTTCTCCTTTTTCCATTTAGTCTGTTCAGGAGTGTGAAAATGGGATGACAGAATGGCACTGTTGACTTGTAGACACCAGGTCAATGTTAGAGGAAGACCTATAGAAGAAAAGATAAAGGAGAAATTGAGTCTCATCTTCCCCTGATATTATCTTCCTGCTGCCCCAGGCAGGCTAACCAACAATGATCTCTTCCTTCTCCAAACTCATACCTCTTACTTTCAGTGTCATTTAGTTAGCAATCATACTCTTCCTTGTGGCATCTCCTGTTTTGTTGTCTTAAGTTGCTATTTAATAATATGGCTTTTCTTTCTAGCTACATTATGAGTTCCTAGAAGACAAGGAAAGGATCATGCATGTTTTCATTCCTTACCCCACTTGGACCGAGGAGAGTTCTTGGTACATTGTATGTATGTAGTAGTCCCATAAAAATGAATTGATTGACAATGAGGTAGGGCGTGGGATGGTTATAGATAATTGGAACAGTAGAAATGAGGAAAATAAGAAATGCTTTGGAACTCTGAAAAAAACTCCCTTTGCCCCATCTACTTACACCTATCTCACCAAATATAAACTGGTTATCCTATTTTCTCCAGCATGACTACAGTGCTTACAGTAGAGATAATTACTTCATGAGAGAACACTGGCAGTGAGGGTAAGGAAGACAGGAAAGAAGAAGGGGAAAGAAAAAGAGAGAAGGGTGGGGGAAGAAAACAGACAGGGATAGCATTCCATGCTCTGAGTCAGCCAGGTGCATAAGTGAAGTCATCATTGACTATTCCCTTGCCTTTATGGCTTCATTTCCAATGAGTTGTCATTTCCAACTCAACAACACTGCCCACATCAATCCTTTTCTCTCTACTCCCATAGCCACCACCTTAGTTCAGGGCCTCATCAACTCTTGCCTGGGCTATTTTAATCACTTTTTAATTGGCATCACTTCTTCTAGTTTTTCCCGTCTTTAATCTATCTTCTGCCTAGCCACCAAAATAATCTTTCTAAGGCACAGGACTGACTATAGCCTTGTTCAAAACATTTCAGTGGTTTCCTATTGTTTCTAGAATGAAATTAAAACTCTTCAGCTCATTGCAATCTAGTACCTTTCCAGCCTTTTTATTTTCTGCTACTCCCCTTCAGATACATTATGTTTCAACCAGACTGGGATAAGTTCCCTGAATTCAACATTCTTTTTCCTACTTCTGGGTACAGTATCTGCACTAGAAATCCCCAATGCCTAGGATACCTTCAGTTTTATCCTTGCTTTTCAGCATCCTTTTTTTTTTTTTTTTTTTTTTTGCTTCAAGCATCAGTTCAAGTGGTACTTCCTTCACAAGGCCTTCTCTGATCTCTCATCTGAGATGCTTTCTCTCCTTTCAAATTCTCTCTCTCTCTTTTTTTTTTTAGCTTAGTGACATGTAAGTGCTATCTTTCAGTGGATCGTAAGTTATTGGAAGATAGAAGACAGTTCTGTTCTTCTCTTTGTGTCCCCAGCACCTTGCACAGTGACTTGTACACAATTATTGCTTCATCATTATTTGAGTAATTGATTTGAAAGAAGGAAGAGTCAAAGCGGGGGGAAGGGTAAAAAGCAGGGGAGTAAGAGAGGGAGGGAAATGGAGAAGGAGGGAAAGAGAAAGGGGGGAAAGAGGAGAAAGAAAACAAAATAACAAGCAAAAGAACTTGTTTTGGGCAGAGATTCCAGATTGCTCACACATTTGGTCAGGTGAGGCCAGAGCAGGAAAGCACAGGCTTTTTCCTTTGATCTCTCTGGATTTCTGCCGGGCAGCCCTAGAACAGCACTGGAATTATTTATTTATTCTTTTTTTTCCCCTAAATTTATGGCTGCCATCTGTTTGACACCCTATTGAATTGGCTGATAAAATGCTGTCCCCTCCCTACTTCCATCCCCCAATTCCCACCTCCTCATTCAACCTCATCTCTGTTCCTCCAGAGGAAGCCCTGCGCTTGTTTCAAGGGTTGAATGGGAAACCAAACCTGAACTGAAGACCTATCATATTCCAGTTGCTTTGACTAGAAATGTCTCTTCTTAGTGATGATGTTTTATTTTTATTTTTTTGCCTTTGTGCTAATCATCTGTCAACCATATGAGAAACAGTCCTTGGACTGTGGGTTCTACCATGTTTCCTCACTAGAAGAATCAGAAGGAATGGCACCTTTGAACTCTTAGCCTAGGGTTATTAAGGCATTCTTCACTGAATAAGGGTAAAATGGTTGTGTGGAGAAAGGCCTCAATTTTGCTAAAAGCTAGCTAGGAGGCAGATGGGATGCTCTGGGAGCTTGGGGGAATGATAAGGGTTGGAGCCCAGAGGAGCCACTAGGTCAAGACACAAGACACAGATGGATCTCAAGTGAAGTGGGATCATATGCATCGCCAGAGGGAGAGTAGAAAGCAGATGGCCACTTATGTAGAATGGAATAGGTGGGGGATGGAAGCTGTCTTCCGTTCTGGCCCTGGGGTGGGCTTTTCTAATGAAACACACAGCCTTAAGGCCAAATGCTTATTCTTTCCTACTATATCTTTGGAGGACTCAAGGAATCTTGGAGAAGAAAAAGACTATTAGATTATCTAGTCTACCTCCTCATTTTACAGATGTCAAAGTTTTAATGAACATGGGGAAAAAAAAATCACATGTGACAATAGAAGACCTGCGTTTAGAAGCTGACTCTGCTACTTATTGTGTGGCTTTGGGCAAGTCATTTAACCTCTCTGGACCTCAGTTTTCTTATCTACAAAATCAGGGGGTTAGATTAGATCATCCCTGAGATCCTTTCCAGTTTTCAATCTATGACAGAATCATCCCAAGAATCAACTTATTCAAGATCATTTGAGCTTGTGGCAGAATCAGTATGATTACCCAGGTGTCCTGACTACCAGTCCAGGAATTCTGTCCCAAAACCCTCTTTGCCTCCCTCCTGGGACTCTCTTGATGAAATTTTCAATCAGCTTGTTTACTTTTTTTTTCCTTTTGAATCATAGGTCTCTCTTCTACATGGGGATTCCTAACTCTAGCTTGTCTGTAGGCAGGGCTGATGGGTCCAAGGCAACCAGGTCTACTTCTTTCAAGGCAAACCAATTTTCTATTCTCATGCTATGGAAGGCAGTAGCATCTGGATCTGGTCAGTGGCCCTGGCCTCCTTTTTCTCCTAGCATCTGGGAATTTTTGCTCTTTCCCCTGGTTTGCCAATGATGTTTCTCTCTCTCTTGAAGTTACAGCAGGCATGATGTCTGTTGGTCTTGCCTGTTCACTCCTGAGCATCAGACCCAGCTCAGGGGGAGCAAAGAGAACAAGATGGGCTTCAAGAGCAATCTCTTCTCTCTTTATTTCCCTGCCTTCCTCCCCTCATACACATAGCCCACTACTCTCACAACCCCCAAGTTTCTATGTGATTTTAAAGGACATATTCTTGGGTCCCCATCTTGAGACCATCTGAAGTTAATAGGGCTGCTCCGGAGGTGAACTTGTGTGAGAAACAAGCCACAGTTTCAACACATCAGGCGGGCGGCAGAGAAGATGATGGTGGAGCAATTCCATCCAAACTGTTTATTAAAACTTGTGGAAATTACTCATAGCTCCGTGCGCGACAGCTTTGGAGCAGATCAGTGCTCTTTTTTTGAAGGCACATGGGGCCCTCTCTGTCTGCCTGCTGTTGGACCAGCCACAGAGTGATGTCATAGGAGACTCAGGCAGAGGGAGGGGGAGCAGGAGAGGGAAATGTGTTTTACAGGGTGAAGTACACACTGGAATGACTGTGAACATCTGGAACTGATATTAGGAGGTTTGGAAAATGTTTTCTGTCACTCCAGCGCTCTTCAGGAGAGAGAGTTTGGAAGTTAAGGGCCTCTAAAGGAAAACTATGCTTCGAGGGTCTTATTCTTCATGCCACCCAGCCTGCATCTCTCTCACCTCCTGACAGTCTGATATATTTCAAGGGCTACAGCCTGGGAGGGTCCTTGACAGTCAGGGTTGTTTGACACTGGAATGGGGGTTGAAGGAAGCTGGGCAATATCCTTCTCGGGGTAGTCTTTAACAATAGGAGAACATACCTTTTGCCCTTGGTGAGGGATGAGGTCTGGTTGGCTCAGAGGGGGCTGGCCTGAAGCCAGGGCACATAGGAGTTGTCCCCTCAACATATAGGAGTAGGCATAAAGGAGAGACTTGTAGCTCTAAGCTCCATGCCTTGTCTTTGGCTAGCAGTGAACTGGTCTGAAACTAGGGATACTTAGGGATTGATTTCTTAGTCTACCCATAGCATGAAGCTCCAGGGGGCATCTTTGTTAAGTCCCTAGGTGGGGGATCTTATCAGGGCTTATGTCCAAGACCTTTTGATCCATGGTATAGTTAGTTGCTGGTATGGAGTAGCAGAGAAATACCTAGAGGTCAGTAACGGAGAGAACAGAAAGGGACTTAAGAAGACAGCATTAGACCTTGGCCTAGACATGGAACAGTGATCTGTCTCCTGTCCCAAAGGATAGCTTTGGTCTGTTAAAATTGAAGGCATGGGTGGCAGCTTTCAGATCTAGGGAAATTCTCCAAAGCAGGTGGATTTTAGGAACTGCATTGAGAACCTGGATCAATTTCTGAGGAGGACAAGCAAGATAAGGAGAATGAAGAAGTTAAAGAAATTAGAGATGTTAACTCTATGGAAGAGAAGACTTAGGAGAGATAGAATCACTGTCTTTCAATTACTGAATGAATGTGAAATGGCAGAGAGATTCAGCTTGTTCTATTTGGCACCAGAGATTATAACTCAGCAAAGCAACATGGCCAAGCAGTTAGGGCACTGATCTTGGAATCAGGAAGATGTGGATTCCAATCCTACCTCAGTCACTTCCCTGTTGTGTATTCCTGGGCAATTTACTTAATGTTTCTGTGCTTCAGTTTTCTTATCTATAAGACTGTGGTGAGTGTGATTATTGTATTTAATAACCTATAAATTCATTTCCTATTCAAAATCTCTCATCCTATAATCTATAGGAAGTCAGATTCAGACTCCTTATGAAAAAAAAAAAACAAAAACTTATTAACAATTAGAGCTATCCAAAAGTGGAGTTAACTACCTTGAATGTTTGTGAATTTGCCATCACTGGAAACTTCGTTGTAATGGATGTTATAAAAAAGATTCCTTTACAGGTACTGATCCATATGACCTCTGAGATCTTAAGTCTATGACTGTATCCTTTGTTGTCCCATATTACTGATCTAATCCCAGGTAGAAATTTTCTTCAGTGGTTGCTGTTACAGATATACCTGTTGGCACAGTGGCTTGAACACTGGAAATACAAATACGTTGAAAAAAATCCCTGATTTTGACCTTATAATCTAATAAGAGAAAAGGGAACATAAAAGAGGAGCTTGAAGGGAGCAGTTGCACAGGCAACTGCATAGGAGGCATATAACTGGAAAGTGATGGTGATGTGCAGGCTTGGTTCTTGAAAGGTAAAGCAGAAGGTCCATTTATCAGAACTCAGCATAGAAGGGGCATAGTTAAAGGTTCTGGCAGGAGGAAAACAACAATAATTGCTATAATGTAGGCATAATGGTATAGATGTCCAGGTTTTATCTTATTTTGGTCCTGTTCACTTGATGAAAATTATTTTTCATCTTTTTCCTTATAATGATCAGATCACTCGATATCATTTTTATTATACTCTAAAGTTAACAAAGGATTTTTTTTTTCCCACACCATAGGTACTATTCTTGTAAGTTGTGATTCTCATTTTATAGATGAGGAATCTGGGGCTCAGAGAAGATGAAGTGATTTGCCCATAGTCACACAACTAGAAAGTGACAGAGCCTGGCTTCAAATCCCGATCTTCTGGCTATAAGGAAAAAAATGGGCTAGCAAAGTATGTGAAAAGTAGTAATATGAAATCTATTTATAAAGTAGGTTGGAGCCAGATTATAATGGACTTTCAATGCTAAATTGTTTGTAATTAATCCTAGAGGCAGTAAGATGTTTCTGAAGCCTTTTGAACAGGGGATTAATGTGGTCAGAAAAGCATTTTTGTTAACTGTATGGAAGATAGATTAGAGAGGGAAGGAAGTGGGAGCAGGTAGACTAATTAGGAAGCTATCAGAATCATCTAGAGAGAGATGGTAAGGACAAAAACAAAGGAAAAGGCTGTGTGAATAGAGAAAATGAAATGGATAGAAGAAATGTTGTGAAGGTAGAATTGGCAAGTCAGGTCAATAACCATTTATTAATTGTACCAGGCACTGTGCTAAGAGCTCAGGATGCAAAGAAAGGCAAAAGGCATTCCCTGCTTTCAAGGAACTCACAGTCTAAGGGAGAAATGATATGCAAACAGATACATACAAACCAGATACATAGAGGACAAACTAGAGATGGTCATAGAAGGAAGGCACTAAGGAAGAGGCTAATTCCATGACTTTTTGTAGAAGGTGAGGTTTTAGCTTAGACTTAAAGGAATCCAGCAGGTGGAGATGTGGATCCAGAGTTCCAGCATGGGAAACAGCCAGTGAAAATGCACTCTTGGGAAATGGAATATCTTATTTGAGAATTAGCAAAGACATTGTTATCCCTGGATCTCAAAATACATGGAGGGGAGCAATTATAAGTAGACTGGAAGGGGATGATATTATGAAAGGGTTTAAGAATCAAACAGAAGATTTTATATTTGATCCTGAAGGTAATAGGAAATCACTAGAGTTGATTGATTTGAGGAAGGGATAGGTTAGTTTGTTGAAACCTCCACTTTAAGTATATGAACTTGGCAACTGAATGAAGGATGTTCTGGAATGGGGAAAAACCTAAAGCAGGGAGATGAACCAAAAGGCTACTTCTGAAATACAGGTATGAAGTGACGAGAGCCTATACCAGGGAGATGGCAGTGTCAGAGGAGAGAAGAAGTCTCTGAAAGATGTTATGAAGGTAAAAATGACAGGACTGGACAACTGATTGGATATGTGCAATGAAAGAAAGTAAGGAGCTGAGTACGATACCTAAAATGTAAACCTGAGTAACTGGGAGGATGATAACACTCTTGACAATGACAGAGAAGTTGGAAAAAGGGAAATATTTGGAGAGAAGGATAATGAGTAAAACTGTGAACATGTTGAATTTAAGATGTCTATGAGATATCCAGTTAGAGAGGTCCAATGGGCAGCTGGAGATATAAGACTGGAGGTCAGGTGAGAAGTCAAGGCTTGAAAATAGATCTGAGAATCATCTGCTTAGAAATAATGATTGAATCCATGGGAGCTGATAAGATTACCAAGTGAAGTAGTAGAAAGGGTGAAGATATGAGTGTCCAGGATAGAACCTTGGGAGACAGATGCTTAGAGGTAGGGGCCATGACTTGGAGAAAGATACAGTAAACGAGATTAAGAAAGAATAGACAGATAGGTAAGAAAACAAGGGACAGCAGTCATCATGAAAACTTGGAGAAGAGTTAATGACAATGTTAAAGGCTACAGAGAGGTCATGAAAGATGAAGATTGAGAACAAATCATTATATTTGGTGATTAAGAGGGCATACATAATTTTGGAGAGAGAATTTTCAGTTGAATGATGATATCAAAAGCAAGACTGCAGAGAATTAAGAAGAGACTGAGAAGAAAGGACATTGAGGCAACAATTGCAGAAAAGTATTGGCAACTGATTGTATGTGGGGGTTATAGGAGAGGGAAAAGTCAAGGATGATTCCAAGGTTGCAAACCTAAGTGTCAGGAAGGATGGAGATACCATGAACAGAAATGGAAAAGTCTGGAGGGTTTGGGGGAAAAAAGATGAGTTATTTTCGATATGTTGAAGTTGAGATTCTTTCAAAGACGTACAGCAGGTAGTTGGTAATTTGGGAATAGAACACAAGAGAGATATTATTGGTGGACATATAGATTTGGGAGAGAACCACATAGGCATGATAATTGAACCATAGGAGTTAATATGAGATTAACTGAAGGAAAGGGTATAGCAATGTAAACCTCCAGGCCATTGTCATTCATCTTGATTTTTGTCCTGCCACTAGACTCAGTGACTCTGAAAGAGAGAGTGAGGCTGACAGCTTTGTGCAACTCTGCCCCACTTAAATTTAATTCACTCAAAAGACAAGTAATCACCAATCATCCACTATTTTGTCCAAATATGATATCATTGGTCTTCTTCAAAACTAAGGATAGGGAGCCAAGATGGTGGAGTGAGAGCAACTACTCACCTAAGCTCTAAGACAGACTCCTTCAGATACCTCTAAAAAGAGAACGTGATCAAATTTTAGAGTGGCAGAATCCATTAGGAGACAGACTTTGGCAGATTTCCAACCCAGGACAGCCTGGAAGATCAATGGGAAAATCTGTTACACGGAGCTGGAGGAGCACACAGTGCATAGGCTGTACCAACATGGATCCCACCATAGCAAAGCCAAGCAGGAAGCCCCAGCAGTCTGAAGCAGCAGCTGCACTGCAGAATCTCAAACATATCAGCCCAGGATGGGAGTCCAGTGGAACTGAGTGAGAGAGAACCATAGAACTCCAGGTAACTACAGCAGCTGCTCCTGAGATTATCAGCCTGCAGATTAAATATCTGTAAGTCACCCACTTGAACTTCCAAGATGGTGGAGTGATCAGTAAATGCTCTACCCCTTTCCTTGTTGACTGTGAAAAACCCACAGAATATGTCCCCAGGGAAAGTTCTGAAACAGTGGAATCAGCTAAAGGAGCAAACAGTCTCTTAGCCCATGAGGCTAGGAAAATTGCAAAGGAGGGTGCCTCTTGCTATGCTGAAGGGGACCAACGTAGGACCAGAGCTGTCCCAGACAGCCCCACCTCAACAAACATATCCAAAATAACTCATCTTTTTTCCCCCATCCCCAGGGGAATGGAGCCTGCAATCATCAACACCAGGACCCCAGATGTGCCTCAGTACAGGTAGGGGAGTAGGGAAGACACCAGGGCAAATAAGGTTCACCAACCACTATGCCTACCTGTGCTCAGGAGAGGACACCTCCCATGGCCAGACCACCCCTCCCCCACAGTTAACACAGCTAGCTCCAGGATAACTCCGAGAAACTCAGAAAGACTTCACCTGGCCTCTGTTTTGCCACACCAACCAGCACAGCACCAGGTAAGCTACAGCATTCTAGCTTCTAGCTAAAAGAACCAGAGGCCACAATACACAAAGTCTCGAGTTCTAAGCACAAGAATAGTGGAACAGAGCCCTCTCTGCCCCAGAAGCAGAGATCCAACTTAAAGGCCAGGAAAAAGGTGATCATCATGAGCAAGAAGCAAACCAGAAAAGAAAAGACCATAGAATCTTTCTATGGAGACAAGGACCAAAACACAAATACCAAAGAGGGCAGCACTAAGACTATACTCTCATCTGAAATTTCAGAAGAGAATATGAACTGATCTCAGGTGAAAAGAGCATTTGTGGAAGGATTTTAAAAGCCAAATTAGGGAAGTAGAAGAAAAACTGGTCAATGATTTTAAAAATATTAAAAAACGAAATCATGGAAGAATTTAAAAGGAAATTGGACAGATGGAAAAGGAAGTACAAAAACTAACTGGAGAAAATAACTCCTTAAAAGGAAGAATTAGACAGATGGAAAAGGAGATGCAAAAGTTAACTGAAGAAAACAATTTGATAAAAATTAGAATTGTGCAAGTAGAAGCTAATGACTCTATGAGACATCATGAATCAGTCAAACAGAATCTAAAGAATGAAAAGATAGATGAAAATGTAAAATATCTAATTGGAAAAACAACTGACCTGGAAAATAGATCCAGGAGAGAAAATCTAAGAATCATTGGTCTATCAGAAAACCAAGATCAAAAAAAGAGTCTGGACAGTATCTTCCAAGAAATCATCAAGGAAAACTGCTCAGAAGTCCTGGATTCAGAGGGCAAAATAGTCATCAAAAGAATCCGCCATTCACTTCCTGAAAGGGATCCCAAACTAAAAACACCAAAGAATATCTTTGCCAAATTGCAGAACCATCAAGTGAAGGGAAAAAATACTGCGGGCAACCAGAAAGAAATAATTCAAATATCGAGGAGCCACAGTCAGGATCACACAGGACCTTGCAGCTTCTACATTAAAAGATTGGAGGAAGTGGAATATGATATTCCATAAGGCAAAGGAGCTGGAACTACAACCAAGGATCAATTACCCAACAAAGTTGATCATAATATTTGAGGCAAGGAGATAGACATTCAATGAAATAAGGGATTTCTAGACCTTCCTGATGAAAAGGCCAGAACTCAATAGAAAATTTGATCTTCAAACACAAGTCTCAAGAGAGGCATAAAAATGTAAACAGGGAAAATAAAAACTTATTATTCAATATGGGCAAACTGTTTACATCCCTTTAAGGGAAGATGATACTTGTTAATCCTGAGAATTATGTATTCATTATGATATATAAAAGGGATATACATAGATAGAGGGAGAGGGTATAAAATAAATGATGTGATGATAAAAAAATGTGATTTAAGGGTGCGAAGGGATTGTCATGGGAGATGTGAAAAGGAGAAGACATAAAAAGGTAAATTACATCACGGGAAGAGGCACAAAAATATATTACAGTAGAGGGAAATAGGGGAGGGAGATGAGCATTGTTTGAGATTTACTCTCATCTGATTTGATTCAAGGGGGGAACAAGAAACTCAGTTAAGTATAGAAATCTAGCTGGCTCTATAGGCAGTAGGAGGGGAAAGGGGAAAGAAAGGGGAGGGGAAGCTAAAAGGGAAAGAAGAAATAATAAGGGAAAAGGGGATTAAAAGGGAGGGGGGCTGAAAGAAGGAAGGGAAGATTGCGGGAGGCAGTGGTCAAAAATTAAAACTCTATTGTGGAGGGGAAGGGAGAAGGAAGAACTAAAAGTATAAACAGGGGGAAAGAAGATGGAAGGAAAGAAGACAGTAATCATAACTGTGAATGTGAAAGGAATGAACTGTCCTATAAAATAGAGAAGGGTAGCAGAATGGATTAAAAAATCTAAATCCAACAATATGTTGTTTACAAGAAATACATTTGAAATGGGGGGAATACACAGAGAGAAAAGGTAAAAGGTTGAAGCAGAATATTTTGTGCTTCAGCTGATGTAAAAAAAGCAAGGGTAGAAATCCTAATCTCAGACAAAGCAAAAGAAGAAATAGATCTAATCAAAAGAGATAAGGATGGAAACTATATCCTACTAAAAGGCACCATAGACAATGAAGCAATATCATTAATAAACATCTATGCTCCAAATGGTACAACATCCAGATTCTTAGAGGAGAAATTTAAGGAGTTACAGGAAGAAATAGACAGCAAAACTATACTAGTGGAACTATACTAGTGGTGGACCTCAACCTCCCTGTCTCTGAACTGGATAAAAATAACCTCAAAATCAGCAAGAAAGAAGTTGAGGAGGTGAATAGAACTCTGGATAAAGCAGATATGATAGATCTCTGGAGAAAACTGAATGGGGATAGAAAGGAATATACCTTTTCTCAGTGGTACTTGGCACATATGCAAAAACTGACCATGTACTAGGGCATAAAAACTTAACAACCCAGTGCAGAAAGGCAGAGATAGTCAATGCATCCTTCTCAGATCATAATGCAATAAAAATTATATGTAATAAAAAACCATGGAAAGATAAACGAAAAATTAATTGGAAATTAAATAATCTAATCCTAAAAAATGAGTGGGTTAAACAACAAATCATAGAAATAATCAACAATTTCATTCAAGAGAATGACAATAATGAGACAACCTACCAAATATTATGGGATACTTCAAAAGCACTTTTTAGGGGTAGTTTTAAATCTTTGAATGCCTACATGAATAAAATAGAGAAAGAGTAGTTCAATGAATTGGGCATGCAGCTGAAAAAGTTAGAAAAAGAACAAATTGAAAAAAATCCCCACGTAAATACTAAATTCCAATTACTGAAAACCAAAGGAGAGATTAATAAAATTGAAATTAAGAAAACTATTGAACTAATACATAAAACTAAGAGTTAGTTTTATGAAAAAACCAATGAAATTGATAAACTTTTGGTCAACTTGATTAAAAAAAAAAGAAAGAAGAAAACCAAATTACCAATATCAAAAATGAAAAGGGTTAACTCACCTGCAATGAGGAGGAAATTAAAACAATAATTAGGAAATACTTTGCCCAACTGTATGCCCATAAATTTGACAATCTAAATGTGATAGATGAATATTTTAAAAAATATAAATTGCCCAGATTAACAGAACAGGAAGTTGAATACTTAAATAACCTCATCTCAGAAAAGGAAATTGAACAAGCCATCAATGAACTCCCTAGGAAAAAATCTCCAGGGCCAGATGGATTCACAAGTGAATTCTATCAAACATTTAAAGAACAGTTAATTACAATGCAATATAGACTATTTGGGAAAATTGGGTAAGAAGAAGTTCTCCCAAATTGTTTTTCTGATACAAATATACTTCTGATACCTAAACCAGGAAAAGCCAAAACAGAGAAAGAAAATTATAGACCAATTTCTCTAATGAATATAGATGTAAAAATTTTAAATACGTTTTAGCAAAAAGAATACAGCAACTTATCACAAGAATAATACATTATGATCAGGTAGGATTCACATCAGGAATGTAGGACTGGTTCAATATTAAGGAAACTATTAACAACATTGATGATATCAACAACAAAACTGAGAGGAAGTCACATGATTATCTCAATAGATGCAGAAAAAACTTTTGACAAAATACAACATCCATTCCTGTTGAAAACACTGAAGAACACAAATTCATGGAACTTTCCATAAAATAATAAGCAGTATCTACCCAAAACCTTCAGCAAGCATTATATGCAGAGGAGATAAGCTAGATGCATTTCCAATAAGATCAGGAGTGAAACAAGGATGTTCATTATCACCACTATTATTCAATATGTTATTAGAAATGTTAGCTGTACCAATAAGAGAAGAAAAAGAAATTGAAGGAATTAGAATAGGCAAAGAAGAAGCTAAGTTATCACTCTTTGCAGATGATATGATGATATACTTAGAAAATCTCAGAGAATCAAGTAAAAAACTACTTGAAATAATAAACAACTTTGGCAAAGTTGCAGGTTACAAAATAAACCCACACAAATCTTCTGCATTTCTATGTATTACTCATAAATCCCAACAGCAAGAAATAGAAATAGAAATCCCATTTAAAGCTAAGGTAGACTCTATAAAATATCTGGGAGGCTACCTGCCAAAACAAACCCAGAGACTATATGAACATGATTACAAAACACTTTTTGCACAAATAAAGTCAGATCTAAGTAAGTGGAAAAACATCAATTGCTTGTGGGTGGGCCAAGCCAATATAATAGAAATGACAATTCTTCCTGAATTAATTTACTTATTCACTGCCAGACCAATCAAACTATCAGATAATTATTTTGTAGAGCTATAAAAAATATTATCAGATTTCATGTGGAAGAACAAAAGGTTCAGAATATCAAGGGAACTAATGAAAAGAAGTGCTAGTGAAGGTGGCCTAGCTCAAATTGTATGATAAAGCAGCAATCATCAAAAAATGGTACAGGCTAAGAAACAGAAGGGTAGACCAGTGGAATAGGTTAGGTGCTCAAGACACAGTAGTCAATGAATATAGCAATCTACTGTTTGATAAACCCAAGGATCCCAACTTCTGGGTTAAGAACTCCCTGTTTGACAAAAGTTGCTGGGAAAACTGGATAACAGTGTGGCAGAAACTGGGCAGAGACCAATGCCTGACACTGTACCCAAGAATAAAGTCCAAATGGATATATGATTTAGGTATAAAGTCTGATACTATAAACAAATTAGGGAAGCAAGGAATAGTGTATTTGTCAGATTTATAGAGAATGGAGAAATTTTTGACCAAACAAGAGATAGAGAGCATTATGAAGTGCAAAATGTATAATTCTGATTACATTAAATTGAAAAGTTTTTGCACAAACTCAATGCAATCAAGATTAGGAGGGAAGCAGAAAACTGGGAGAGAATTTTTGCAACTAGTGTTTGTGATAAGGGCCTCATTTCTAAAATATATAGAGAACTGAGTCAAATTTACAAGAATACAAGTCATTCCCCAGTTGATACATGGTCAAAGGATATGAACAGGCAGTTTTCAGAGCAAGAAATTAAAGTTATCTATAGTCATATGAAAAAATGCCCTAAATCACTATTGATTAGAGAGATGCAAATCAAAACAACTCTGATGTACCACATCACACCTATCAGATTAGCTAACATGACAGAACAGGAAGATGATAAATGTTGGAGAGGATGTGGGAGAGTTGGAACACTAATTCATTGTTGGTGTAGCTATGAGCTGATCCAACCACTCTGGAGAGTCATTTGAATCTATGCCCAAAGGGCTACAAAAATATGTATACCCTTTGACCCAGCAATATTGCTTCTAGGACTGTATCCTAAAAAGACCATAAAAATGGGACAAGGTCCCACATGTACAAAAATATTTATAGCAGCTCTTTTTGTGGTGGCCAAAAACTGGAAATCAAAGGGATGCCCATCAATTCAGGAGTGGCTGAACAAGTTGTGGTATATGAATGTAATGGAATACTATTGTGCTATAAGAAATGATGAACAGGAAGATTTCAGAGAGGCCTGGAAGGATTTATATGAACTGATGCTGAGTGAAAGGAGGAGAACCAAGAGACTTTGTACACAGCAACAAGCACAGTGTGCGAGGAATTTTTCTGGTAGACTTAGTCCTTCAGAGCACTGCAAGGACCCACAAAATTCCCAATGAACTCTTGAGGCAAAATGCCTTCCACATCCAGAGAAAGAACTATGGAATTGGATCACAGAATGAAGCGGACCATTTTCTCTTGTGTTATATTTTGTTTTGTGTTGTGTGGGGGAGGGTACCAAGGGCATGATGTTCATGGAGTTTTCAAACCAATCAGAGCCTCTAGATGGAAAATAAAAAAGTTATCTGGAAAGAACTGAATCCTTCATGAGGAAGGCTTTGGGAGTAGTTTATTGCTCTACCCTCTAGTCCTACAATCACAATTGGCAGTCGGAAGGGCAATGATAAGGTATTTAGCATCAAAAAATGATTTAGCATCAAAAGCTGAACCAGTTTGCTTGATAATAAAATTTCAGGTGATTTCAGGAGTTGATAGGATTCCAAATGTCAGTACAAATTTCTCATGAGAGTCCCAAGCAACAAGATTATTTCTAATTGTTGAGAAAAGGGAGGATGATGATGGTGTTCATGAGGTACTTTAAAGTTTGCAAAGCATTATAGGTGTGTGTGTGTGTGTGTGTGTATATGAATATGTGCATACACATGCACAAATATGTATATATATGCATACACACGTATGTGATTACACATACATCATATATAATCCCGTGTCATTATCCATATATGGATATATAATTAATGTGTGATAGACTACTATTGCTTATATTTATTTTGATATAAATATATTCATATTTACCATGAAATAATATTAACCATATAATATAAAATTAAAACATACATTACCTCTTTTAAACCTCACAACAACCCTATGCAGTAGGTACTACTGAAATTCTCATTCCTGTTTTATAGAGAATTAACTTCTTGTCATATAAAAGATCACTTTTTTTTCAGAGTTTGCATGAGAAAGTTAAAAGTTTCAGAGAGGTTAAAAGACTTGCTCAAAAGTCACAGTGCTGGGAAATATTAAGAGATACAGGTCTTCCTAATACCTAGTTAAGCCCTCTACCCAGCATACCAGCCTGCCTCTCTAAGGACTTTATGGAAAAGTAACATTTGAATTGGGACTTGAAGAATTAGTAGAATTAGGGTCAGGGTTAGGTGGAAAGTGGGTAGGGACATTTTCATTGAAAATATGTAACTAACCTAGACACAGTACGAAACATACAAAAATGTTTCATCAATTGCTCATATTAAAGATGAATTGCTTTAATTTAAAATAATTACTAAATCTTTTAAATTTGTTTAGTTTTATAGTAATTAGCACCATAAGAACCAAAGAACTAAAGAACTTCAGAATTAAAGCAGACTTCAGGAATCACTTAGGTCTACCTTGCCCAACCCATCCTTAAAAAAGGAAATAAATAAAATAGCAACGGAAATAATAAGAAAACCTTGTACTTGATTCCACTGTCCCCTCAACTTATTTGCTAATATCTTGAATTTTTTTGTACCAAATTCCGCTCCCCCACCGCCCAAAAAATCAGGATATACTTCCATTACCTCCAGTTTTTCTTTCTGGCTCCTCTTATTCAGTTCTCACCACCTGCAATATGGCTTTTTATCTCATCACTTCACTAAAACTTCTTGTTCCATGTTTACCAATGATCTCCTAATTGCCAAGTTCAAAGGCCTTTTTTCAGTCCTCATATTTATAGATCTGTAGTCAGCTATTGATCTGTTGATCATACCCTTTTCCTGGATATTTTCTCTTGCCTGGGTCTTTGTGACACAGCGTTCTAATGGCATTGCTTCTCAGAGTCATGATCCATGTCCCAACCTCTAACCATGGGGTGTCCCTCAAGGTTCTGTCCTAGACCCTCTTTACTTATGCTTTCTCTCTATTTTTCCTTCCTTCTTTCCTTTCTTCCTCTTTTTCTTTTTCTTCTTCAATTCTTCCTTCTTCCCTCCTTTCTTTCCTCCTTCCCTCTCTTTCTCTCTCTCCCTTCCTTCTTCTTCTTCTTCTTCTTCTTCTTCTTCTTCTTCTTCTTCTTCTTCTTCTTTTCTTTCTCTCTTTCCTTCTCCTTCTCCCTCTCCCTCTCTCTCCTTCCTCCATTTCTCCCTCTCTGAATAATCTCATCAGCTCTCACATGCTCAAATATTATTCCTATGCAAATCAATATATCTGGTCCTAGCATCTCCCATGAGATCCAGAAATAAATTACTAAATGTCCTTTGAATGTTTCCAGCTGGATATCTCACAGTAATCTCAAAATCAATATATCCAGTGTAGAAGTTATCTTCTTCCTCAAATCTTCCTCCCTTTCTAACTTCCCATTTCTGTTGAGGGCATTATTATTTTTCCCAATTAACCAGGATAACTACCTGGAAGTCCATCTCACTTATCCTCTCTTCCTTTCCTTCCTTGACTATTCAATCCTTGCCAAATATTTTTCATTCAACTTCCATGACATCTTTCAAATCTCTTCTCCTTTCTCCTTTTACTATTCCTTTCATCACTCCTCATCAATATTCTTCTCATTCTCCTTCCTTTAACTCGTCTTTTCCTTCTCCAATCCATCTTTCCCAGTTGTCAAACTGATATTTGTAAAATACAGGCCTCTTTTTTCTCATTAGTTAGTTCCTTCCAGAATCTCCATTTTGAGGAAGAGCCCAGACCAGCCATGCTTCACCCTCTAAATTTTGTTGCTCCATCCTCTTGTCTATAACTTTCCAACCACCCCAACATTTTAGCATTTAGCACATTGCCTGGAAGAAAGCAAGGCTTAATAAGTGCTTGTTGACTTGGCTTGATACTCCCTTACTTGAAAAGGTCCAGTGACTCTCTTTTGCCTCTAGGATAAGATACAATATCTTCTGTCTGACATTTAAAACCCTGCGTAATTTGATTCCAAGCCATTTATTTATGGACCATCACTACCTTTCATGTACTCTGTTTTAATCATATTGGCTTACTTGCTTTTACTCTTATATGCCATGCTCATCATCCACTAGATATCTGATGGTACAGTAGCATGTTATCCAAAATTGGACATGGAGTCAGGAAGACCTGAGTTCAAATGCAGCTTCAGACAATTATTAACTGTAGGGCCCTGGGCAAATCACTCAGTGTCCTTCTGCCTCAATTATAAAATGGGGATTTTCTATTTCAGCAAGTTGTAAACTATTTTACAGGGTTGTTGTAAGAATCAAAAGAGAGAGTATTTGTGAAGCCTTAGCACAGTGACTGGCACATATTAAATGCTTAATGAATACTCTTTTCTATCTCTTCCTTTTCACTTCCTTCTCACTTCTGTCTCTTAGAATCCCTAAGTATTTTCAAGTTTCAACTCAAGTGTCATCTGTAGCCTTTCCTTCATACCTTTGCCCTATCCTTGGTCTCATTCCCAAATAATTTTTTTATTTACATCAAAAATATTTTGTGTTTTATGTTGCCCTTCCCAAAATAAGTTGTTTTTGTTTATTTGTTTGTTTTTTTCCCTTTTTATCTTTAGTACCTAGCACAGTGCTTGGCCCAAGATAGGCACTTAATGAATGATTGTTGAATGAATCTATTCCTGGCTAGGAATCCCTTCTACATGATACCTGAGAAATGATTATCCAGTCTCCCCTTTGGGATCTCAAGTGATGAAAAGTCCATTGTATTTCTAGGTAACTCATTGTACTTTTGTCAACTTGAATTATTAGAAACTGCTTCTTTATATTTGTCTTCCTGAGTCAGACCAATGATCCATTCAACTCAGGACGCATCTTCCTGTGGAGTTGTAGAATGGTGCTATTCCTAGACCTTTATCTGCTGAGGTTAGGGCTGTAGCCAGAAGCCCTCTTCTTTGTTCTGCAACAAAACCTATATATATATACATATACATATACATATATATATATATATATATATATATATATATACACACACACACACACACACATATACATGTACTTATACATATATATACACACACACATATATATACACATATATACATATATAGGTATGTATGTATATGAATATATGTATATGTGTGTATATCTCTGTCTATATATATAGATATATATCTCTCTATCTACCTATCTACCTATCTATCTATCTATCTATCTATCTATCTATCTATCTATCTATCTATCTGTATATAAACAAAGCCACCATTGCTCCACTCACCACCTTTGTGACTTCCCAGACCACAAACCATTTGTCTGGCCTCCATTCCTTTATATATATTGTCTCCCTCATTAGAATGTAAACTCCTTGAGGAAAAGGATTATTTCACTTATGTATGTGTATTCCTAGGGAGGCAAATAGGCAGAATTATGTAGTCTAGCAGTTTCCAATGATTTTGTGTTCTGCAAATTCCTTCCAACTATAAAAACAACTACAAAAGTGTGTCATGAATCTCCAGGGTAATATACTACTCAAAATATTCTTTTAAATTTTTTAAGTTCTTGTTGTGCTTGTCCTTCATTCTCAAAGAGGAGCATGACATCAAGATGATAACATGACTTGCACTTGGCTTTGATTTGAATGAGGGAGATCTGTGCAAGATCACCAACCTTACTTTCTTCTTCTGAGCCATCTGGGTCCAGTGGCCTGATATTCATCAGGATAACTGGAGATGGACTAGGATGCAAAGTGAGACCCTTGACCTTTCAGGCAGAGATCTTATCACATTCTCACTTTGAGTGAGATATACCCATTCAATGAATACGCATCTTTAAGTAATTACTCAAGGGATAGCCCCTTTAATCCCCCCCACCAAAATCAAACTGGGAGGGGAAGACCCTCAGGGTTCCTGGGTAAAAGAGAAACAGTTACTATTTAGTAACTACATTCACTCTGTTCTAAGTGGGTGGGGACTTGTTGTCCAGTCTATGAGATCCAGAGCGAATTGGGTTTAAGGCTTGGTCTTTGAGTAAGAAATCTAGCCAGTAAACCCAAAGGAAAAAAAGGCAGCTTTTGGCCATGGAGTATACCTTCCAGGGGTACAATACCAGAGGAGAAGAGAAGAGAGGAGCTGAGCTACTACTCACTCACAGGTTGTATTTGTCCTTCATTCTTGAAGAGGGCTATGACATCAAAACGATGACATGACTTGGCACTTGACTTTGATTTGAGTGAGGGAGGGCTGTGCAAAGTCACCAGCTGCAATAACCTTTCCCTCCAAGAGCTCCAAATTAAAATTTACACTGTACAATTATAGTTACTAAAAATTGTATTTTACCTGTAATCATGAAAACATTATAAATAATTTTGAATATTTTGTGTGGCATATTCTGTAAGGTATTTTCAGCAAGAAAATCTCTTTAATTTAGAAATTAAATTTCTTTAATTTAGAAATATTGTTGAATATAAAGAACATTTTTAATGAAATAAGTTATAACTTGGAAGATGTTTAACATAATGTAATAACCATATTTAAACTTAATTTTTATTTTGGACTTTTTTATTTGAGCAGGTTTTTGATATTTGTCTCAATACCAGACAATCACAGTTTCAGATCTGGTTGAGTTCATATCTGTATTTAGATTGAAAATAAGAATAAAATGAAGATGCTTTCTCATGCAAATATATGCTGGAATATGATAGGAAAAGTTTTATAAGTTCTCCTTTTTTGAGATGGAAATTCATTAAAAATATTAGTCACTTAGCTAATCAATGCAAATGAGTATCTGGTTATGATATAAGATATTTACTTTAAGATATGATATAAGATATAATGTGCTTTTGTAAATGACTGTATTTGAAATTTATTGAACTTTTGCTTCATTTTACATAATGTTTATATGTAAATTGGCCTTAGTAAAAAAAAAGAATTCTCTTCAGACATTACTTTCTTCCTTTCTACCACAGGCACATAGGTTATACTGTCAGAGAAACTCTACCAAATGACTAACCAATGTTGCCATCCAATTTATCTGAAAATCCATCAGATAGAAACAAATAGTAGCATAAACAGAGAATAAGTATAAATTGGAAGATGGTCTTAATTTTACAGTATGAGAAAATTTAAAGTTTGTTTCTGCAGAATTTTTTGGTGACTGAATTTCACCTAGCCCTTCTGTAAAATGAGGAAAATACCTGCTATGAATACTTCAATGGTTAGTTCTAAATATGGCTTTATGAATCATATGGTCTGTGATGGTTTCACAATGTCTTGTTATGCATATCAACAACACTCATGATTTACAAGTAGACTGCCCTTTACACTGCAAGAATACAAATGTTCATAACATCTTAATCATGTGATTACATAGCCAATGAGGAATGATGACAAAGTAAGGAAAGAGGAAATTAAAGAACTTCAGTGATGCATGGTACTGAATACAAATGAGACTGTGCACATGTACCTGATCATCTACTGGGAATCTCCATGGTATCTTGAAAACAATTTGATGACAAGTTGATAAACTGCAAGAACATGTTGCCCTTAGTCAGAAGTAGTCATAGTTTGATGTAATTGCTATACAAACAATAAAATTAGTAATCAAATAATTATGATGGGTGCAAATTGCTGTTCGAACAAAGCTATAATGCTTCAAACATTTACGTGCCTGTTGTCACAGAAAAAATATGAGCACATATATTTATATACGTGCACATATATACACATATGGTACTATTAGCCTGGCAGAAGCTTTAAAAAAGACAAATGAAATTAGGTTGTCCAAGTCCATGTTTTTATTTCTCTCAGGCTGGTGGCATGTGAAACTATAGTCAAAGACTGATCCCTTCTAAGGGAGTCAGTATAGAACTGACCTTGATTTGGGGGTTGGGATACCCAGTTTATATATCTGATATTACCCCAGCATTGTTTTACCTCTGGACAGAGTAAATTCCCTCTCCTATCAGACTACCCCCCACCAACTAACCAGACCCCTCTCAGCTTTGGGCTATCTAGACAGAAGAATCTCTCTCCATCCAAGTCTGAGCAGAACACAATGGAGTTTCCATATCTTTGATTAAATCTATTTCAGCTTGGGTTGGGGTTTGGCCAGGATGAGGAGATTCAGTGCAATCTCATTATTAGCAATGTCCTTCTGAAGAAGAAACTGAACTTTGGAAGAGGGTAGTTGGGGGAAAACTCTGAGTCTCCAAGATAGTAATTACTAAGAAAAATCATTTTTACAGAATATGTACAAATATATGTAAAGATATCTCTCTCTCTCTCTATATATATATAGAGAGATAATTTACATTTCTACATATGTATCTATATCTACGTATATGTATATATATTATACGTATACATATATATTAACTACAAAAGGTAGCATTAAAGAATTTTTAGCACAACTCATTTGTACCATTGTCACAAATCCACTAAATAGGAAACACTGGCACATTGAATAGAAGGATCTCCTCAGAGCCAGGAAAACGTGGGTTGAAGTCCTGCTTTTGACATTTACTGACTTATATGATCTTGGGCAAGCTATTTAATAACCTCTTAGTCCTAAATTTCCAAGAAAGAACTGACCTGCCCTGATTGAAGGAGTTTCTTTATCTGAAATTCCCTTTACCAATAAAATCACTGGTTTAGTCCTTATCCCTCTTCCCTATCTACAATGCTTAATACATAGTACTTAATAAATGCTTTTCATTATATCATTCATTCATTTATTCATTCATTCAAAAAAGGATTTAAGTAGAGAAGTTAGGAAAACAATACCCAATCGATGAATATTGCTTATGTTACTAAGTTTACATGCAAAGCACTTTGGGGTCTTTATGGGAAATCTCTAATTTCTCCCATTAGACCTTCTTCCCTGTGACTGGTTTTGAGAGCCTCTATCCCCAATAGGACCATAACATTAGTTTTTCTGACATCTTGTAATGCTAATGAGAGTTAAAGATCTTCTCCACCTATTAATGGGCCTGCCCATTAAGGAAAGCCAGATTGGAGGAGATTTTTTTTTTTGGAAGGCCCATACCTTTTGTTAATTTCTAATAAGGCACTGGTTCTCAAGAGTTATGATGCTCTCTGGCTCTGAAAAGTGTATATACTCTGAGGTGAAGTTTTACTTTGAGACTTACTCATTAGAAGTGTTTGCTTGTCCAGATGAGACTCTGGGCAGCCACTAAGGAGCCCCCCCAGTTTTGAAAACCCAGATGTTGGTGCTTCTCTCTCTGGTAACTATATCTGTATGGTCAGACATTTGGATCTGTCTGTTGATCTGTGATTTATGCATTACTTATGGTTAGGCAGTTGGAAGCCCTGTCTATTGATTATTATTTCTTTGTATTTTCTCTGAAGTTCAGGGTGCTGACTTTTTCCCCTGAACTAAGTGAATGATATATGCACTTGATTAAAGTGATTGTTGACCCCCTCAAAAGTGGCTTTCCTTTTAGAAAAGCAAATCTAAGAACCTGTACAGCAGGTCCTCCTGTGTATATCAGGGTCCTTGCTGTTAGATTCCCATAGCTCAACCTTCTAGTGAAATATTCAATAGGTTCTTTAGGTGACCAAAAAAAAAAAAAATCTGTCTTTGAGGAGCTAGATATATTATAAGAGCTGCAGCCTTTCTACTCTTCTCATTTAAATGTTTTATGGATCAATTTTGCCTTTATTGGTTTGAGGGATCCTAAAGGGGAGATATTCTGATAATATTAATAGCAGGGTTGTCCATGGTACCTTGGACACCAAGAAGATTGCCTGCCAGGTAGAGACTCAGATCTCTTGGCACATGTCTGTGAATATTCAGGTAACTATAACAAACTGAGCTGATTTAAAAAACCCTACCCTAGCTCTAGGGCATATCCTAAGCACATATCCTTTTCCAGAAATTCTCAGATTCCAGGAATCATCAGATAAGTTAATGGATTTCACCCAGGGGAAATGAGTCTGAGGAATTTCAGGGCAGATCATAGACTGGAGGATCAGAGGATTTAAAAATAGAAAATACATTGGAAATCTACTACTCCAACCCTTTCTTTTTACAGATGAGGAAATTGAGGTCCATAATGGTGAACTGACTTGTCCATAGCCACACAAATAATAAGAGCCAAGGTTCAGCAACATCCCTCTCCTCCACTGCCTGAAAGTGACTGCCTTGAAATCACTATGATTACTTCTGCCCAGGAGAGTCAATCTTTTTACCATTATTAACCTTTTGTAGTCTATGCATTTTTAGGAAAAAAAAAGAGTGGGAGAGAGTGTGTAAGTCATTTTGGTACAGTGTCAGAAATAATGGAGTTAGCATCAGAAAGCCTATGTTTTTGTCCTTGTTTTACCATTGACCAATTCACTTATTCTGACTGAACCTCACCCAACCCTTCTGTAAAATGGCAAAAATACCTGCCATGAATACCTCAAAGGTTGGTTCTAAATGTGGGACAGGGGATCCATGTATCAGGTAGAGATTAGGCTAAATCACCATTAAGGTTCTTTCCAATTCTGTAATTCTTTGACATGTTGAGATACGAAAGTGCATCTGAAGAAATGACAATACAAGAAATGAAGAGGATAATAATTTGGAATAACTTTCCCAAATGTTTGGTCATGTTCTTCACTGCTTCCCAGAAAGAGAAGAAGCCAGATTACATAGGATGATGATGATGATGATGATGATGATGATGATGATGATGATGATGATGATGATGATGATGATGAAGGTGTCAGTTACTGAAATGATCTAGATTCAGTTCACAGTCCCTCAATTCCCACTTTGCTTCCCTGTTCACTGAATCATCCTCTTTTTCTGCTGTTTCTACTACATCCCCTGCTCCCCTTCCCCCACCTTTCTTTAAAGAAGACAGAAGAAAGTGATCCTGTGTATAGGCCTGGAGCCGTTGAGGATAAGTACAAGGAATCTGGCTCACCTGGTCTCATTTTCCCCAGGAAGAGCCCAATCACCCTGCATAGTTCCGGACTCACCTACCCCAATGGGAAAAGGAGGAGGGTGGAGTCAATTGGGATAATAAATGCAGTTGGGTTATTAACCAACAATGAGGAAGAGATTATGTAATAGAGCAATTATGGGGCCTAATTTAATTGCACCTTTATCCATAATTGCTTTGTGTTGCTCCATCCTCTGACTCTCTTCCTGGTTGGCTCATGTGCTTAAAAGACCAGTGGCAAAATGTAGAGCTCATAGGATTTTAGAATTGGAAGGGATTATTATTTTATAGCCCAATCCCTCACTTTACAGCTGAGGAAACTGAGGCTGAATGTCTCACACATAAGTGGTGGAGTCAGGATACAAATCCATGTCTTATACCTAGCTTCCAATTCAATGTTATTTCCACTGTACCATGCTGCCTTCTTGTCATCCATATGTTTCCTTAAAGGATTTCCAACACTTGAATGATATGTCACTGACTTCATTAGATTAGGCCACAGTTTCAAACCTCTAATCCCAATTCAAAGTTTCTAAATCTACTTACGCGTAGGTTATTAGAAGAGACCGTTTGGTCTCTGAAATACAGCTACTTATGCAGTGGTCAGAAAGCAATGAGAATGGGGGTAGCTAGGTGTTTACAGTGGATAGAACATTAGCCCTAGAGTCAAGAGGACCTGAGTTCAAAGTGGCCCAGAGACTTAGTAGTTGTATGACCCTGGTCAAGTCATTTAACCCCGACTACCTCAAAAATCTGGACACCTTATAAATATCTCTGCTAGAATGAAAAATGAAATTAAATTAGGGAATTAGGGGTGGACCTATTTTTCAAATGTCTGAGGAAAGGGTTAGTTTAGTGCTAGGTTCTTATACTGGACCTATCCCTAACACTAACCAAAAAAGAAAAATGCAAAACAAAACCTTGACCTAATAAAGAGAGGAAAGAGGCCACATGCAAATTCATTTGAATGGAATCCTCTTTTAACAGTCTGGAAAAAAAGGAAGGCAGAGCAAACAGTGCTCTAAACTACCTTCCCACAAAAGTCATAGCCTTTGCTATGTGTCTGCAGGTTGATGGTTCATCCACTGAATGCAGAGGTTCTCACAAATCACAAAGTTAAGATTTACAGATTCAGTTGTTTCACAGCAGCTGAACTCTTCACTGGAATGCCAGGGAATGTGAAACAAGGAGAAATAGCATGATGGAAATTCAGCGTGTGGGGTATACTCAAACAAAATACAGTTGGATCCCAAATTGAATGGAATAAAATCTAAAACACACGTATATGTGACCTTACAGGAAGGGGATTATTGAGCTTATATGGGCATGTTATATTTTCTCTCCTCAACCCAAGGTGCTTAATTTGTTATTTATCCTGGTGATTAAAGAATTATTATGTGCTCAGCATTTCTCATATTGTTGATGATATTGATATTAGAATGACGAAATGATCATAATTTCCATTCTTTACATTTACATAATATTGTGCTGTTTACAAAGTTCTCTCACAAATATTCTCCTATTTCACAGGATCACAGATTTAGAGATAGAAAGGACCTTAGAAGTCTGTGTTCAAGCTCCTCATTTCACAGATGAGAAAACCGAGGCCAGAAAAATTAGGCAACTTGACTAAGATTAGAAAGGTATTGAGTGTCAGAGGCAGGATATAAATTTGCATCCTTTGTTTCCATAGTGCCATGCTATTCCTATGAGTTAGGCAGGACAGTTATTATCTCCATCTTACAAATTAAGAAACTGAAGTTGATCAAGGTTAAATGATTTGCCCTTCCCTATAGAGACAAGTAATAGTACATGGCTAGATTAAAGTTGGTGTTAGAATCCAGATTTCTTGACTTTGAGTTCATCATTGTTTTGAATTCCAATTCTAGATCTAGAGCCAAGCACAGGTTTGGTTTTGTTTTGGTTTTGCCCAGTTATAAGTCACCCATTTGCAAGAGTTAATTAACATTGTAGAAAAACAAGGTAATCTATAAAGCAAACTAGCTTGTTCAGAGATCTAACCCACAACTTCAATTTGGCAATGGAACACAGAAGTAATTTGGGCAATGAAAGTCAGAGAAAAGGTATTAAACTTGTGAGATTGATCCTGTCACTTTTTTTTCTTTTGACTTCTAATAGAAGAATGGAATTTTTATTCTTCCCTATATAACAGGATGTTTAGGTAATTTTGATTAACTTAGAGGTTGGTGCACTGCCTCAGACTTCATCCATCAAGCCCAACATCCCGCCTTCAACAGCAGCCAACACCCAGTGTTTTGGAAGATGGGGAAAGAAGACGATACATCATGCCCTAAGGCATGAGATCTGATTTCCTTTTATCTTCACTTGCATAAGTACAGATGTTTTCACTGCCTGTAAATGTATCCAGCCCTTCTTTGGTCCAGCTACAATATCTGACTTGAGGACCTCCCTTGATTTCCAGAGGCTGATCACATGCTGGGTGGACAAGCATTTCCTTTGTTCCCTGACTTGAGAATTGCTTCCACCCCCATTCTTCTAGTCTATGTATCATGGGCAACACATTTTTGTGTACACATCTGCCCAGTCCCAGATGTTTAGGTCATTTGCGAGGTAGATATTAATCACCTCCTGCCTACATTTGACAAGTCTCCCACCTCGACATAGCACAAACTTGATTCATGCTAGCTTTTTTAGGTTCTTGCTATTTCTCGCCTGTATTAGCAGTTCTTTTTGATTGTTTCTCCAGAGATACCTCACGTGTGTCTCTTTTCCTCTATTCCTCGAGGTCTCTCATCCTGAGATGAATATTCAAAATAAAATGTAATAAGCTTTATTAAAGTACCTACTTTGTGTAGGCTCCTAGGTTATATACTAAGGGAGATAGGAAACTAAAGTAAGACATCGCACCTACCCTGAAAGACTTTCCATTAGTAAGAGGATAAGAATCCAACACAGATAGTTATAACATACAATATCATATAAATAAATGTAGTTAGACACTTATGAAAGAAAGTGGTATATAAAGTCTGATATAAAAAAGTCATGACTAGATAAGAGATAGGGAAGGCTTCCTAGAGAAGGTAACCTTTAAGTTGGACTTTAAGAATGAATGGGATGTCAACAGGCAAAAGAAGAAAAGAAGAACATTTCATGTCTAATAAAAACTGTGAACAAAGGCACAGAAACAGAAGAACGTAGGGGATGTTCAAGGGTCACAGAGAGGAGCTCCATTTAACTGGAGTATATGTGTATAGGGGCATAATAGGATTTAAGACTGGAGAGTTGTGGATCATGCCAGATTGTAGAGATCCTTGTATATAAGGAAGTTATTTAAACTGAACATATTGAGTAGGCAATAGGGAGCTAATCGACCAAACAATGAGGCTTAATTAAATAAATACACAACTAGGCACTGTGGTAAGTCCTGGGAATATAAAGATACAGCAAAAAAAAAAAAATCTTTGCCCTCAAATAACTTACATTTTAATACGGGGGGAGATATATTTAAATCAGAATGTACAAGATAAATACAGAATTGATGAAAAGTAACAGAGGGAATGGCAGAATTACAAGCATAGCTGGGACCAGAATGTCCCCCTGGAGAGTGGAATTTGAGCTAAGTATTAAATAAAGCCAGGGATGTTAAAAGTTGGGAAGAACAACATTCCAGCTTTGTAGAACAATCAGTGCAAAAGAATGGAAATTAAAGACTAAATGAAGAAGGAGGAAAAAAAACGCTTTATTAAGAACTCACTGCCAGATCCTTTGGCACAGTGATTTGCTTTGGAAATGGTCAGGAAATGACACAAAGTTCTGGTTCCAGACAAGATAAAGCAAACACTCACCTATCTCATCCCAGAGCCCCAGAAGATAGATCTCAGCTCAGATACAAGATTGTGTTCTCCCTTCGTTGCTGAAAAAGACCATGCCATCAGAGAAGTGATGATATGACTTGCACTTGAGTTTGTTTTGAGTGAGGGAGGGCTGTGCAAGTCACCAGCCTCACTTGTCCTCCAGAGCCATCTGAATCCAGAGACCTAATATTCCACAGGATGATGGGAGATGACCCAGCATGCACTGGGAGACCTACTGGGCGTTGCCTCACCTTAAGTGAGTACCTGCAAAGACCTTGGCCTTTCCCTTCTAGCTTTAGAGTGATTATCAATACCAACGGTTGCTATTTCCCACCCAGCCTAATGTCTTTCTTTTTCTTGGCCTCATTAAAGGGGCCATGCCCTGGCTACTTCTTAAACAGGCCTATTCAATGAATGGGCGTTGCCTCACCCTAAGTGGGTCAGATACAAGAATGATTAGGAGAATGGCCAGCATGCAGGCAATATGACTTGGAAATGTTCAGGAATATTGTAAATAAGAAACAGCAAGTAAGGAGAGTATAGCTGAATCATAGTGTAAATGGAGGGGAACAGATAATTGAAAAGGTAGGAATAAGCCAGGTTTTTAAAGACTTTAAGTATCAGAAAAGGACTTTACATTTTATTTGGAAGTAATAGGGAGACAGTAGAGTATATTTAGTGGAGCAACATCATGGTCAAGCCTGCTTTTCAGGAAAATCACTGATATCTCACTGGAAGATGGGAGTAGGGAGAGACTTGAGGCAGGGAGATCAATTAGAAGACTACATAGATACACTTTTCAAACATAGCCAAAGTGGGAATTTATTTTATTTGACTATTTGTATTTGCCACAAGGATTTTCTTTTTTCTTTTCATTTTGAAGGATGGAGAATAGAGTTTGCAATGTAATTGCCAAAAGAAAGCGAAAAGAAAGAAAAGAGGGTGACAGAAATACTTTTAAAATAATAATTGAAGACAACAAAAGTCAGGTCAGAAAGTAATGTTTTGCAGGACAGTTTTGAAACCCAAAATTGTTATATACTTAAAAAAATCAAACTTTACATAATAGAAATTCATAGATTTATGCATAATGCTATTTTTCTCTGCTACTTTATATATGGAAATGCTAATTTTCATTGTTTGCTAAGTTCTGAGTAATAATAAGATTTTTAAAAAAAACAAGTGCTTGATAGATTTTAAATAAGAGAATGTTACTACAAAAACTCAGACAAGAGGCTCTGAGTGTTAAAATTATGGCTCTGTGAGGGGAGAGAGACGGGCATATGTATAGAAACTCTTATAGAGAAAGGAGTCATCAGATTAAGCTACTGGTTAGATATGTAAGGTGAGTTAGAGAAAGGAGTTGAAGATGACATTGAGATTTTGAACCTGAATAATTGGAAAGATAATGGTTCCCTCAAATGCAATAAAGAAGTTCAGAACAGGTGAGGATTCAGGGAAAATGATAATGTATCTTGTTTTGAATCTTGAAAAATGTGAGATGATTTCATGACATCCACCTAGAGGCAGTTGGTGATACAGTCCTGCAGCTCAGGAGAGGGCCCACGGCTGCATATATAGACATGGGAATATAAATAGAATTCATAATTGAACCTATGGGAGTTGATGTTATCATTAAGTGAGATAATGTAGAGGGGAAAAATAGAAGATGGTCCAGGACAGAACCTTTGAAGATACCTGCAGAGGGAGTGGTATGGCAGATAAATTAGCAAAGGAGCCTGAGAAGTATTTAGAAAGGTAAAAGTTCTCAGCAATGAGATGATAGATGAAAACAAGATTAGTGAGATCTCTATGTGAGAGATTTTAGACAGAAAAGAAAAGATGGTTCAGAACATAGCCTTGGGGAATGCTCACAGTTAGTAGACATGACTTGGATGAAGATTCAGCCAAAAAAATTGAAAAACAGTGACTAGACAGGTAGGAGAGAAGGAAGGTGGTTAGTAGTGTCACTTACTACAGAGGTCAAGAAGAAAGAAGATAAAAGAGAGGCCAACAGATTTGACACTTAAAATCATTGCTAACTATGGGTAGAGTGGTTTTATTTGGGTGATGAGACTGGAAGCCATATTGCGAGGATTTAGAAGAGATTGAGAAGAGAGGAAATGGAGGCACCAGTTATGGATAATATTTTTAAGATTTGTTAAAAAAGGAGATGAGAGATACAGAACAATAGCTAGCAGTTACGATAGGCTCTAGTGAGAGGTTTTTGTTTTGTGGGGGAGACGAGTGTATTTGTATGCAGTGGGGAAGGATTGAAAGTTAGAAGGGGAATGATAGTAGAGGTAACTTACTAGATAATATGTGAGGACGTTGGATCAAGGGTAAATATAAAAGGATTTGACGTTGGCAAGTAAAAGGGCCATTTCATCATGAAAGACCTGAATAAAGCAAAAGATAGTGAGAGAGAATGTCAGAGATATATGAGATCAAAAGGAAAGGAGAAGAGAGAACTTTCAATGGTTTGTTTTTTCAGTGACATATAAGTTGAAGTCCTTAGTAGAGAATGTACGTGGAACAAGCATCATGGGAGACTTGAGGAGATAAGAAAATGCTTGGGATAACTGTTGGGTGAGTTTGATAAGAAATCACTTTGGTAGGAGTAGTTTAGACTTCTTGAAATGAGAGCCCAGTTGAGTTTAACTTGAGTAAGTTTGTGCTTATTCAGCAAATAAAGTTTCATGATATCCTCCAGTTCTGTTCAGTAGCACCTGATTAGGGGCAAAAGAAATGCGTGGTGGGAATAATCAAGGATTGGCAATGCATGATTGGCACTGAGGAGGGAACAAGGGATTTAAGAGTAGAGGATGGTGCACAATGGAATTAGTTCACTGAAGCATTGTGATTGGTTAGGAAAGAAAGTATAGTCAGAACAGGGGTGATGACCTGGATAGTACTGAGGAATCAAGGATTAGAAGTCATGGTGAGGATGGTTTAGGATAAGTAAGGCTTCAGGAGGGATGGAAAAATAAAAGATTATGGTCCAACAAAGAAAATTAAGAGTTCTTAAACATGAGAAGGAAAGAGGTTGAGGGACGGGGGAGGAACAAAAATTTAGTAAGCATCTACTAAGGGTCAGGACCTGAGCAAAGTGTTTTGATCCCCACAACAACTGTGGGAGGTAGGCGCTGTTATTATCCCCATTTTATGATTTGAGAAAACTGAAACAGACCTAGGTCAAGTGATTTGACCAGGGTCACATAGTGAGTGTGTGTGTATGTCTGCGACTGCATTTGAACTCAGATCTTCCTTCTGCAGGCCCAGAACTTAATCCACTTCATTAATGCCTAAATGTACCTATAGAGATGGAAGTGAAACACTTGTGGATGATGGCAAGATCATGAGCGTGACCATTCCTGCATATGATTGAGGTGAAGGGGAGGAATAGGTCATGGGAAATGAGTTGATTGAGGCACTGGGAAGTTAGAGTATTTGAGGTGATGCAGTATTTGAGGTGATGATATAATCAGATTTACATATTAGAAGGATAATTCTGTAATAGAGATGAAAGATAGATTGGAGGAAATCCATGCAAATGGGAAGGAGAGTCCATGCTATATGGTCCCAAATTACCTACAATCCTACCCTTAGACCTCTTTGCTTCCCTTTTCTTCTGGTTAGATCAAAAGATGTACCTGTGGTTATTGGACCTTACTTTTTTCATCCCGTGATCTGCGAGCACATACTTGTTGATAGTAAAAGCAGTTTTTTTGTTTGTTTTGGGGACAAGGGGTTAGAAAGAGTGAACAATTGGAACTGGAAATTCAGTCACAGAAGGCTGTGTGCCTGAATTAAACATTTGTCATAATTCAAAGTTGCTAACACTCCCTTACCTAAAATGTCTTTGAAAACAATTGGTGTAACAAGCTTGGACTGGACTATGGAGTAGATATCTTGACACGGTATCTAACATATCATCTATGTTCCCTTCTAAATAACATGAATTAGTACTGAAGTACGGAGGACCTTAGTCTGAAAAATAAAAACCAATCAACAAATTCTTCTTGAACACCTACTGTGCCCAAGGTCTCTTTTGAGGTGCTGTTAAATAATCAGTTCATCTACAAGCATTTGTGAAGTTTTTATTGTGTGCTAAGTGCTGGAGATTCATAAAGTGCAACCGTCCTCTGCTCTCACGGAGCTCACATTCAAAGAGTCACAGAAAAGAATTAGCTCTGGCCTCTGTTTTCCTGGAATTTCTTCTAGTAGAAGACATGAGACAAAAACAATAACAACAATAATCTCTTACTTCTTGATGTCACCTTGTAATATTCAGAATACTTTCATAGTCATAATAAGCTTATTTGACTCTCTCAATAACACTGTGAGGAAGGTACCTTGATTCCCATTTTACTGTACAAAGCAAGATAAACTAAATGCCAGATGTAGCTGAACAGACAAGAAGGGCTATAGGAATTTAGAAGGAGAGGTTATTTTGAGCTAGGGTAAAAAAAGGAAGCTTTATTCAGGAGGTCAGTTCAATATATAAATCGATATTTGTCTCATTCCCATTGGTTGGATATATTTTCAAAATAGATTACATGGCATTAGCCAACATCTCCAGATTTATCCAAGTAAAATGAAGTATATTGGGAAATTCAGGGTCATAGGATCTGGGTTTGAATCCCAGCTCCACCACAAACTACTCATGTACCTTGGAACAAGTGATTTCCCCTTTCAAGACCTCAGTTTCCTCATTTGTAAAATGAGAGGGTTGGCTTGGATGGTCTCTTAAAGTCTCATCTAGCTCTAACTGCTATAGTATGAGATTGTCAGTGTGCATTTCCACCAGAATTCCCCCTCCCTACCCCCCTCATTGTGCTATGTCTACCCTCCTGCAGTACTCTCACTGCTTAGGGAATAAACAAAGTCCTTCGGTTTCCATAGCTGTCAATCTGCCATGTTTTATGAGTGTTAAATTCATTGCTAAAGTATTTTACAAGAAATATCCAAACAAAAGCCAGTCTTTGAACAGGAGGTCAGAGTTTTGGAAAAGTTTTCCTGGGGCCATGGAGTTAATGCTGGGTGTCAAGTACACTTTAAGAGGGCTGGATTTTTCCCTTTGGGAGAACAGTAGTTGTTTCCACCTACTAGTGCCATATGGGATCCTGGAAAGCAGAGACGGGATATTGTTGGCTAGGCTAAGCAGATGCCTCATTTTTCAGTTGAGTCAGATTTCTGGGTGGGGTTCCAGTTTTGGTGTAAAGGTATTAGAGTGAATCTAGGACAGTACTCCCTTCACTTTCCCCCAGGTGAGTCTAAGAGGTAGGAAAACTTGTTAGTAGTCTTCTGACTGGGATGGTAGTATTGGTAAGGCATTGGTATACTGTCTTTAGATAATTATGAAGATGGCTATTGTCCTCTGGATCCCAGAATCTTAGAGCTGGGAGGGACCTCAGAAGCTATATAATCCAAAGTCCTCATTTTACAGAATTAGTTATAAGTCTCCCCATAGACATCTCTGAGGCCCAGGGAAAGGAAATGATTTCTGAGATTTATACAGCTTAGTTGGTGGTGGAACAGAGTATCCTGATTCCTAGTCTAATGGTCTACTATATGTTAGCTTGCTTCAGTTTATAATGTGTGAATTTGTCTTATAAATGAATATATACATTCTATGCATGTCAATTTATGTATGATATGTATATATTTGCATATATCATATATGTCATAATACTATATATATGGATGGACACATGTATTTATAATCTATATAGGCATGTATCTACACACATATAATATGTATACATATATGACATGTATATATGTGTATGAATAGACAAATTGGTATACTTGTGTATGCGTATATCTACATACTTACAATGTTTATAGGTATAGATATATAATCGATTTAGTTACTGCTGAATGATATGAGAAATTAATTTGGCCCCCAAACTATCACTCAATAAATATTTACTAGAAACCCATGGTGTAGCAGTTACCGTGCAAGACGCTATGGAAGGATGGTTCTGTCATGTAAGAATTCACATTCTGGGTAGAGAAAGTAAACCTACCTGTACCAGATAATACAGAATATTTGGCATAAATAACAAATGTCATTGACGTTCAGAGAAGGTAGAAATCTCTGTGAACCAACTTTGTTAGGGAAGCCTTCATAGAGGGAGTGAAACTTGATTCCCTAAAGAATGGCAGAGGTTAAGTAAGTGTGGATGGACATTTCAGGAAATTAAAAAAACAAACAGATATTTGATATAAGGGAAACAATAGAATCAACTAATTTGTCAATTAACATTTATCAAATGCCTTTAATGTGTTTTGATACTGTGCTAGGCACTAGTGATACAAAGACAAAAAAGAAACCACCCATGCGCTCACATCTATATGATGTTAAAGTTTTAGCAAATCAGCCAGTCAACAAGCATCTATTTAAGTGCGTAATCTATGTCAAGCAGTGTGCTAAGCATTGGTGATACAAAGAAAAGCAAAGAAATAAAATAAAATGAGAATACGCAGTCCCCATCCCTCTAGAACTTCCTAATGGATGAGACAATGTGTCTCAGAAGACCAGAATGGTCAGGTTGGAAGAGGCATTAGAACACAGAATATAGAGATGTGAAGGACATTGGAAATCACCTTAGAAACTGAGCCTGACTTTGGTTATCCACGAAATAGTTATAATAATACTAATAAATACTTCCCTCAGGTGGTTTTTGTGAGAATCAAGCTAGATTATGAAACGTACACATCATCTCATCCATTAGGTAGTTCTAGAGGGATGGGAATTGCATATTCTCATTTTATTTTATTTCTTTGCTTTTCTTTGTATCACCAATGCTTAGCACACTGCTTGACATAGATTACGCACTGAAATAGAAGCTTGTTGACTGGCTGATTTATTAAAACTTTAACACCATGTAAATGTTGGCTATTTTTTTCAACCCCTTAATTTTTCAGATGAAGAAAGAATGTGCAATCCAAAGAGGATGAGAAACTAACAGAGGTTCACACAGGTCCTCAGTGGGACAATTGACATTAGCTGTGGAGCCTACAGCAAGGCTTCTAACTGGAAGCCTTCACACAGTGGGCCATACAGTCAATGAATTTTGTTACTCTCCAAGAATGAATGCATTAGAAAATAGTTTGTATAGATTTTAAAATGACAGTCATGGAATGACTACCAGGAGTAAACAGGATATACCTGACCTTTAAGGTTGTCTTTCAAGAAGGCAACTCATCCTATGTCATACCCCTTGGGTCCTTTGTTGACCATGGTCCCTTTTCCAGTTGTGTAAGCTTCTTGAGTGACACAAAATCTGGGTAATGCAGGCCTTGGGTTGTTCTTCACCTCTGCAACTTCTGTTGTTTTCTTCCCTCTGTTGTCTGTACTTCCATCCATATGTGCACATAATAGGAGCTCCGTAAATAACCAGTGAGTTGAATTGAACTGAGGTAATATATCATTCTCTAAATTAGCTAATTAGCCTTCCCATGAGAATTGGGAAGGAATTTTCCCACAAAGCCATGAGTTTCTAACTGATAGTATCTGCAGATTTGTACTTTCCTCTACCAGAATGGGGATTATTTGAGACTGAAAGCAGAGCATGAGTTTAAATGCCATTAGAAAGCCTACTATATACTTCTTTGTGCAGATCTTTGCATTAGCTTCTTTGAAGCAATGTGGGACACTGATAAACCTTTTCATCCTTCTGAGAGTCCAGGAGAGAGAGAAAAAAAACCACACATACACACAAACATTTTATAATAGGAATTTAGGATTTAGATGTGGAGGGAGTTCAGAGATCATTTAGTCACACTACTTCTTTTTGACAGATGAGGAAACTGAGACCCAAATAAATGAAGTGACTTGTCCAAGGTCACATACTAATTGGAGAACCAGAATTTAAGCCCAAGTCATCTGACTCCAGATCTAATGCTATTTTCACCATCTCATAATCCCTCATAAAATTCTAGACTTGAAAGAGTTCCTTTTTTTGTTGTTCAGTCATTTCAGTTGTGTCTGACTTTGTGACCCGATTTGAGATTTTCTTCCTGGAGTTGTTTTCCATTTCCTTCTCCAGTTCATTTTATAGATGAAGATACTGAAGCAGACAGGGTTAAGTGACTTACCCAGTGACACACAACTAGTAAGTGTCTGAGGGCAGATTTGAATTCAGGACTGGCACTCTATCCACTGCATCACTTGGCTGCCCCAAAAGGGTTCTTAGAGATCATCGATTTCAAAACTTCTCATTTTCAGGTTTAGGAAACTAGGGCTCCAAGATGGGAAGATCATACAGCAAGTCAGTAGTAAAGTTGATTCTGAAATCTGTAGCTCCTGAATCCTAGGCTAGGGCTCTGCCTTCCACAGTACAGCATCTTGCCTCAACCAAAGACATATAGAAGATATGTTTGCAAGTTTCCAGTATCAGTCTGAGGATGATAATGATAGTAGTGATAATGATAGTAATAAATAGTAATTTACATCGGGCTTTAATGTTTGTAAAGTTCTTCCCATACATTTTTAATTTATTTCAGATATCAACTTATTTGTGCATATGTGTCCTCCTTCCCCTCCGAAGGGGAATGCAAATTCCTTAAGGACAAGGACCATTTCCTCTTTAACTTTGTATCCCCTGAATTTATCCTAGTTCTTGGCACATACTAAGTATTTAATAAATACCTGTGGAATTGAATTAGATTCAATCCCCACAACAAACCAATGAAGTAAAGATCACAATTACTATTATCCCTATTTTATAGATGAGGAAATTGAGTCAGAGAAGTGCAGTGATTTACCCATCCCCCCACAGATAGTTCAAGCCTTTCTGTTCCCAGTAAATAGGACAGAGCTTTGCACATAGTAGGCCCTCAATAAATGCTTGTTGTTGAATTTGTGTCAGAGGTGGCATTTGAACTTTAGTTCATTCTGACTTGAATTCCACACCACAGTGCTTCTTTCAAATTATTTTGACCTGAAAAGCTATGCCGCTCAAAATGTTTAATTCACTGGCAAATATCTTATGCTGTGAAATGAATGACCCAACCAGTCCCCTTCCAATTTTTTAACTTCTTCCTGAGTGAGACATAATCCTTGCAACTGGGTTATGTCACATTTGCTTTTGTTTGGAAAGGATAAGATTTTCCTGCTGTTAATTGGGTGATTGAGTCCGTGTGTGTGTGTGTGTGTGTGTGTGTGTGTGTGTGTGTGTGTGTGTGTTCTCAGATATAATCTTGAGACCCTGGGGGGGTTAAATTTGGTTATTGAGACATAATAGGAAATAGTGCTGTGGCAAGTTTGGGTTATGGGGAATGGATGGATAGTTTTCCCATGGCTTCTGTCCCAACTAGAGGCCTATGTCTTAAGGGTGAAGCAGTATTTCATGCTCCTGATGGGCTCTTACAGCTCTAAAATAGCCCCCATTTTATGAATGTCTCCAGTATAAGTGGGCACTCTTGTATCGGACAATGTGGCTAGCACAGATAGGAGCAACCCCTTCCTCCAGCATTCAAACTTTCAATGAGTGGCCCTTTTGCTCTCCTTAAGGCTTGGGACCTAAATATTCTTTAAAATGCCTTCCACCTCTAAATCTATGCTCTTGTGATTTCTAAGACCCCTTCAAACTCCTTTTGTTTGTTTTTTTCTATGCATAGGCAGAGTGTTTGGGAAGAAACTGGGAATGGAAACTAGAACATATGGGACCCTACTACTCAGTTTTCTCATCTGCACCATAGTAATAATAATGGTTGTCCTGCATACTTCACAGTACTGCATAAGTTCAAAAGAAACTGTGTTAGATATGTGGAAAAAAAAGTTATAGTGACTGTTGTCATTTATATGGTATTTTTTTTTAAGGTTCACTAAGTATTTTACATGCATTGTCTCAGCCTTTTGAGATAAATACTACAAGTTTTACTATACCTATTTTACAGATGTGGAAAGGGACGCTCTTAGAGGGTAAGTGACCTGGGCAGCAACTTGGAGGACCTGCACTTAAAGGATGGTAGATTGAAAATAAAACAGTAAAGGAGACAGAAAAGAAACAATAAGATAGGGCATCAGAGGGGAATAATGTCCAAGGGTGTGCCAGGAAATGTTTAACAACAGACTTTTAAGTTTAATTTATGTTATTAATATTGTCATCATCACTTTCTTAAGTCTAGACAGTCAATAAACCAATAATCAAACCCTGATTTATGGCATTTGAAGTCACTTTGAGCAGACTCTAGCACACCCCTAAAAGTGTTCCAGAAGCCAAGGAAAGAAAGAATGCAGTTGAAAGGGGTGGTCAATAGCATTAATGATACTGAAAGTTCAAGGCTGATGAGACTGAGAAAAAGCTATACTAATATCTACTTCAATTCTGTTCTGCTCAGTTTTTTTGAGGGTGCCTAGTGCTATGTGCTGGGGATACCCATCCCAAACCAAAATAGTCCCTGCCAGCAGGGAGCTTATATTCTGCTGAGATAATAGCTTATATACACAGATAAGTAAATACAAAGTACTTTGAGGTAAGAGAAAACACTACTTGAGGGGACTGGAAGTTTTTCCATAGCAGATGTTGCTTGGGTTAAGTCTTTAAGGAATTCTTGGTAATTAGTATAAAGTCATGAAGATGGAGAGAAGGCACCCAGAGTTTGAAGACCAGATAGTAGGCTAGGTATGTTGCAATGAGAGATCATACCATCCTGAAAGGAGCAAGAAAGGAAGGGAAAAGGAGAAGATGAGAGCAGTGGGTCAAGATGGTTTATTTTTTTCTCTAGTTTTCTTTGTTCTGCTTTTCTATGCCAACTGGCATCTGTTATAACCCTATACTTCTGGTATCTACAGTGGGGAAATTTTAGTCACAGGTGGACAGTTAATTTAATTGTGGAAATTCTCAGTCAATAAAGCAAAGCTGTGGCAACAACCAAACAAGAGGCTTCACTTTCATGTTGATTGCCCAGCCCTGGAAATGCATGAAAACAGAATATTGTCTAACTTGGGAAATGCCTCATTAGGATCCCATTCTCGACCTATGATTTTGTCCCCATCCCTCCTCTAGGAGGGGAGAAGAATGGGTTAATTAGTCCCAAATCAGACCATTCTAACTCTTTGGAGGTGATGAGAGAAAGAAACATCTTCTCTTTCCCTTGACCCACACTAGACAATAATAAGGAGAAGTTACCAAATTGTAGAGCTCGCAAAGAGAAGCAGCAGGATTCACGCTAAGTCTTCTGAATGCAGAATAGAGGCTCTTTCCACTATTTCCGGCAGCCTCTCAGTGTGGGGTGGGGTGATTAACCAATGGCATTGACCCAAAGCTTGAAACATTTATTATAGAACTTCTTTCTCTCACTCCACAATGAATCTCACAGAAGTAGAACTTTCTTCCCCTTCATTCTCCCAATAGAGAAACTGAGGACAGAAGCATGGTGCAGGGATAGGTTTACTAAATTTAGAGTCAGGTTGGTTGTTGTCTTATTCTCGAAACAGGCCAAAATGACATCACTACGTTGGAGTCAAAATACAGTGTGTCTGATTATGGCTCATCAGACCCATACGCACTTAGAAGGCTCTAACACAGGTCAGGCACCAATAGTCCATATGAACATTTGGTTAGAGTCAGGTGACAGTGGTTTAAGTTCCCATTATGCCACTAGGCCCTTGGATTATACCCTTGGGTCCTCTGGCTCCCATAGGTGAATTTTTGACTGATCTTGCCACAGCCTAGTTTTCACACCACTTTCCAGCCCCCTCTTTTCCAAAGTTCCTTCCTCTTTTACCATCCCCTTTCTTATCATCCATTTATATGTTGTCTTCCTACATTAGAATTCGGTCTCCTTGAGGGCAAAGACTGACTTACTTGCTTGTATTTGTACCTCCAGTATTTACAATAATGTCTGTCACATGTTAAGTGCTGGGTAAATGCTTGATTTATAAATCTATCCATCAATTTACTAGCTACTTAATCTTAAGTCACCTAACCCTCTCTGAGACTTAGTTTCCTCATGTATCAAATGAGAGAGCTGAAATCAATGAGCTCTTTTAGAATCATGTTATTTACATTCATAGATCCCATTTACTTCTGGCGTGGGTGAATTTGTGGCAGTGATCAGTTACTTGATTTATTTTACCTATTAGAACATCCAGATTCATAGAGGTTAAGTGCATTAGGTTCCATGAACAGTAAGTGGCAGAGCTAGGACTTGAACACAAATCTTCTAACTACAAACTGAACATGCCTCCCACTGCACCATAGAGTCTCATGCATTTATCACAGTTATTATTGTCATTTTTATCACTTTCAATGCCTTGGACCTAGTAGGTTCTTACTACATATTGTTTTATATAAATGAATGAGCACCATTTATTTTGTGAAAAGGCTGATGCAGACAAATGTGTTGAAAAAAGTAAAGAAGAAAAATTCTAGAAGCCTTTCTCACACAATTCTTTGCCTGCATAGTTTCATTTTCAAATGATTCAGATGTTTTTATTAAAGTTCTTTTGTTTACATCCCCCATACGTACAACCTGTATAAAACTCTGTCCTGTTAATAAAAGTTTTTGTTGTTGTTCAGTCATTTTCTTACTCTTCATACCCCATTTGGGGTTTTCTTGGCAAAGGTACTGGAGTGTTCATCATTTGCTTCTCCAGCTCATTTTACAGATAAGAAAACTGAGGCAAACAAGGGTAAGTGATTTACCCAGGGTCACTTAACTAGTAAGTGTCTGAGGCTGGATTTGAACTCTACAAAAAATAGCAAAATAAACCAACAATGTCTGAAAACATAAGCATGTCTCTATAGCTTTAGTCTACCACTTCTCCAATAGAAGCAGGAGACAAGCTTTATCACCAGGCCTATGAAGTCTCTGTCAATATAGCTTCCATTCTGCCTTTAGCAATTCCTACCTCCCTTCCTCATAAAAGAAGTAGAAGGATGTACTAGAAAACTCACTGGACTCGGATGAAGAAGATCCAGGTTCGAGACCTGGCTCTGTCACTTATTTATTGTGAGGACAGGCAGGTCATGTTTCCTTCCTTGTCCTCAGTTTATCTCTCTTCAAAATGGGGTATTTGGATGAGGTGAGCTATCTCTAAAAACACTTCCAGCTCTAATCTCCAGTAATTCTGGGAGTTTGCATGTCTCTCAAATGGACCATTTGTGTCTTCCATCTAATAAGTAACAAAACAGAGGGGACCTAAAATATTTAAATTGCTATAAGATGACTGTTTCTGGCATAGGCAAATCTATGACAAGGCTGCGTTGTGGGACTCTCCTTGTCAGAGAGTGGTGTTTGAGCAAAAGTGGGTTCTAAAGGAGGCAGTTCTTACAGAAGAGACAGCTTTTGCTCCAAGCAGTGTTTGTGTAGCAACTTTAGTCCCATGAGGAGATCTCCCAGGGTTCAGGTGATTGGCAGCTCTAACAGATGGTGGCTAATTGTGGTCATTAGAACCTTAGAGAAATTTCCTCTCAGAAGTGTGTGTGTGTGGGGGGGGTACAGTTGATGAGTCAATTCGTAGACTTACAGATCAAGAGAGGAAACTGAGGCCCAGAGAGAGGAAATAATTTGCCCAAGGCCAAACAGCTTTTCAATTTTCATAAGAACCTCTTCCCTTGCTTAACAAGCTAACTAGATTCCATTTCAGGCAGTGGATAGCCAATGTCTCTCTTATGAGAACTCTTTGTCCCTGTCCTGGTGTTTTCCTACCCCAAACAAGAGTCAGGCACTCTTGAAAAGGGTCTACCTGGCTGAAAACTATGTACCAATCCCCTGAGTCCTGTCTAGAAATCTTCTGCCCTTGTCAAATAACTTATTTTCTCTTTTAACTTCCTTTTTTTCTGGGTCCGTTCTGTTTGATCCTCGTATCCTCACCAAATATCCTTAGAGTCTGACCAGTTGATCAGATGGCTTCCCTTTTCCTCACCAAAGAATTCATTGGAACCCTAGATGCCCTCACAGTAATACAAGGACTGCTATGAAGTAGTCAGGAATGCCATGAAGCCATCTCAATGATACTCATGTCTGGTTGCCAATTTTTTTTCCCCTTCTCCTCCCAAGAATCAATCCAACCAAACTTCAATTCTCTTGTAATTCTCTGCTCCCTGAATTAGGGGCTTTTTGTCTCCTCTCTCCACCCTCAATTGATGCTTTTACAAAACTGTTATTTTAGTGCTGTTTGGACTTGTTTTCTTCTCAAGACTTGTTTTCTATTATTTCTCCTTTTTTCCAGGGTTCAGGCTAATTAAAGGAAGTGTAAATCACACCTCGTTTGCGCAAAATACCTTTCATGAGGTCTGGAAGACACAGAGCTTCTGTTTGCCAAAGATCTTTAGGAAAGAAAAAAATATTCCCATCGTTTTAAAAAAGATTAATTTCTGTATGCCAAAAAAATCCATTAATCCACACCTCCCATTTGCGGGCTATTTTATGGCTTGAATATAAAAATGGCAGCCAGTGTCAGAGAGAAGAGAGAAAGCTGGCTCAGGGGACAGGTCTGGCTCTCTGCTTCAGCCAACTGAGCTGTCTTACATCCAATACCAGTCTACTGACCAGTAATGCCTTCCAGGGAAGTGAGCAGTGACTGGTGTGTTATTATCATTTGCTGTCTCTGGATTTCCTGTAAGTTAAATGAAGGATTCACAATTGGCCAGCATGGTTGAAACTCTCCCCTCAGTTGACATTCACTTCTCAGATATAACAGCTCCACATATGCCATCTAGATGCTCTCAGAGGGAAGACAGAGCCAGCCTTAAGCAAAAATTCTATATCTTGGGCAGCCTCCTACCGCACCTTTCAGTGTTTCCCTACTTGAGGTGTTTTTGCTTTGCTTCCCCCAGAAAACAGATCATACCTTACTCCTCCAACTTCTTGTACTCAGCTCTATGTGGTAATTGCTAGGTCTTAGGCTCATAGGCTGACAGGCCCAAAGGACCTTAAAAATCACCTAACCCAACTCCTCCCTTTTCCAGAGGAGGAATCTGAAGTCTAAAGAGAAGAGATGATTTGCCCAAGGGCACACAGGGAGTTTATAATAGAAAAACGACTAGAGTCCAGCTCTCCTGATTTTTACATAGGTAGAAAAGAAAATTAGAAAATTAAAAAAAAAATCTATCCCAGCAGTCAGTACTGACCTTCTTTCCCAAGGTCTCTTCTTAGACTTCCTGTATCACATATGAAATCTCTTTATTGAAAGAAGGGGGCAGCTTGGTTTCGTTTAGATTAAATATTTTGTTGGAATCTTAATGATTCCAAAGACTATTAGAAAAGACACAAAACCCAGGCAGGACAGAACCTGCAGTAGACCCCTAACTGCTCTTCCTTCCTCTATCCCTTGCTAACCCTAGTTCATCTTCAATGCCTGTGCCAAATTAGTTTTCTTAATGCACAGCTATAAAAATGTCAGTTCTCTACTCAAAAACCTTTAGTGGCTCCCTATGACCAGTTTAATAAAGCATGATCTTCTGACTCAGGCACTGAAAGACCTTTCTAGAGTCATTTCAAACTACTTGTCTAGTTGTAAATATGCTCCTCTCTTTCCTATAGCCTATGTTCCAGGCAACCTGGACTGCTTTTTCTACTCAGTCTTGCACTGCTGTCAAATAGCACCATGTCCCATGAATGAAATGGACTGTTCTACTCCCACTTCCATCTCTTGAATTCTCTCCCTTGCTTCAAAGCCTAGTTCAGATTCTGCCAACTCCTTCAAGTAACTTCCCTGACACCCTCCCCTGCCAAGTGAAAGTGATCTCTCATTCCCCAAATTAATTCTGGCATTTCATCCAGATGTCCCTTCCTACTTAGCTTGTAACTGCTTCCATCCAGTAGATTATAAGCTCCTTGAGAGTAGCAGGTAAACATTTTTTTCTTTCCTTTTTCTTTCCTTTTTTAAAACCATGAATCAAATTGAATTTTAATAGGGGCCTCTTTATGACTAAGAAGTCTTTAAGATGCAAAGGGTTAGTTTCAAAAATGGAATTTTAGGCATTCCGATAGGTGGTAAAGGAAGGATTTGGTGGCAAGGGGCTCTTGCCAATGCCCTTCATATCATGCGTCCTTGGGTTTCCTGCCCTGTGAGACAGGGAAATTGATCAAGATAGTTTCTAAGATACCTTCCCTCTCTAAAATTCTATGAGCCTACTCTCCCTACCTATAAATCTGCCTTGGTTGGGATAGGAGAAAAACAGACAAAAAGAGAGAAGAGGAAAAAAAGGAGAGGAGAGGAAGAGATAGAAGATAAATCAGTTTAGAACTTCTCCTTTCTGTTGCTCTCTGATGAGTGGAGGGCTTGATGATAATGTAGTCCCTCTACCACCGACTCTCCCCAATGCCCATTCTGTTCCCTAAAAAAATAAATAAATAAATGGAAATAAGAAGAGCTGGTCAAAGCATGCACCATCCCATCCTGCTAGATTTCTGCTGATACAAACCTTTTGTAATTCCTCACAAGAAGAAAAAAAGAGCATTGAACAAAAATAACCTCAGCAGAGAGTGCTTGGCATTCTGCATTTCCCAAGTCTATTTTCTACTGCAAAGCCCAACTTGGCAATTTTTGTTGTTGTGGGGAACAAGAGATAACAAGGCTAGGAAACGTAAGCAAGATTGTTTTTCAGGCTCTGAAGTGAGAAAGGATAAGGAGGGTAGGTAGGAACTAAGTTTTATTTAAAATCATAAAGACTTTTGCAGAGTTAGAGAGATGGGAGTTTGGGGAAGAGCAGGATTGGGCAGCCAAGTCTGGAAGGAAAATATAGCAGACAGTATCACTGGCAGCTGTTGATATATAAAATACGAAAGGCAAAATAGGCACAGTTGGGCAGAAATGTCAAGAAGTGCTATGATGAAAGAAGGGCAGAGGATCACGTCTCAGTGGCACGGAGGACACCTTGAGAGCAGCCAGTTCCACCATTTCATGATGATTTGCTGGCCTTGTCCTTCAGTGTTCTCTAGTGCCAGTAGGACTTAGGGGTTGTATTAAAACCTTGCTTGGAAACACTATCTTTTTTCCTTTGTTATGTTCCTTGGAAGGTGGCAGGAGGGGTGGAGGCTGCCTTAAGCATTATATGTACCAGGCAACCATCAAGGACATGCTGTAAGAGATGCCACAGGACATCCTTGCCAAAAAGCTCTAATCCTGACCTGCAGCATTTCCTGCTGCTCTAGTCCCAAACTGACATTTCCCTTCAACCTCACCCTCACTATCTTCCTCCCCTCTCATCTTCATTTTTCTTCCTTCTCTTCCTTTCAATTAATCCCTTCTTCTTCCTCCCTTTTGACCTCTTTCTTCTCTTTTCCCCCTTTTCAGTCTCTTCACTCATCTCTCCCTTTTTCTCTCTCTCTGTGTGTGTTTATGTGAGAGAGAGAGAAAGAAAAAGGGGGGGCAGGGGTGAGAGTGGGGGAAATGGGGTTAAATTTACTTTGTTTTGATAATGCCCTCTCCCATACCCTGTCTTTCAATCCCTGATTTCTCCATAGAGAATAAATGTTTCTACTCTCTTTTTTTTCTGTATTCCCCATCTCTTTGACACTGTCATTTTCTGTTTTCTCCTTTCTTTATCCTTCTCCTTTTAATCCCCTTTCCTCCCCTCTTTTGGTTTCTTCTGTGTATATGTGTGTGTGTGTGTGTGTGTGTGTGTGTGTGTGTGTGTGTGTGTGTGTGTGTGTGTGTGTTGGCTGGTCAGAGAGGGATGACAGTAGGACTCTCTTCCCTTCAAAACCCCCTTTACCTTCTTCCCTTGTTTGATTTGTTTTTCCTGTTCAGTCTTTCCCCTCTCCCCAACTTTCTTCCCCTTTTCATTTCTCTCTTCTTTTCTTTTTGTCTCCAGTTTCTCCCTTCCCCTCTTTGTGTCTTTCCTTGTCCCACCCTCCTCTTTTTCTGTGTCTCTTTTGCTTTCCCACTCCTTTCTGTTTCTTATGTCAGCCAAAATATAACAGCTAGCCTCTGTCATTTTGACAGGGAGCCTAGGGAGCTGTGTACTGGGTCATCTTGGCCTTAATTTGCCATCCTCTGCCCACGGGTTCTTTTTAATTTTAACTTAACTTTTTTTTCTTTCCCAATAGACAGAATCACTGAAATTATAAGAGAACTTAACATCATAATAAGATCTCTCCTCACTCCATTCCTATCCCCATTCTCACAAGAAAACTATAGTGTCTACCAAAAAGACAGTCTTATAAGGCCTCATTCACTCATTCATTCCTTAAGAAAAGGGGACCTATAGACCAGTAAATATGGTAAGTTAATTGAGGATAATGGAGCAGTGCCAACTCTTAGGAACATCTGGCCGTTGATGCACATGTTGTCTTGAATCATTCACTTCATATGTTCAAGGCATGTGAGGGGGATGGTGGCCATAGAAGGGAGCCTTCAGACAACTAAGAACATCTCAGTCTTTCTTTCACCTTCCCATAGTGATAGATGGTATTGTCAAAGTAAGAGACAATCTGGGAGAAAGAAAGATGTACTGCTGCCATGGAAGACATGATTCTTTACCCAAAATAGATAGGGGGATGGGAAGGCCGTGTGAATATTAGGCAAATCCGGAAAGTTCCAGCTGCCGCCCTTGAATTTCCAGCCATCACTCCATCACTCCCTAGAATCTCAGGCTAACAATTGCATGTCCAGGAGAGTTACTTTGTGTTTAAAAGTCAAATGGACTTCTGTTAGCCTCCATTGCCTAGGGATCTATTGAGCAACTGCTTATAGAGACATTTGTGAATTCTTAGGTGACAAAAATGTAATCCATATGCAGGAACTTGGCCTCTTTCACATAGACATGACCATTTGTTCATCACTGAGTCCCTACTGTGTGTCTATATCTATGTCTATCTATATGTATGTATACATATATAAATATATATGCAAGGAAACTAGATTTTAGAGACACAAATATAAATAATGACATGGTACCTACCCTTAAGAACTTACATTTAGTCTTTTGGAGTAAGGACAGGACATGACACATATGGAGATAACTATAAAATAAAGTAGGTAGTATTGAGACAAAAGAAAGAACAAGGCGAAGTGCTTGGTAAAATGGACAATTTTGGATTTAGATTGAGAGTACCCAGTTTGAATCTTGGCTCTGGTGCCCATGTGAACTAGGGTGCTCTGGGCTTCAATTTCCACATCAGTAAATCGAGGTTGGACTAGGGACCTGAAAGATCTCTTCCAACTCTAAATCCATGATCCCATGAATACTGCTCATTAGTTGGTAGGCATTCTCCAAATATGGAGAATCCTTCAGAACCATTCAATACCATTACAGTTGTTAATTTTGACTTGACAAGCAAGCCCTTGTCCAAGTGAGAAGCAGTACTGCTGTCATTTTTTGCATTCTTAATTCAGCAAAATTCTCCAAGCCTACATATCTTATAAGAACTTTCTAGCAGGTTTCATTGTCTGAAATCAGTGTGCTTTTAAGTGAAGGGAAGAAATCATGCTTTCCCACCACTGGTGGGTCTCTTAGCAAGAGTGTTAACAGTGAAGTTCCTTTTGAATGACTCTACTTTTTTTTTCTTTAGTGTGGGAGAGCTCATGAGTTCCCTTGAAAATCAAGTGTAGCTAGCTGCCAATGAGTCAGTTTATATGCATGACCTATACCTCTATATTTTAAAAGTAATCAATTGGCTACTTCTCACATCTGGGGCCAAAATAAATGGTAGGCATTAGAAATATTGCAGTCGTCTTGGTATATGTTTCCTAATAACCGAGTAATATTTGTCTTTTATATAGCTGTTATTATTGCCTTAAACCATCTGTTAAAATATCTGTGTTATATCTACATGTATATATATATACATACATACACATATATATGCATACACACATATGTTAATATACATTTTACCTACACATCAATTACAGCTAGGTAGTACAGTATGCAGAATATTCCCAAGTTCAAATTGAGTCTCACTTAACTATATAACCCTGAGCATAGCTTAACCTCTGTCTTCATCAGTTTCTTTTTCTGTAAAATGGGGATAGTAATAACACTTACCCCCCAATGTTGTTGGGAGGATAAAATGAAGTAATATTTGTAAAACATTTTGTAAACCACATAGTGTTATATAAATAATAGTAATTGTTATTGTTGTCAATACTTATTAATTGATTAATTCTCATCAGAGACAGTTTTGTTATAAGTGAAGGAACACTGGTCTAGAGAACTAGGAGGCAGGAGATTTGGAGAGGAGTAGTCACTGTATACCAAAAGATTGCAGGTTATTAACTTTGAGAGCTGTCTGAAGAAAGTAGGTGAGGCCAGAAGGGAGACAGACATGCCTGGAGTGAAATGGAACAGACAGGAGGGGAAAGTTGAATCAGTTGTAAAACTCCTTAGGAAAGTAGAAAAAAAATAGAATCAGGCAGTTTAGAGTTGGAAAGGACTAGAGAGAACTCCTATTCCAATCCTCTCATTTTAAAAATAATTTAACCAGGGCCCAGAAAAGCTAACGGAATTGCCCAATGTCACACAGTTAGTAGCAGAGTCAGAATTCAAATCCAGGTCCTCTGACTCCAACTACCCCTACTATGGCATGCTATCTCTTAAATGGACTGTTTTATAGATCATAGAACATAGAATGGTGGATCCAGTTAGAACTTAGGGACCTTTCTGTCCAAGTCCCTCATCTTATAGTTGAGAAAACTGAGGCTCATGGAAGGAAGTCTGTGATTTGCTCACCATCATAGTAAGAAGGTGGTTGATGCAAGGCTAGAATGCATACTTTATGACTCGAAGTCTACTGCTTCGACTGTTATGCTTTCCATTGATTCTGACTGTCCTAGACCAAAGCAAATGAAGGGTCAGAGGAAGATAGAATAATGGTAGGGGAACAGAGAAAAAGGAAAAGAGAGATGAATTAAAATAATGAGGCTGAATGATGAAATGTGTCAAAATGGGACATTTAATTGAGACAATAAGTCCAACACCAAGATTGTGCTTATAATACATGCCGTCTAGTCACCTTCAACATGCAGAGATCTATCAATCAATCAACCAATAACAAGGTGACAATGTAGAAAGAGCACTCTTCACTCTTATTTCTTTCATCTCCAGGAGCTCTACTAAACAATCTTTAAGGGACTACCTGCCTCTAATCCAAAGATCTTTTGATAACTATTTATTAAATATTTACTGAATGTACAGCAATGCACTAGGCATTATTAATAATATTATTATAAATACCTCACTTATTTGACTGCTTATAATTTTCAAAGTTTTTCTTTGTTATCACATTTATTGTTCATTATTATCTCATATGATCTTTATAGCAACTCTAGAGGGAGATGCTATTATTTTCCTCCTTTTTCTGATGACATAGTGAGATTAATCTCAGTGAGATTAAATAATTTGCCCAGATTCATTCAGCTAGTTTGTCTGAGGTAAGATTCAAACTCAGATCTTCCAGACTCCAAGTGCACTGCTCTATCTACATGACTTTGAGAGGTAGCATGGTGTAGCAGACAGAGCATTGGACTTGAAGTCAGAAAGACCTGGGTTTGAATTCTACCTCAGACAAACTAGCTGAGTAAATCTAGGCAAATCATTTAAGCTTTCTGTAACTGTTTCCTCATCTATAAAATAAGGTTATTGGATTCAGTGACTTCTAAGCTTCTTTCTCACTCCAAATTCATGATTTCAGCTGCTTTTTTTCTGATTGGGAGTCAAAACCCTGCCTTTTCCAAGGACCCACAAGTCTCTCCATTGTTTGTGCTTCAGGTGTTTTGAAGATGGGCAAAGGTGAGATTGAATACCCAGTGGTGTTTTGCAAGCATTATTTCTAGGTTCCTTAATAATATAGGGATATTTTTGCTTCAAGGTAAAATTTCTCAGAGCAAAATGAGTTAAGGTTATGCCTTTGACCAAAGTGCATAGCCGATTCTAGACGGGCTTTCAATTCACCATTAATACAAGTTAGCTTTCTGTGCTCCAGCTCTTCCTTTATCCTTTCGTTCCCAGCTGTTGCTTTTTTCAAGGAGTTGCATAGAAAGCAAGGAAAAGGGATTTCTATCTTAGTCTCTCCCTTCTTCCCTGGATGAGCTTTCACTTAAATTTGTGTTCCCTCCTGGAGAAATGTAGGGGAAAATACCCAAGTTGTAAGAGTAGTTGGGATCCAGGCATGACTCTGTCACTAATTAATTGTGTGATCAAAATCAAGTCCCGTACCCTCTCTGGGCTTCTTTCTTTTATGTAACATGAGGAGATTGAACATAAATTATCTCTAAAATTCCTTCCACATCTAGAATTCTTGGTCAACCTTCCAGCCTTTCTGTTTTCCAACATAATAGAACTCAGTACTATACAGAATTTTTTTTCTGTTTAAATCCTTACCCTCTTCTGCATATCGAGGCTGTCTAAAAATTTAAGTCATCACTAAAGCAGCAGTTATCCACTCCATATGACTGTTCAGCTATCGGATAAAATAAGCATACAATTTGTCTGTGTTCACATTGGTGTGTCTACACCATACCTTCTCAAATACTTTATAGACCAATTTTCTTCCTTGTTTAACTTTGGGGAACCAGTGCTGGGTCACCATGGTGGCTGGAGGGTGGGGGTGGGGAGAGACTATAACTGCTCCTTGTTCTGTGCCCAGGCATGTAGTGGTCTGGGTTCAGTCCTGGGGGATCCTGCCTCTAATGAGAGCAGTTAAACTCTCTTTTCTCACACTCATTGGCTTGTTAAGTTCCCCTTCACAGTCTCCCTGGGATTGATTTTACTCATGGTTCATATCTAAGGCCTCCCTAAAAAAAAAGGTAGAAAGAAATAAAAGGGACTTAATGACAATATAAATCAGGTATTGACCAGTTATTTGTTCTGATACATAAAAGGAATACACTAAACACGTGTTAATCAAAACAAACAACAACAAAAATTCTTAAAACAGGGTGAAATGTTAACTTCTAGGAGGCTAATCTTAAACTTCATCAGAATATAGAGCCCTTCACAGGACCATTGATTAGGAAATTTATGCTCTACTTCCCACTACACTATCCAAACCAATTCCTGGACACATCTGTGTGTAAAATGGTCTTTAATCTTCCTCCCTGGCTAGGTGACACAGTAGAGTGCTCGACCTGTAGTCAGGATGACCTTAATTCAAATCCAGCCTTAGACACTTACTAGCTGTGGGCAAGTCACTTAAACTCTCTGCCTCAGTTTCCTCAACTATAAAATGGGGATAATAATAGCACCTACCTCCTAGGATTGCTGTGAGGATGATATTTATAAAGCACTTAGCAGAGTATCTGGCATATAATAGGCACTTAATAAATGCTTATTCCTTCCTTTCAGCTAAATAAAGAGACTCACAGTGCAAGACCCTGAGAAATGAGATATGGGGTGGGGTGGGTGGGGAACCAGGAATGGAGACTTTGAACCTACTCTAAATGAGTTTAGGAGGTATCTTTGTTTCTGAGAAGGTTGTTATTATGTACCTGTCCTATGTGTTCCTTTCTTGTCACCTACTCCCAAAGGCCTCTGACTTTAAAACACACAATAGCTCACATTTATGTTGACCTTTACAATTTGCAAAATACTTGACATATATTATTTGATCTGAGTCTCACAATGGTAAGAGCACACTGCTAGTAATATCTGAAGCGAGATCAGAACCCAGGTCAGCTTGACTCCATATCAATGATCTATCCATTCTTCTGTGGATAGGAAGTTTCTGGTATACAAGGAGAGAATAATTAAGACTTCCAGAAACTTCTACTGGGAGCCAAGTGAAAATAATTTCAGTAACTCGAAAAGTTACTGAAGGTTTGCATGGGTTGGGAAGAGGCAGGATTAGAAATTAGAATGCCTGTATTCGAATTTAGACCATGCTATTTACCGTCTGTGTGACTTGAGTAAGTCATTAGGCCTGGTTGTCTCATCTGCAAAATTAGCAATTTGGACTAAATGATCCATGACTGTATGGCTATGCCAATCTGAATATGAATGGAAAATAGCTATTAATTCCCCGAAAATACTCCCTCAAAAGGGTGGGGGAAGTGTTTGGGACTTGCAGATTTTGGGCTAAATAATAAACCAACGTCTTGTTAAATCATTCATGCCCTTTAGTGAATTCCTCTGACAAGAAGCTGATAGGCCCAGTCTCCAGGTTAAAAGGAGTGCAATAAGGAGGCTTATTGTCTTCACTTGGAGGGAAGCTGCCAATTATGACCAACAGAGGGAGCTCCCACACCACACAACGTCTTTGGAAGGGCCTGAGAGTGGAACAAGGCGTGGAGGACGCTGCCAACTGACCTTTTCCAACAGTTCACGGGTTGCCAGAGCAGCCGAGGTGTCAGCAGCGAACGGTCCCAGCTTCCCAGTGGCTGAAGGAGGAAGGCAGGGGGCACCCGAAGGGGGAAAAACACACACCCAGCACAGCCAACACAGGCAAACACAACTCAGAGCCTCGCATCGATTAACTGTTTATAGACAGAGAGAAGACAAGGGAGATTTGAAGTCGCAAAGGGCCTGAGAGACCATCTAACCCCCACATTTTACAAAGGACAAAACTGAGACCCAGAGGGTTTGAGTGACTTGATGGAAGTGACTGGATAGTAGAGAGCAGAGCTGATCCGAACCCTACATTGTCTGGCTGGAGACCTAAGTAACCATGAGAAAGGAGACATGGGGAGAAGGAGAAATAGAGACAGAGAAAATGAGAGACACAAACACACAGAGAGAGAGAGAAAGACAGAGATGGAGAGAGAGAGAGATTGAGGAGAGACAGAGAGAAGCAGACAGAAACACAGAGGAGAGATAGTAGACACAGTTACAGAGAGACAAACAAAGAGAGACAGAAAGGAGAGAAAGACAGACGGTTCAGACACAGAGACAGAGTCGCAGAGTGAAGAGAAAGAGAGGGAGAGAGGAGAAATAGCTATATGATCACGATAAATTCTCAGCCTCAGGTACCTCAGTTTCTTCATTCTGTAAAATGAAGGGGTTAAATTGAATGGAAGGTTCTATTCCAATTCTTCAGTTTTATGATTATCCCTGAACCCTACCCATAGCCACTTTAGGAAGATTAAGACAGAGAAGAGGGAGGGTGCGAAGAGGAAAAGGGAGAGAGAGAAAGAGGGAGGGGGGGAGGAGAGTGAGAGACACAGAGATAGAGGGAGGGGAGAGGAAGGAGTGAGAGAAATAGAGAGAGAGGGAGAAGAGGAGAGAGATAAGGGAGGACACATGGTCCAGGGAGGGACAGTTCTAATACCTTGCTCTATCCCTTGTTACTTATTTTGATTCCTTAATGGACCAAACAGAATGAATTATCTTTCTTACAGGACCACAGATGGAGAGATACATTTAGCCAGTCCACCTTGCCTGGCTGTTTGGCAATGAATGTCCCTAGAGAGAGCTAACTACAAGTCTTGTAGAGGACAGGGGCTGTTTGCCATCTCCCCATGGACTATGCAGCCTCAAGGTGGCAACACAGCAAGAGGCCAGAGATCCAGCTTTACCCATCCAATCTCACTAGAGTCCCTTACAGGCCAGGGGTTTGAAAACACATTTCTAGAAGTACTTAAATACTTTTACTCTCTTGTACATTTCATTTCAACCTGATCTCGGAGTTGCTCAAGGTCGGAGAGCAGGGGCCCCCTCAGGTCTGCCAAGACCTAGAGCAGGGGCGGGATACAGAAGTCATTAGCAAACACACCAGGCTACAGTCAAAAAACAAAAATCTTTCTTGGTAGAGGAAAGGGAATGCTATGGTGATCCTGGGAGCTTCGTCTTCCCGCTGGGGGAAACATGACTGGTCCAAGACCGGGAGAAGCATGTTACATAACTGAACAAATATAACACACTTCTTGGAATTTGAGAGTCTTCGGCTCTTTTTACACTGATAATTAGGAAACAATTTGGAGGCTGAATTCAGTGCTAGCTTAAGCAGGGCAACTTCTGGAAGGCTGCAAATGAAGCTACCAACAAAACTAGCTAAACTATCCCCTTAGACCACTCTTCCTCTACCCCCACTCCCTCCCAAATACCCTATCAAAGCCTTCCGCCTTGGAGAAGAGTGCGGAAGTAATTAGGGGGTTTTCCATCCAATCCATTCTCAACTCTGAAGCCTTCTAGCTGTGTAACCATAGGCAAGTTTCTTTTCCTACACCTTCTCTGAGCTTTCTACAAACACCCTCTCTCTCTCTTTGTGTCTCTGTCTTTATCTTTGCTACCTCCTCAGCAGCCATGAATTCAGTTGTCATTCCTGTGCAGACTCTCAGGCATCTCAGACAGCTCTAGTCTCTCTCCTGTCTTGCAATCACTTCGGACATTTTGAACTGGATATTCTGTGGCTATCTCAAGCTCTACATGTCTAAAACAGGAATCATTATCTTCCCCTCCCTTCAGTCTACCCTTTTTCCAAATAGAATATAAGCTCTTTAAGCACAGGAACTGGTTCATGTTGGTTTTGTGTCCCTTGTGCCTAGAGTTTTGTGTCCCTTGTGCCTAGCACAGTGTTTGTTGATTGATGGATTGGTTTCTTCTATCAACAAATGGTGATAATAATTCTTGTACTAACAATCTCCTAGGAGTATAAAGAAAGCATTTACAAACTTGAAAGTGCTTTAGAATTGTGAGCAAATAGTAGTTCTACTATTAGATACTATTGAATGATTTTGACTCAGATAAGAAGACATTTTGGAGCCTAAGAAGAGCTCTTAAGAAGTTAGCTATAATCTTTCCCATTCTGATCCTCTGATTCTTAGGATAAACTACATCCCTTCTTAAACATAAGATCATCATGTTTTGAAAGGATCTTAGAGATGATCTAACCTAGGGGATTTTAACTTTCTGATGTCATGGATCCCTTTGATAGTCTGATGAAGTTTATAGATGAGTCTTAGAGTAATGTTTTTAAATGCATAAAAATAAATAGTAGGATTGCAAAGAAAACCAATTATGTTGAAATACAATCATAAAAGTAAATTTAAAAAATTCATGAACACCAGGTTAAGAACCCCTGATCTAGCTCAAACTCATAATTCAACAAACAATTTAATTCAATAATCACTTTTAGGCACCGACCACTTGTAATCTTCTGTCAAATACTAGGAATGCAAAGCCCAAATCAAAGAGTCTTCTGCCTTCAAGATGCTTATATTCACCTCTTGTTACAGATGAGGATGCTGGAGCTCAAACAGCTTAAGTGATTTGGTCAAAGTTGCACAGGTATTTAGTAATGGTACTGGAATTTAAACCCAGGTCTTCTGACCCTAAATCTACAGCTAAAGGATAAGATCGACTTCCCTCTAACAACTGAAAGGGAGGTGGGTATCAAGCCAGCTGGCAAGAAGACTTGATGGGAGTAGGAAGTAAAGTGAACCATGACAGAGATAACATGAAAAACTCATTGATCAGGAGAGTAAGGACCTAGGGTGGAAGTTCCAGAGATGAGAAGGTTAAACTTCCAAAATCTGGCTTCTGGTCCCATTATGAAGTGAGAAGATCACTCGAAGGTTTATGTGGCGTGCCTAAATGTTGTTGTTGTCGTGGTTTTCTTTCTGCTTGTTGTTCCCGACAACCCCCATGAAGTTTTTGGTGCAGGTAGTATTATCATTCTGATTTGTAGAGGAGGAAACCGGTTAAACAACTTGCATGGGGTTAAACAGTCACTATGAGCCAGAGTTGGGACTTGAACCCAGACCTTCCTGGCTCTAAGACCAGGTCCCTACTTGCAAGGCCATGCTGTCTTTCATTCTTTTGCCATGTTTGAAATATATTTCTTTGCTAAGCAGAATAAGGGCTGCCAAGTGGTGCAGTGGATAGAGTGCTAGGCCTGAAATCAAGGACTGATCTTCCTGAGTTCAAATGTAGCCTCAGGTACTTATTAGCTTTGCGACCCTGGGCAAGTGTCTTATCTTGTTTGCTTCAGTTTCTCATTTTAAAATGTGGTGGAGAAGGAAATAGCAAACCAACCCAATCTCTTTGCTGAGAAAGCCCCAAATGGGATCACAAAGAGTCAGACATGACTGAATTGATTGAATGACAGCAACAAAAGCTGGAAAAATACCATCATATCCCCATTTATAGATGAGGAATCAGACTCATAAAAGTTGCAAGGTCTTCCCAAGGTCACCATTAGAAAGTATAGCAGAGCTCAGAAACCAGGCTTTCTTATTCTAAAGACAATGCTGTATCCCATTTCCCATGCTTTCTCAAATTATTGGCAAGTTAAGGTACTAGACAGTTCAGTCTCTCTTAGCCTACCAGTTCCAATATTCATTTGCTACTGGTTTTGCCCTACCTTTGAGGAACTTTAGTGAATGGAATTTTGGCTTGAGGAGTCAGCCTATGTTCCCAAGTTACCTGGGTAGGGGCTGACCTTGAACTGGATATTTTGCCTCCAATCTTTGCCATCAATGTATGTATCATGTATAAAACAGAGATAACTACAGAAAAACAGCTTCTGGTCCTGGAGTCAAGAAACTTAAATTTTGGTACAACTCTCTCTTTAAATAGCTGTATGACTGTGTGAAATTATTTGAGCCTCAATTGCCTCAGTTTCCTCACCTGTAAAATGAAGATATCAAACTGAATAGTAGGTTCTATTTCAACTCTAAAGGCTTATGAGTTTCTATAGATCCAAGCCTTAGGAAGATTGAGAAGGTTAATATAATTGTCCAGAGTTAGGTGTTCCCAGAAATGATTCCTTATGACCATGAGCATGTCACTTCATCCCTCCCCCAACCTCATCTGAACTTCAGTTTCCTCATCTGTAGAAATGGGTTAAGAATCTTTCTTGTATCACTAGATTTTTGTGAGGGAGAAGATTTTACAAACTTTAAATTGCTGCAAATACCCAATCTCCATCATTAATGAAATTTCATTAGAAATTAAAATGGGAATCAACATGGTATAGAGAAAGGAACAGTCTGCTTTCTGACATTCATTGATTGTGTGACTCTGAACAAGTCACTTGACTTCTCAGTACCCCCAGGAAAGTATCAAAGGCTAGAATTTGCAGATCTGTAAAATAGGAATTTCCTTCAATGTAAGTTCCCTTTTCCAATGAAATCACAGGTCTATTCTACAAGGTGATGGTGATGACCAATTTTGGCCAAGGTCAAAAAGAAAACTAGCCACCTTGTTCTCTTCCTGTCAGATGCAGGGAAGCAGGGTAGCCTCTCCATCAGCTCTTTCAAAGGCAACCTCCCCCTCTTCTCTTAGACCAGCTGTACATGTAGCATGCCACAGATGGCTGGAGTTTCTTGCAATACTACTCCCCCCACCTTGGCTGAGTCACTGTGACCTTTGCTTTGCCTCGCACCAGCAATCAGAAGGAGGGAGCAGGCTCAGGGGGCACCTGGCAAAAGGCAGTGGTGCAGAGAACTAGCCAGTGGGTCATTTCAGGTGCAACATAGTTTTCTTCCAATGTTGTTTGCTTCTGGTGAGGATTGAGTTTTCAAAACCAACAGGATTTATTCCTAGCTTTTCTCATTCTGTCTCCTGAGCCTTGTTCATATTTCCAGGGTTGTTGAATGGAAAACAGGTGAATTTCTGTCTTTATTCTTTAATATGTTTATACTTCTCCTAATCTCTTATGATTCTGGGCCACTTATCATATCACATACCCAACAGACAGGGCAAATCAACTGTATTCTGCCCCTGGATTGACCCAAAGCCATCATCATTCCTTATGAAGTTGTTTGGCTCTTTCCATGCCTTAGTTCCTCCACTGCCAAAGTTGGCCCCCAAATTCTCCCAAGCTACCTGTGAAAGCCCTTGTGTGCTAGTTTGGTCAACAAAGAACAGACATAGGAAGGAAACTGATCTTGAAAGTAGAAGAACTGGGTTCAAGTGTTCGCTCTGCTCCTAAATGACTGAGTGACGTTAGGCTGGCCACTTCCTCTGTAGGTAGGACTCTGGCAAAGGGATTCTCCTTTATTGCTGAGCACTCAGCTTGGCTGACTCACAGGCTAGTCTAATCCTTGGAACTTTGCGTCAGATCACCAGGCCAAAAACCTTATCCATGGGTGACTTCTCCTAGAGTTGGGAAGTGATGAGGGGATAAGGGTTAGGGGGTATTGTTTGACATGTAAGGAGCTGTGTCAGCAAGTGAATTTTGTGTTCCCAGTAATTCTGACTCTGCTTGAGAGGGCAAGATTATTTGGCCTCACTTTTGCTGGCCAAGGTACCTAGAATATAATTATGTAAAATTACTGCCCCTCTGACTCTGTCTCTGTAAATAGGAATGGTAGGAAACTGAGGTGAAAGTAAGTAAGTAGTTTTGGCTACTCTTAGGAGTAAATAAAGGTCATCCACCTCTACCATTATGATTGATATCAATGTGAAATTGTGCCTCAGGAAGGGTATTGTAAAGAGAAAGAAGGGGGTGGGGGGAGAGAGAGAGAGAGAGAGAGAGAGAGAATAAGAAAGAGAACGAGAACAAATGAACAGTTAAAACTGTATAATGTTAGGGCAAGTAAAGATCTTGAATGTCAGAATACATTTTGGTGTAAAAAGGTACCTTAGGAAGGAAAATGATAGAATGTACCCTACAGACCTTTAGAACTAGAAAGAATCTTACAGTGTAGAGCATTTGAGATGGAAGGGACTTATGAACACAGACTAATGGAGCTGGAAGGAACTTTGCAACAGCTAGATATCTTAGTGCATAGAGGATTAGACTTAGACTCAGCAAGACCTAAATTAAATCTTGCCTTAGGACGCTTACTGTCTGATGCTGAGTAGGATACTTAACCTCTCTGAGGTTTCATCATCTGTAAAATGAGAGCCTGGACTTGATGATTTCTGAGGTCCCTTCTAACTCTAAGCTTATAAGCCTCTGAAACTTTAATATTTTCTATTCCAGTCACTTCATATTATAGATTGGGAAACTGATGTAAAATGACTTGTTTAAGGTCATACTACTTATTATTTGCAGAACTGAGTCCCATGACCACCGTCAGTGTTCCTGGAACAAGAACTGTTTTATAGAAATATCTATGTTACCATTCAGTACCATACAACCACAAGACCAGTGGTTCATTCCTATTGATGGAAGAATCCATGTGATTTCAAAATTAAAGCTTTTCACGGTAAGAGGGAAAGATAATATGAGACTACCTTGATATGATAAAGATAAACTTATATGGGCTCTGAGTGGGGTTAGTTGGGAAGAGGGAACCTGTGCCAAATAAATCATGAATTCACTTCAAATCAAATGATGCCAATATAAAAATTTAACTTGGAAGTTTCTGATATCCAACAAATTTGTCCCATTTGCCCCTTACTTTTATCTTCCCTGCTAACCAATCACAACTAAGAAGAACCTAAATTGAGTTCTTCTCTCTCAGAACCTTGTATGGATCCTAGGGATAGTTTAAGTGTCTTGTGTGTTTGAAGGTCTTTCCTTTTATGATGAAACGTAAGAATAGTACAAAAGTGTGAAATGAAAACAAAGAAGTAGAAGGTCCTTGGGAGGGGCAGCAGAAGGCCACCTGACCTTTCATGCTCAAGATCATATAATCCAGACCTTGAGGCACTTAGGTGAGAGAGTGGATAGAGTTCTGGGTGTAAAATCAGGAAGACCTGAGCTTAAATCCTGCCTCAAGTAATATAATCAAGATAGGAAAAGATAATCAAGCTTCTTTTGGATATAACTAATTTGAAATGTTTTGATATTTAATTTGAAGGATCCAATATATAGTTGGCAAAGGCCTGAAGCTCAAGAGAGAGACTGGGGCTGGATAAATAAATCTATGAGTCATCTGCATAGAAACACTGATTAAACCTATGGGAGCTTATGAATTCACCAATAGAGAATATAGCTAGACAAGAGAAGAGGACCCAGGACAAAGCTTTAGGCAACACTCAGTCAGTTAGTAAGCATTTACTAAGTACCTGCTATGCACCAGGCACTATGTTAGGCACTAAGGTTATGAAAAGACAAAAATTCACAGTTATGAGATATGTTATGACTAATGAATTAGTAGAGGAGACTGAGGAGGAAAAATTAGACAGGTGGGAAGAGAATCAGAAAAAGTGATGTTAAGAAAACACAGATGGAGATATCCAGAAGAAAAGAATTGTCAGTAGTTGCAAATGAAACAAATAGGCCAAGAAGGATGAGAATGGAGAAAAGACTATCTGATGTGGCAATTAAGAGACCATTGGTAACTATGGTGAGAACAGTTTCATTGAAAAAAATGACATTGGAAGCCAGATTAAAAAGCATTGAGGAGTGAACAGAAAAGAAATGGACACAGCAAGCCCAAGCAGCTTTTTCTCTAGGAATTTGGCTGAGAAAGAAAGGAGAGGTAGAGGGTACTGGATGGGGAGATGGTAGGGTCTAGTGAAAGTTTATTAAGGATCCATGTAGAAGGGCTAGTTTTGGCAAAGAAAAGACCACCTCATTATTAGAGACTGGGGGGAAGGGAGGAGAGATCAGAGAATGATGTTACAGGGTATGGACATGATGAGGAGAGAAGAGAGTTTGTAACAAATGTCCTCAATTTTCTCAGTGAAGGAAGAGACAAGATTCTCCATTAAGAGGCTGGGGGAAGGCTGAGATGTATGAGGAGGTAAAAAGTTTGTAATAGCTGCCACTTTCTCTAGGAAAACTACCGTATCCTGAAGGCAATGGTGGCCCATGGGATAGAATTCTAAGCTAGATGATTCTTGGATGTTATTCTAGATTTTGAATCAGAGAATTTGAGTTGAAGTTCTGTCTGCCATTTATTTTCTGGTGTGACTTTTGGCAACTTATTTCACTTCTCTGGGGTTCAGTTCCTCATATGTAAAAAGAGAGAATTGGATTAGATCATCTTGGGAGAATGTGTGTACTATAAATCCTGCATTCTATGACCCAGGGCAGCAAGTCTTTTGTTCTATGATTCTTAGGTGAGAGAATTTATTCTGTTCCCCCATATGTCCTATTCAGATTTGGAGGGTTTATTGTGGTGGGATTGGCTAAGCTTTAGTAAGAGGCCAGCACATTCAATAATATTTGGATTCAGAGAAACTCATAAATTGTTTCTGCTATTAATTACCTTGATGACTTTGGACAATCTTTGGTCAGAAATTTGTCTGGTCTCAATTTTATAATTTTTAAAATGAATATGACTAGATACATTCTGATTTCTGAAATGTTCAGTTTTCTCATTTGTAAAATGCACAAATAACTCATGTTATACACTAGATTTGGACTCAGAGGACTTGGGTTTGAATCCTGTCTCAGTCAGTCACTATGTGAGTTTTTAAAACTCATTTTATTTTCTGGGGTCTCATTTTCCTCATCTGTAAAATTTAGAGGGTTGAACTTGGTCTCAGATGACCCTTTGGATTCTAAATCATAATCTTTATCATAAGATTCCTTTTAATTCTAAATCCAATGATCCATTTGATTTCTCCTCTCTGGATTATGATTTTATTACTTCTAAAATTGGGTTTGTCTTCTTTTCTTTGTCTGGCCACATTCATTTGTCCTTATGTTCATGATGAATTACTTTACCTATTATCTTCCTAGGTTCTGGGTGGCATTGAGATAGCCCCAGAACCCCTAAACAAAGTAGCATATTGATACTATTAGGTTCTAGGCCTCCTCTTAGAGTAACCTCATGCAGAGACCATTATCTATTCATTGTCATCTCTGCTTATACCGGGATTGACTAAATGTAAGTAAAGATACCATGTCATTTCAGTAGACTTGGATACCTATACTTTGATCAGATAACCTATTAACTGACTATACTGGGAGGTCAGTAGGAACCTGACATCAGAGAATGAATAAGGTATTTTGGATGGGGAGGAAATAGACCAAGATTTGCCCTATTTCCAGGTCAGTAATGCTGTATCATAGCACTGCTTGGTAATACCATTATACGTTGTCCATATAGTTCATAAGCTCATAAGAATCATAGAATGTTAAGTTATAAGAGACATTAAAATCAGTTGTTCTATACCTCTCCTTTTCCAGAAGAGGTCTAAATTCTGAGGTCTGGAAAAGGGAAATGATTTGTCCAAGGTCACAGAGGTAGCATAGACTATTCCAGGGGTGGAAAACCTGTGGCCTCCAGGCCTGGGTTATTCTAATTACTCTGTAACACTTTTTTAAGGCTAAATACCAAGGAAAACTATATTACATATGTATTAATTAGAAGATAATATAGCTGGCATTTCACAATTTACAAAGTGATTTTCATTCTATTACCTCATTGGATCTTTGTCACAGTTCTTTTGAGTTAGGTAGAATGTATGTTATTTTGTACATTTTGCAAATGAGGAAACTAGGCCTTTCAGAAATTGTGAGATGCACCAAAGGTTGTACAATTAGGGAGAGGCAACACTAGGACTTGAACTCTTGAACTGAATCTAAGACAATTGGGCCATTCAATGTCAAAGTCACAAGGGACCTTAGAAAGTTTTCTTTCTAAGAAGTGACACACTTTTCTAATCTTATTCTTAGAATGCTCTTAGATAAAGTCTCCTACAAGTTCTTGGGAAAATACTTTTCAGTATTATGATAGATAAAGTTTAATGGATTCATGATTGGTCTCATCAGTCTGGGTTCTATCTTCATTAGTAGAGGTTGCAATCCAACCACACCTTCTCATCTGTCCTCTGTGATTTTTGTCCATGTTTTCCACTAATTCTTCCATTAAGAAGCCTCCCAATTCACTGAAGACCTTTCTCCTGTTCTTTTAACATATTGGGGATACCAGCACATAGGCTCTTTATCTGAAATCTTCTGCTTTCACTATGAGAGGCACCTGGGGGTTGCAAGTGATAGATCACTGGACCTTAAGTTCCTAAGACCTGAAGTCAAATTTGATCTCACTAGCTTGTGACACTGGGCACTTAATTTCTTTCTGTCTCAGTTTTTTTTAATTGCAAAATGAGGATTATAATGTTACCAAGGATAAAATGATACATATTTGTAATGTGCTTTGCAAATATAAAAGTGCTAAAGAAATTCAGTTTGATAAATTCAGTGAACATTTATTGAGCTTCTACTACATGCCAGGCACTGTGCTGAGTGCTGGGCAAACAAAAGGATCTGACCTCAAAGAGTTTTGAATCTAATGCAGGAGACAACAAGCAAACAAATATATGCAAAGCAAGCTATATACAGGATAAAAAAGGAAATAATTAAAAAGAGGGAAAGCCCTGGAACAAAGAGAGGTTAGGGAAGACTTCCTACAGAAGGTGGGATTTTATTGGGGAATGAAAGAAAGCCAGAAAGGTCAGTAGTTGGAACAGAGGAGGGAGAGCATTCCTGGTATTAGGGACAGCCAGAGAAAATTCTTGGAACCAAGAGATGCATAACTTTTCTGTGGAACAGCCAGGAAGTCAATGTCTCTGGATCAAAGTGTATGTGTTTGGGAGTAAGGGCTTAAGAAGACCAGAAAGGTAGGAAGTGGCTACATTATAAAGGACTTTGAATACCAAATAAAGCATTTTGTATTTGCTCTTGGAAGCTATAGAGAGCCACTGAAGTTTATTGAGTAGGGGAGTGACACAGTCCGACCTGTGTTTTAGGAAAATCACTTTCATGGCTGAATGGAGGATGGATTGGAGTTGGGAGACACTTGAAGCAGGCAGACCCATCAGCAGCAGTTGCAATAGTGCAGGCATGAGGCAATGAAGGTCTAAACCAGGGAGAAGGCAGTGTCAGAGAAGAGAAGGTGTATTCAAGAGATTGCAAAGGTGAAATCAACAGGCCTTGGCAACAGCTTGGGTATGGGGCAGGGGGAGGGGGGAGGTGGGGTGAGATAATGTGAAATCCAGAATGACTCCTAGGTTATAAACCTGAGGAACTGGGAAGACAGTGTTAACCTCTACAGGAATAGGGAAGGTAGGAACAGAGGAAAGGTAGGGGGGAAGATAATGACTTCTGTTTTGGCCATACTGAGTTTAGGGTGTGTCCTGGACATCCAGTTTGAAATGTCTGAGAGGCAGTTGGATATGCAAGATTAGACGTCAGCAGAGTTTGGGCCAGGAAAGATGGATTTGAGAATTATCATAGAGATGATAATTAAATCCATGGGGGATGATAAGATCACCAAGTAAAGTAGTATAGAGGGAGAGGAGAAGAGGACTCAAAACAGAACCCTAAGATGTACCTACAATTAGAGGGTGTGATGTGGAGGAGGAGCTAGCAAAGTAGACAGGGAAAGAACAGTCAGGTAGGTAGCAGGAAAGCCAGAAGAGAGTAGTGTTCTGAAAACCTAGAGAGAAGACAATCTCAGAGAAGAGAGTGATTAGCAGTGTTAAAGGCTGAGAGATCAAGGAGAATGAGAATTGAGAAAAGGTCTTTGGATTTGGCAACTAAGAGATCACAAGTAACTTTAGAGAGAGCACTTTTGTGCTGCTACTGCTACCACATGACCAGCCCATCATGGTTCTAGATGCTGTGGGAATGGGAAAATAAAAGTAGATATTATGATCTTTGGACTCTGATATCTTTACAACTTACTCAGGGAGTATGACTCAAACATAGCACACACACACACACACACACACACACACACACACAACCACCACCACCACCACTACCACTAAAGACATAAAACAAGTGCAAAAGAATCTAAAAAAGTTTGTGGAGTATAAAGAGAGAAGGAAGGAAGTGTGCATTTATTAAGCATGTACTATGTACCTGTCACTGGACTAAGTTCCTTACAAATATTGTCCTCACAACAATTCTGAGAGATAGGTGGCAATTTCATTCTCTTTTCCACTGTATCTTTGCCTCTTGCTCACTTCTTGACTTCCTCTCCTCTCATAATAGTTTTCTTGGGGGCTGCATCTCAAAGCATCTCAGCCTTCTCCTACACTGGAAATTCATGGTTCTCTAGCCTGGGTCTCTGATTCAAATGGCTTTTGAAGGGGCCAGGATTGACCCCAGTTGGATACTAGTCTCTTTCCCTCACAGTGAAGTATTATACCACTCTATACACATGATGTCCTGTCACATTCCTTCTCTTCCTCAGTTCTCTGGCCTACTAGTACAGAGCATGCTGTCTATGCTGCCACTATTGCCTCATTGGCCAATCTCTGACCTTTGGAATGTGGATCTTTGGTTTCCGTAGCACTGGTAGGAAATGGAGAATGGGAGTATAGAAGTAAGCTCAACTATAAGCCCAGACACATGGTCTGCCCAGTTCTCTCCATTCCTCCACTCTACTGCAGACCTCTGTTGCCCCACAAAATGATATCACAATGCTGGCTATTGAGGCCTCAGCAAATTTCTGTAGTTTGGAATTTGGTTTTTCATGAAATTAGAACGAGGAAACATGGGTCAGGATGTGGGGTTACTTTCTATTGCAAGCCCTTGGGTCAGGTTGACTGTTGCATCCTTGCAGCTCAAAGTTCAGTGGGTCGTAGCGATGGGGTGCTGAGTATGAGTTATGCATTAATTCATGGAGTTTTTAACCTTCTTGAGTTCTTGGTCTTCTAGACCATGGAGGCAACTGGAATTGCTTTATCTTTAGCATGTAATTTCTATTTTTGAGAGCTTTAAGAGATTGTGAGTATGAAAGAAAATATCTAGTTTTCTATCCTGTTGAAGATGTGACCTGGAAGATACTAAATTACATAAACCATTGGAAGGGAAAAAATAACACCTACTTTGAGTGGCATACTTTAGGGAGGTTATTAAAAAGCTGGAAATGTCTGGAGGAAGACAACCAAAATAGTGAATTCTAGTCCATTCCATATGAAACTGAGTTGACTAAAGCAGACATGTTTATCTTAGAGAACAGAAGTTTGGGGAGATAGGTAATAGTTGTGGTTGCTGTTTCTGTTGTGTCCAACACCCTGTGACCCCTTTGGGGGTTTTCTTTTGGAGTGGTTTGTCATTTCCTTCTCCAGTTCATTTTACAGATAGGAAACTGAGACACACAGAGTTAAGTGACTTGCCCAGGGTCACACAGCTAGTAAGTGTCTGAGGTAGGATTTGAACTCATTAAAATGAGTAGTTCAGACTCTAGGACTGGTGCCACCTAGCTGTGCAAAGCAAAGAGTACTGTCATGAAATTTTCTAACAATTTTGTGTGTATGTGCTCTCCAAGGTTGGTTGACCACTCATTAGGTGTTTTGGAGGAAGGGTTATTTGGAAGGCATGGATTGAATTTGATGGTTTCTGGTGGTCTCTTCCAATTCTGACATTCTGTTATTATGTAATTCTCTCATTCATTTACTTGGGAAATAATAATTGAGTACCCTCTATGTGCAAATAGAAAATGCACTGGACTGAATGATACAATATCTGTTAGTCTCAGCTTTGTCACTGACTTGCAATGCTGTATATCTGTCCTGTGCCTCAGTTTCCTCAACTATCAAATGTGAATATGAACCCCTGTCTTGCTTTGCTTAGGGCCACTTTCTGGATTAAAAAAGAGAATGAATACCAAAGTACTTCAAAAAGCACCCCCAAAATGACACCTATTGGTGTGTTTTCTTGAGCAAATCATCTCACCTCTTTGGAAGTCAATTTCTTCATTTACAAAATGGCAATAGTAATGCTGAATCTCAGCATTGGAATGGCCCCTAGAAACTCCCTACCTCAGCCTATCCATTTTATAACGTACTGAACAAGCAGTCATCCAACATTTTCTTGAAGATTTTTGGTAAAGAGAAATATTTTACCTTTCAAATTAGTCTACTTCTCTCTAGGATAATTCTAATTATTAATAGTTTTTGCTTTTTTGTCAAGACTAAACTATTTTAATGTTCCTCCCTACCCCATCAAATCATCTCTTCTCTAGGGAAAAGGATTTTAGTGTGTGTGCGCGTGTGTGTGTATGTACCACTGAAACCTCTGGTAGTCTAGTGAGGTCTGTAGATCCCTAAGAATATTTTTATGCATAAAATACTTAGGATTATGGAGGAAATCAATTATATTGGTTATCAAAATATGGTTTTTCAAAGTTCACAGACTCCATTTCAAGATCCCCTACTACTGCATTATCATTCTCAGTTCCTTCAACCAATCTTCAAATGACATGAACTTGAAGCCTCTTACTATCTTGGTTTCCCTTCTTTATTTACTCTCCTCCTCCACAATGGGTTAGGAAGTAAATTTGTAATTTCCTAAGTGAGGAAATTTTCTCTATCAATGCAGCTATCACTTTTGCAGCTTTTAGTCTTAGAGAGCTGTCTAGAGTATTGAAAATTTAGGTGACTTGAACCCACTTGCAGCAAGAGTGGCTCTGCATCTATTTTATTTGCTAGGAGTGCTCTGATCAGGGCTGAGTACAGTAGGACAATCATCTCCCTAGAAGTGGATACTACTCTTTTGTTAATACAGCCTAATATCATAGGTACTTTTTTGGCTTTCATATTTCACCCTCGATTCATATCAAATTTATAATCTACTCCAGCCCCCAGATAGATTTCAGTTGTACTGCTACCTAGTCACAGCTCCTCCATCCTACACTTGTGAAGTCACAATTTTACAAACTCAAAAATAATGTCATATTTATCTCTTAAATTTATTAGATTTGGCTCCAAATACCATTTTGGAAATATCTTTTTTAGATCCTGATTGATATCTATTGTGTTAGCTTTCATCTTTGTGTCTTTATAAACTTGGTAGATTTGTCAACTATTCTGTTACCTAATTATCTAAGTCTTCAATAAAAATATTAAGCGGAATAAGGCTGAGCTCAGGTCTTTTTTTTTTTTTTTTTTTTTTTTTGCTAGAGATGTTTCTAACAGCTAACACTGTGCTATTAACTTATTAATCTTTGAATCTGGCCATTTAACTAGTCCAGATCCAGTTACTTACACTATTATATAGCCCACAGATGTGCATCTTTCCCATAAGAACAATATAAGAGATGTTTTGTTTTATGGGTTAAAATTTAGTTAATTTATACCTACAGATTTCCTTTGCTTTAGCAATCTAGTCAACCTGTCCAGTAAAACAAAAGTGAGCTTAATAGGGCATAACCTGTTCTTGACAAAATGGCTCTTTGTGATTACTGCTTCCTTTTCTAGCTTTTTATTAACTAACCCTTTAATAGCACATTTTAGAGGTTTTCCAGGAGTCAAAGTCAAGGTCAACAGACTGTAGTTTGAAGACTAGTCTATTCTTTTTAAAAATCAGGACACTTGCCCTTTTCTAATAATGTGGGACTTTTCCCATTCCCTCTATTGCAAAATCATTCTCTGTCTCTTTCAAAACTTACTGATGGGGCCCAGCAGTTAGATTGGCTGGTCCTTTCAGTACCCAGGGGTATAGTTTATCTGACCTAGTGACCTGAATTCATTACAGACAGTTATCTATTCTCTTATTAACTCCTTAAATATTTTGTGTATCAACTCCCAAGCATCCATTTTTGTTCTCTTTTTTTAAATCAAAAGTACATCCTCTTTGGAAAAAAGACAACACATGGAATCAAACTAGGAGCTCTTACTTCTTTCCAATATCATTGCTGCCTGCATCCCAAGCAGCAGTCCTTTTTCTTCTTTGATTTTCCCTTCTTCCCCAATATAACCTTTAAAATGCTTTTTTGAATCTTTACTTTTCCTTACCTGCCTCCTCTCTCTCAGAGCTTTAGCTTTTCTGACAATATACTTGTAGGAACATCCCCCAATTTTGTGACCATCCTTCCTGCTTTTATTTTCTCTATAGTTTTAGATATTTATATATTTATTTATATTTTATTTATAATTTATAACATTTTTATTTTTAATTTAATTTAATTTAATATTTATAATTTATGATATTTATAGATTTATAGATTTGATCACTGAATTTTCTGTACACCCATATCAGTTTCTTTTGACAACTTCACCTTTTCCTTCTTTTTTTTCAGAATTTTTCTCCTTGAGTTTTCAGAATTTCATTTTTGAAAGCCTCCCATATCTTGCGCTTACTTTCCCTGTCAAATCTTAATCCATAGGATACGATCAATCCTTTTTCTGAATCCTTTGAAAAGCTGTTCTCCTCAAATGCAAGGCACATGTCAGATTATATCAAGCTTTCCTCCTCTCTTTAAAAATTCTAAGATTTCCATCCTAGGAACCAATTCTTCCATGCTGGTGAACATGAGACTAAAAATAGAATTTTTGTCATTGATCCCTTTTCCTTTTGAAGAATAAAAATACCATAAGTCAAGAAATTATTAATTGCTTTGCCTTTGGTAGAAAGAGAGCTTAAGTGGATGTCTGAATAGCTGAATTTCCCTATCAGTACCATATAATGCCTCAATGCTACACTTATGTCCTATTTTCCAAACTCCTAAATTTATCTCTTGATTCCATCCAGATAACTCTGTAGTATACACCAATATTATTTAAATTTCTTACTTCTCTCTATCTCCTCTTACAACTATCTGTATTGTACTACCTGAGTATTTTCTTAATACACAATTTTATCATTTCTCCTCAAAAAAACAAAAAGTATCTCATCCCGTTTCTTTTGAACAAAGTATATCTATCCAGAGAGAGGCATTTTACAGCCATAGGCCTCACGTTTGCTTGTTTGTATTAAGATGTCTACTTAATTTTGTTTGTTCATAAAATTTGTGCATTTGTACGTAGATATATGAAACCATGTTTCATACTACTGGTTATTTTTTAAAAATTTTGTCTGCTTTGAATTTCTGAGCATCTTTACTGTTAGTGTTCTACACTGTAATTATGTTCTATCCAAATCCCAGTGACAGATACCAAATCTTTAACTAGTTGTTAACTTCCAGTCCTGCCTTTGTCTTATGAAGTACTTACCTTAGATCATCTTTAAAACACCACCAGTATCTTTAAGCTCTTCAGTGTCTTGACCAAGACTTTGTATTCTTTACCAATGCTTTCTAGATTCCATCTGCCATTACTTGGGCCTGCATTAATCACCAGAAGTTGGCAATAATTATCTCATTTGACAGGACTTTAGATATCCCATCTTATCCTCAATAGCAGATCTATTTGTTATTTTCAGGTTTTTAAATAGTATACTTCAGTACTCCTCATCAGAAAGCTACTAACTACCAGAACTCATCTTTTCTTACTTAGATAAGAAAAATTATCAGCTGACAGTACCTGCAGTTTTGTATCATCATTCCTTTGAGACTGATCAGTTGCCTTCTCCTCAGAGAGTCTAGCTCTTTCCTCTTTGGAAAAAACCTCATTTTTGTTCCTTATCTCCAGATGTGTAGTGGTGTTTCTTTCCTTTCTTCTTGTTTTCATATTATTTTACCCTGTAACCTCTAGGCAAAGGTCAAGATCCCTCTTTGCTTCTTCAGATCACTTTTATTTTGTATTTTTTTTCTTTTAACAAAGAGGCATTTCTTCAAATTTTCAAAGAATATTTCATCTTCTATTTATTTGGAATCTGGCACTCTTCAAGACCCCTTCCCTTCTCTAATATGAAGGAAATCAGCCTGTATTTTCAGCAGAAGTAGCAGTTATTTAACTCTATCAGAAATACAAACATCCTGGATTCCATGCAGACCTTTTCAGGATTCATTTTGGTCTCCATATTTACTGGAAAGAGATACTCAGGCCTTTGTCATTTTTACTAGCAGATTCCATTTTACTTGCACTATCTACCTCATAGGCATACCTTAAAATGCTTGAAAATTGTGAGCCAGTATTATTAATGTGGTAAAGTGATACACACATACAAGGTAAAATTATCATTAGAATTATTAGTAGAAAAGGTAATACCTCTTCCAATTAGTGTTCACTCAAAGATGTACTCTGTAGGCTGAGAAATCATGAATAAACCAATTCAATTGTAATTTCCACTCCAGAGTCAAAGTAGTAATTTATTTTCTGTGACCTTTGTTCATAAATTAAGCAGAAACAAACACTAGCAAAACTGGGATATTCTTTGGGTAAATAGCTGGAATTCTATGAAATGGAATAAACTGTTCCCAAAGCTTAGGCAATTGTTTCTCCAGGAACAGTTAAGGGAGGAGGGACAGATCATGAAATTTGTGGGGTTTAGGCTAAAATGTGTGTGTTGGGTTTGAAGTATATGGAATGAGCATATTCAAAATCAGTAAACTGAAACAATCATTTCACCATGTATTTTTCTTTCCCTCTGAGCCAAGGTGCCCTCCCTTTCTTCTTGCCACAGTTAGGCAATTCTGGGCCCAAAGGAATAATTTTTGTCATCATGGCCAATCTTTCTTCATCTGACAGGCAAGAACTCCTAGGGCACTCTCCAGTTGACTTTTAGACCACTCTGATTATTCAGATGACTACTTTGGAAAATGGGGATCCAGGTGTAGGATTTTATAGCTAGACATAAATTGATGAGCACCCTCCAGGCTGATTTATTGAGGGGCTCCTAAGTAGGACTCTTGATTCTGTTTTCCTCTGTGCAGGTAAACATCCTGGCCAACTATTAATATGGCCCCACCATAGAGTTTTTTATATAACATTGAACCCTTAGATCTAACTCTGAAAAAACATTGTAAATCATCTGACCCATTCTCATTTTACATATGAGGAACCCAAAGCCACAAGAAGGGAATTAGCTTTCTCAAAATCAAATGGGCAATAAGCAACAGAGCCAGGCTTTAAAACCAGGTTCCTGTGACTCTAGGTCCAATCTTGACTCTATTTCATCACAACCTCAAGCCTTAGATTGGAGTTAACAAAGCTAATGGATGAAATTTAGCAGTTCAGACAATGTTAAGTCTACTTTTAACTCCCTAATTTTATCTCCTATAGTTTGTCTATACAAACTCTCTATTTTTTTCAATAGTGGCACTGGATATCCCCAGAAAATGCCATATACTTTCTAAGTCTTTGCTCATGCTGATCTCCATTCTGGAATAAACTCTTTCCTTATTTTATATCAATAGTTTTACCTGTTCCTCTAGGCCCAGATCAAATGCCACCTCCCTCAAGATGCCTTCCCTTTCTAACCTATTCTATGTTGAGTTTTCTTTCTTCTAAATTCCTATAGCACTGTTCTGGAATTTGATTTCTTATTGTTTTCTATTGTTCCCTTATTATTCAACCTGTATGTCTTTTTTTTTCCTCATTAGATTAAAAGCACCCTGAGGCAGATGCTTGATTTTCTTTTTTTCCATCCCTTCTCAGTATCTATAAAAAATGGCATACAACATGTGCTCAACAAGATTGCCTAACTAGACCAGGAATTTTGCTCCAATGTGGCAAACTCAATGTGCTAGATGTTGAAGGGGTTACACGTTCTTGTGACTTCATGGAGGTTACAGTACAATGTGTTGAATAAGATCAAATTCAAATAACTATGATACCGGGGGAAAGTACAAAATGAATAGTAGAGACTATTAACCATAGAATCATAGAATCTCAACATTGGAAAGAACCTCAGAGGACATCCACTGACAGGAATCTCTTCTATAGTATCTCTGATAAGTGGTCATTCAGCCTTCTCTTCAGCCTCTAATTTGTCCCCAAGATAGAGAACTTAGCACCTCTTAAGGCCCCATTCTACTTTTGGACCAATCTGATTATTGGAATGACTTTCCTTGCATTGAGGTCAAATCTGTCTTCTTGCAATTTTCACCCATGGCTCTTTGTTCTTCCCTCTATGGTCAAGTAGAAAACATTTAAATTCTCTTCTACATTGTGACCACTTTTCAGATAATTAAAGATAACTATCATGCATACCCCTCTCTGCCTAGCAAGTCTTTCCTTTTTTCCAGAATGATTGATGCAGATCTTTTAACTAATCTTCATTTGGCATAGTTTCTAGTTTTTATGCTATATCTTTTTTCATTTTAATTCAATTTTCTTTTTTTTCAATTAAAAAGCATTTATTTTCTCTCTCCATTTTCCCCTCCAATAAAAAAGGAAAAACAGTCAAGGAAGAAAAGAAAATTGCACATTGACCATGTCCAACAAATGTGCATCTCATTCTGCATATTTGGTCTATCATATCTCTGTCAGGAGATGGGGGAAGAACGAGTAGTTTAGGTTACTAGGCTCAGCTCCCAGGGTTCAGAGCAGGATCACAGGACAGTTGCTCTGACCCTAGATAGAGACTACAGAGTAGCCCTTTTTCAAACCTCTAGCACCTATCTTTATTGGTACAATGTTGTTGTTGGTTTTTAAATCAAAGTTATTTATATTTCACCTCTTGTGTTTAGTTTTATTAGATTAGATTATCTTTGTAGTGCTAGGAGAGTTATAAGAGGAGAAATCACTATTGGCTGGAGTGGGGGCTGGAGAGCAGGATAAGAAAGCCTTCACAAGTGTGATGGCCTTTGAGTTGGACCTTAATGGTAGGTATTATAGAAATCATCATAGGTAAACATGAGAATAGAGGAAAGGACACTCCAACCAAGAGACATGGAATGAATAAAAGGCATAGAGGAGGGAAAATTTGCAGTAACTAGAAGTACTGGAGAAGTTAGCTTGAGAAAAAGAGAATTTACAGACTTTCTAACAAGAACAAATTGTGTTGATATAAGTTATCATGGTTATGAATCCTCTTGCATACATAATTTCAGATAATTCTGGTAACCCCCTATGGAAGTAGTTAGTATATTTGTCACATTTTACAGATGAGGAAAATGAGACTCCAAAGAGTTAAATGAACTATTCAAAGTTATAAAGATAGTAAATGTTAGCACTTGGAATTATGGGATTTAGAGCTGGAAAGGACCTTAGAGATCACCAAACTTCTAGTTTTACAGATGAGGAAATTAAAGGCCAAAGAGAGGAAAATGATTTGTTCAAAATTGCAAAAGGTGGAGCTGGTAGGCAACGGGGCCCATTGGAAGAAGAGTCCTTTGGGGAAATGGTTAGCCACAAGAACTTGGCTCTTCTTCTGTGTTCTTCCCTTTCTCACATTGGTAGGCCTGTAAAGACCTCTCACCCTCTTATTTGTATCCAGAAAACCCTCCAAGGGGCTTGTTAGATGAAGTGTAGCCGTTTACACTTCCTCTGCTCTAGTTAGGTTGTTATTCTTACTGTCCCATGAACATGCTGTGATCATTTGTGTCTAATTCCTTTGAACATATTGTTCCTATGGCTTGAAATGAGCTGCACTTTGCCAGATCCTTCCCATTCTGCTAAGTCCAGCTCACCCCCAGCAAACTTTCCTGACTCATCCTTGTATTAGCCCAAAGGGTGACTCTCTCTTCTTACCTTTTATGGCATTTAGGGTTTGGGCCCTATCCCCTCTATATCTTAGACTCTCATTATTTGTTTGACAATTTATTGGAAAGAGATCACCATCACCAGCCAGAAAATATCAAGACATCAAAATGATGTGGTCAATGGATTGAACAATTTAAAGTGTTGACCTTTTTTTCTGTGGAAGTGGCAATGATGAGAGGAAATCTGTACTTTCCGAGTTTGTCTGTGGACCCAGGCCTTTAGTAGGTGCATGTTGCCAAAAGGACATAACTTAATAATTCATTTGAGGGACAAGTTTAAGAGGATCTTGATAGTTTCTGCAGATATTTTCTCCTGAGGTGTCATAAAGATGTTCAAAATGATGAAAAGAGTTTCTGCAGTAGATGAATTTAGCAAACATTTTTTACATGCTTACTCTATATAAGGTACTATCTTAGGTGCTGAAGATAAGGACAAAAAATCAAAGATTGTGCCTGCAAGGATCTTACATTCTACTTTGGGACATAACATATACACAGATGAGTAAATACAAGGTGATTTGATGAAAGAGAATAGTAACCATAGAGAATGGAGGTGAGAAGAGGCCTTGCATTGAGTGGCACATGAAATAAGTATTGTAGGAAACTGGAATTTCAAGAGGCAGAGGTGAAAAGTGAGAGCATTATAGGCTTGGGAATCTGTGCAAAATATGGAGACCGGAGATGGAATGTTGATTTCAGGAGATAGCTAGAGGGCCAGTTTGGCTGGAGTATAAACTTTGTGAAGGAAGGTTAATAAGAAATATGTGCAAAGATAAGTGTGAGACACAATGTTTAGGTGTTAAATACTAGTCTGGGGAGTTTAATTTTATCCTAAAAGCAAATGGAAACCACTCAACATTTTTCAATAGGAGAGTGACATAGTCAGACCTGTGTGTAGGAATATTAATTTTCCAGCTATGTAGAATATGATTTGGAGAAGGTAGAAGTTTGGAAGAAGCCAAGCAGTCCAGGCAAAAGGTGGTGACATCCTGAACTAAAGCAGAGATTATGTGAGTGGGAAGGGATTAATGCAAAGAGATTATGTAGACAAGATCAGCAAAACCTGGTAACTGATTGGTTAGAAGTGTGAAGAGAAAGTAACAGTCAGAATGACTGTAAAAGGTGATGGTGATCTCAACAGAAATAGGAAGGATTGAAAAAGGGATGGATAAAGGGAAGCAATAATGGGCTAATTTGGGGACATATTACATTTAAGATGCCTATGGTATATCCAGGTGAAAATTTCTAACATGGTGCAGAATTGGAGTTCAAGATCAAACTTAAGGCTACTCACAGTGTCATCTTCATTAATATGTGAAAGCTGTTGGAATAACTAAGAGAATATACATAAAGAAGAGAAAGGTGCCAAGTACAGAGCCTTTGGGGATGCATCTTTAGTGGGAGCAAATGAGAATGAGAAGGAAGAGTGGGACAAGTAGGAGACCTAGGAGAAAAAAATCATGGAAGCTAAGGGAAAGAAAGAGTGAGTATTCAGGAGGAGAGTGTTGCTTAATAGGGTCATGCACTTAAGAGTGACCAAAAGCAATGAGGACTGAGAAAAGGGCATTGTATCTAGTACGTAAGAGCAGAGCATCAGCACCTTGAAGTAGGCAGTTTATTTTTTCTCTTTATAGCATAGCATCATGTCTGAGACATAGACTATAATAAATGCTTGTTGAATGAGTGAATGATTGAGCATGGTATTAGAAAAGTTGAAAAGGACAGTTTCATTTGAACTGTAGAGTCATAAGCCAGAGTGAATGTTTGAGGAATGAGGAGAAACTGAGACAATAAGTATGGAATACTTTTTCAAGTTTTCAACTGTAGTCTCTAGCTCTACCATTTATTGTCAAGTGACAGGAATTTTGTAAGCACTTCTTATGTATCAGACATTGTACTAAGCACTGGAGATATAAAGAAAGGCAAAAACAGGATCTTTACTCTCAAGGAGCTCACATTCTAATGGGGAGGACAACATTCAAATAACTCCTTACATTTATAATATATACAGTGCAAATGGGAAAGATCTCAGAGGGATTCTTGAGGAATTCCCTTCTGGGGAATATGAGACTTATGCTGAGTCTTGAAGAAAGCCAAGAGGTGGAGGTAATGAAGGAGAACATTCAATTTCTGAGGGATAGACAGAAAAAAAGGCAAGAGACAAACAAGGAACAGGCCATTATAGCTAGATTAAAGAATATATGGGGGAGAGGAAAATATAAGAAGACAAAAAGGTTGAATGAGACTGAGTTGTAAAAGCCTTTAGATGCCAAGTAGAGAATTTCACATTCAATCTTGGAGGTAATTAAAAGAGAGCTAGAGTTTATCAAGCAGGGAATTTACATGGGTAAACCTATGCTTTACAGGGGTGGGGAACCTGCATCAAGTCCAAGGTTCATGAAATTTGGATTCAATCAAAGGGCCACCTTGAGGACCTAGAGGGCCACATAATGCCTTGAGGCTGCAGGTTCCCCATCCCTGCTTTAGGAACATCACTTTGGCAGCTTAGTTGAGGTGGATAGGTTGGAATGAGGAAAAACTTGAGGCAGGAAGAAGGTTATTGAAGTAGTCCAGATGTGAGATGATGAGTGCCTGAACCAATATGTTGGCTGGCTTTGTTAAGGGAGAGAGGGAAATGTGTATGTATAATAGGTTGTGAAGGTAGAAAGAAAAGTCTTGATTGGATATGTGAGGAAAACAGGAGTAAAAAATTGAGAATGATACTGAATTTATGAGTTGAGGTTATTGGATAGATATTGGTGCACAAACAGTAATAGGAAAGTTATGAGGAGGGTAAAGTTTTGGAGGGGGTATATACAGTGTTCTGTTTTGGACATGATAAGTTTGAAATATCTATAGAACATGAAATTTGAGATGTTCAAAAGGCAGTTGATGGTGTGAGAATGAGAGATTAAGGCAGGGTATATAGATCTGGAAATCTTCTGAATAGAAGTGATAATTGCACTCATGGGAGCTGAAGAAATTGCCAAGTGAGATCGTATAGAGAGGGAAGACAAGAAGGTCAATGACAAAGCCTTGGGTTGTGCCCATAACCTGAATGAAGATCCTGCAAAGGTTACTGAGGAAGGACAAGGCATTCAATCCAGTAATTAAAAAATGATTAGTAATTTTGAGAGAAAGGAGTTTCAATTGAATGGTGAATTCAAAGGCCATATTGAAGAAGATTTAGAGTTGGGTAAAGGAGGAGAAGTAGAAGTATCTAGCCTACACAACTTTCTCAAGGAATATAAGTTAAGAGGACTGAGGATTTTGGGAACAGAGGATAGTGTAGATATGAGTTAGGAGGGTGTACCAGTGCAGAGTTAATAGTCTAGGAATGAAGAGAGATGGGTGGATGCAGTGGGCATCATAGTGAGAATGAAGGTCAGGGTTTGTGGGAGGGAAAGTATCCTAAGACATAGAGAAAGATGTAATGATGAAAGAATATGATCAGGTGAAGTGATTTTAGAAGAAAAGAAAGCTCTAGTACTAGTGGGAATCATCAGATCAAGTGAGGAGTTTTTAAGAGTGGGAGACATAGGGATATGTTTGTAGGTAGTAGGAGGAAATTCTGTAGCTGGGGAGAGTTTAAATATCAGAGACAGGGGTGATAGAGGGGATTATCTTCTAGGGAAGATAGAATGAAATGTGCATGTAAAAATGGATTATGTCATCAGATAATATAGGGGTGAAGGAGAAGATAGTGGGGGAAAGTATCTAAGTGATGTGTACTGAGGAAGAAGGAAGAAGAGTGCTTTTAGCAAATGTCTCAGATTTTCTCTTAAGTATGAAAGAAGGTCCTCAGCTAGGAAGAGGGAGAGTGGCTCTGTGGTAAGCTTGATGAGAGATGAGAAAGTTTGGAAGAACTACTGAGTAAGTGGAATAACAAACCAATTAGGAAAATATAAAAAAAAATGCCTTATTACATTGAGAAGTTGGCTGAAATTATGTAATACAAATTTGTAGTTGATTCAGCCTGGTTTTGTGATTTTTCTCTAGTTCCATTAAAGAGCATTTGAACATGTGGGGAGGAGTCAAAAAGTGGAAAGAATCTATGTTTGGGGTTTGACAAGACATGACCAACAACAGGTTAAGAGAACATGTGAATTGACAGAAAAGGATAGTACAGAGTTGAATTGATTAACAAAAGTTCAATATAGACAAAGGTGGGTGTCCAGTTCAGGAACAAGGGCCTGAGAATGAACTGATAGGTAGAAGGAATGATCATGATGATGAAAACAAAGAACAGGGTTAGGGTTTATAAGACACAGGGCAAGATGAAATGATACAAGAATATGGTTAGAAAAAAGAATTTTAGAGTTTATTAACATGAAAGTAGAACATTTGTGAGTGATAAATGATACTGCCTTGTCTGTGTTTAACTGGTATAGAATGGAGGGTTATGTCATAAGAAGTGAGGGGTTTGAGGAAGTGAGGAGGTAGGGTATTTGAGAGATCATCAATATGTGTATTGAAATCCCCTAGTATAAGAGTTGGAGTAGAAAGAAAAGCACTGAAGTTATTGATGAGTAAAGGAAAATATATTAAAAATTGATAGATAAAAGCCACCAGAATTTTAATTGAATGATAAATTTGAATAGTGTGAACTTCAAAAAGGAGTTGCTGAGTGATGGCGGCAGAAGAATAATCTGTAATTGGAAATTGGGAGTAAGGGGTATTCTAATTCTTCTGCCATAAGTGAGTCAGGGCATGAAGTGGGTAGGGAATGAGAGGGTTATTGGTAATAAAAGGGTAGCAGAGATACTACTATTGCCAGGTAGGAAGCCAGGTCTCAGGGAATGCCAAAAGGGGGAAGGAATGAGAAAGCAAAAGTTTTAAGATGTAAATTTTAGAAAATTTGTTAATTATGGAGCAGGCATTACAGAAAGCATAGTGGAAGGGGCAGGTAGATCTAGAGTGAGCTATTTTGGGGGGGTATAGATAAGGGGGGTGTAAGTAAGGGGTGGGAAAGGATTTGTTTGGTGATATATTCTATACGGACCAGGGAGGCTTGTGTCACAGCTAGAAGCAGTACACAAAAAGAAACTCCTGGAATAGTCCAGTCGTGAGGAGGCAGTTGGTGATATTGTGAGATGGTATTGAAAAAAAGATGGGGTTCAGAATTCTGGAAAAGTCTCTGGGGGAAGACAGATAAGAGAAGTGAATGTCTGGGATCAGGCTGGGAAGACGCTAGGGCAAAGACTCTGGGGCCTGGCAAAATGGATATCCAAGGATGATACAGGGTTCTGGGACAGTGACTTTATTAAGTCTCTATCTCGATTTCTCAGTTTTCTTTATTGTATAACATAGATAACAAAATATGTCCCCTGTCTGACTGACGGGGCTGTTGTAAAAATTAAATTCAATGACGTAGATGAAAGTTATCTCAAAACCATATAGAATTTTTAAAATGCAGGAATGAACTTTTTATCATTGTGATGCAAAGCTTAATACTTTTTGGGTGACAAGTATAGCCACCATGAATATCATTATCTTCTTCAATAGTAATGCAAATGATTGTCTCAGATCTGGCACTGGAATTAAAGGGCAACAAATAAGGAGAATGAAAAAATTGGAATTATCTGATCACAAGAAAAGTCTTTAAAACTGAAAGGACCCTTAGATATCAGCTAAACTCTTCATCTTGCATATAAGGAGTTGATGTACATACCAGAAGAGATAAGAGACTCATTTCATGTCACATAGCTCACTAATAACAGAACCAGATCTACTACTCCACCTTTGGTGCAGTATTCTTTCCTGTCATTTGAGGCTACCCTCCTAGGTGGATGAACACTCATTCCAACAACGTTTAAATACTGAATTTTGATACCATGTTCAGCTTGACATGTAGGATCTAGATATTCAACACAGAATGGGATTCTGTGGTCGTGAAATGGAAAAAAAAAGCCAGACAGCCTCTTTAAGGAGGAGATGTCATAGTTTGCAGGTAGTTTGCAAGGAGGTCTTCTCAGAACAACTAATGGAAGACAGTTGTCTCTGTCTTTTGATCTAACTTCCTGCTTACTGAAAGGGGTGAGCTTTCAGGAAGGAGATTTTTCATTTTATCTGGTAAACTGATTGGCCCATGGAAAGGCACTTTTTTTTTAAAGGAGTAATTGTAAGAATTGAGAGAGTGCCAGAACATAGACTCCCTAGAGGATCCAGGGGAGGCGGGATATTGGTATTTTCCCCTTTCCCCTCCATAGCTAACTTCTCAAGTAGTAAAAACAATAAAAGTTTGGCAGGTCAATTCACACTGTAAAAAATTAAATTAGTGGTGGTATGTAATGAACACAGCTTGATACCCACAGGGATAAGATTTTTATCTTACTCTTGGGATTATCCTGAGCAACAAACAGTCCCCTCCAGACCTGGCAAGGAGATGCTGCTCTCTCTATTGTCTTTCTGGTAGAATCTGTCTCTGACCCTGAACTACAAGGTCCAAAAATTGAAAAATTCAGAGGGAGTAGCTGATGAGGAAATAGGCATGAAAAAAGTCTTTGCCAGGTTCCTCAGTCAAGAAGGTACATACTGAGTAAAGGTTTGAACTGAGAACAAAAGCACGACTAGTTCTGAGCTTTACCACTGTAGTACAATATTTCCTTCCCATGTTCCTCTGACTGTCATGATGACTGATGTAAAAATATCTAAGAACAATTCTCCTCTATACGCATAGAGTTAAGATTGAGTGGAAGAAGCAGAAAGTCCTGATTGCTTAGTGACTGATGAATCCTGAGTTGGTAGTCTTATTCAAAGTGTATGCACACATAGCAAATGCTTAATACATACTTGTTGCCTGACTAATGAACTGGCTTAGGTTCTCTTGGATGCTTTGGTAAAACAAATAAGTTAGGGTGGATGATCTCCAAGCTTCCTTCTATCTGTCTATCTCTCAAATACTATTTGTTTCCTACTAGATCCTATTGATACCTACAAGATCCCAAGCTTGAAAAGTAACCTGGAAATCCATGAATCCAAATTCACTAGGATAGAAGAAACTAGAGTGATCAAAGCAAGAACTAACAATGAAGAGTTGGTTGAGTTGGGGAAAACACAGTAGATCTGGCCATACCAAAGCCAAGTATCCCCAAATCAGCCAATATAGCATTTATGAGAGGTCAAGAAGAACAAGGTTCAATTAAGTAACAAAGGATAGGTCAAAAATTAGCTTCATGTCTGTTAGTGATATCAAAATAAGGGATAGTTAAGAGTTCTACATAATATAGCACATAAAGTATATAATATAGAAGGCTCTAAATTAGCTAGTACTTTGTTAAGGGTATCAATAGAGGGATCATAGGACCGTAGATTTAGAATTAGAAGGGACTTTTATATGGAACCATTCACCATCCCCCCTAAAAATTTATATGTGGATACCAGGGGTGTTGGCATATATAAATAAACAAACAAATAAAAGTATATGTATACATGTGTATGCATGCATATTATACATGTATATGTATCTATATATGTGTGTGTGTAGTTTGACCATGACTATACCTATCTACACATGAGTGCGCGCATGCACACACACACACACACACACACAGACACAGTTTTACCATGACTATTTATGTAGATAGATAGTCATGGCCAAACAATCAATAACAATTAGTAAGTAATAGAAAAGGAATTTGTATCGTAGAAAGTCTAGCAAGGACTGAGACCCCAGGGTTAACCTAGTCTGTACAAACTACTGACTGTTTCTTCACTGGATCTCTAAATACTACAATTGGGGTTTAGGGTCCTACAGTGCCATTATAAACGTAACCTTCATAGTTCTATAGCTTTGACAAATGGTTCTCAAGGTAGCACCTCAGTTTTAAAATGGTGAATCAAGATTGCATGAACAGAATTTCTAATGATAGAATTGCAATGTTTGTCTAGGTCAAAGATGTTATAAGTTTAATCAAACTTTACTGTAAGATTTTGTTGTTGTTAAAAGAGAAAACTGTCTAGATTTGTGAACTAAAATGACTGGGATCCAAATATATTGAAACTTGCCCAAAGTTACACAGCCAGCTAGTTGCAAAATCTGTATTAGAACTCAGATTTCCTAATTGTCAATCCACTTCTTCTTCCATAGCAGGTGACTACTTACTGTGACACCACAGCCCCAAACCTTGAAATATTGGCCACCTATGTGTGTATGTGTATGTGTGTGTGTGTGTGTGTGTGTGTGTGTGTGTGTGTGTGTGTGTATGTGGAGTAGCCAGTCCTGTTTTTAATATGATCCTCATGCTTATTGTAGGACTGGTGAAGAATCCTTCAAGATAATATTAACAGGAAAAGCAATTGAGAGAAATTATCAGTTTCCTATTTTTTTTATATATTTCCCCTCCCTGGTTCTCAGTGTCAATGAAAACAGCTCTTTGAAAGTAGCAGCACTAATCTATTCTAAGATCCAGTGAGAACACACAGAGCAAAGAGGACATTTTTGTAATTCCCTTCTCTGTTCATTGAAATTGGCTTATAGAATAATAAACCTAGACCTCAGTTTGGTAATGATTTGCCATCTATCTCTTGACTGTGTGTGGCCCAAGACATAGGCAGCTATAGAAATGGTGTTCATTGATCTTTCAATTACAAAAAAGCAACCCAACAATTTCTAGTCTGGTCTTGGTTAACCAACTGTGATTGACTTTGTATATTCTGGTCTTCTAGTAGTCTTTAAAGTTATAAACTAGATTGGCATTTGGAAATTGATTTGGGACTCAGGTTGTTGGACTTGGAGACAGAAAGACCTGAGTTCAAATCCTACTTGGGACACCAGCCAGAACCTCTCTGAGCTTCCTTTTCCTTATTTGTAAAACAGAAATGAGAGTGGCAGCTTGTTCGTGGGATTGTCATAGGAATCAAATGAAATAATATAATGGACATTAAGCACTTTGAAAATTTAAAGTGTCATAAGAATTTTGGCTATTATTATTGAAAAAAATCTTTTCATTTTGTTCACTAGAGTGAAGATAGATACAATCATGGGAGGTTATTATCCTGCTATTATTTTCTATATTTAAATATAGTTTTAGAGAAACAAGTATATGTTTCTAGAATGGTTGCTCCATAGGTAAAAAACTTGCTTTTATCTTAAACCTTTTCCTTTTTCATTCCTTCCATTCTCTTGTATTCATGGAGATCTGACTCCCTCCTGATGACATAGCTTTCCTTTTACCCATGGTCCTCCTTCAATATTTATGAACTCTAAAATTCCTTCATGTTGTCATAAGTTGTCATTCTGCTTTTCCCTTTGCCCTGCAACTCATAGCCTTATTTTCATCCTCACTGTAATCTCTAATCCTCCTACCCTTCAGTTCTTTTCTACACTGCCTGCACGCACCTCTTTTCTCTATATTAAACCCTTGGTGAACTGTGTGACTCAATTGTCCTCTTCTCTTGATTCCATTGCCACCTTATCCTATAGAGGGTCTTCCCTATCCAAGACTCAGCCTTGATCTATTCACCCCATTGCCTACCTTCACTTCTATTTGTGTGCTGTTGAACAAAATTGGGGAGAATCATGAAACCATGCTAAGTCCACTACAAATGTGGTATGTAATCTCTACAGGGCCCACACTATGGCAAGGCAGTTGTTTTATATATCCCTAAGTGATTCATTATCCCATTCACCACAGTCACTTTTTCACCCTTTTAATCCTTCTGAAAGGCTGCCCTAGCTCCATGGACTTCAACCATCTCAGCTGAAAATCTCGACTTGAAGAACTCAGGCCTGAGAACTGCTTTTAAAATATTGAGGCCATTTGTTGAGCAATTTCACTTCCCCTGTCTTCCTCATCTTGAATTATTCAGCTGTCTTCCCTGTCTCTTTCTTCATCCATATCTACATCATGTCTCATATGAAATGGTGGCCCTTCTGTTTGCAAAAGTAGACTTCTCTATATACACTCATGATTCCATTCCCTCTCATCTTCTCTAACAGATTGCCGGCACTCTCATCACCATTCTCTCACTAATCTGCAATCTGTCTCCCTACTGACTGCTTTCCTGAAGCCTACAAACACTCTCATGTCTCCTTCCTTCTCTTAAATAAAACAAATGAAAAGTCACTTAAGCTGATTGTCCCAACTAATTATTGTCCCAAGCCCCTCCTCTCTTGATGGCTAAATTCCTTAAGAAACTCATCTGTAATTTATGCCTCTACTTCCTTTCCTCTTACTTGCTGACTCTTTGCAGCCTGACTTCTGGACTCATCATTCAGTTGCAGCTGTTCTCTTTAAAGTTATTAATAATTTCTTATTTGCCAAATCTAGTGGCCTCCCCCTCCCCAATTCTCATTCTTCTTGACCTCTCTGTAGGATTTAACATTTGCAAATACCATCTTCACCTGTTTTGTTTTCTTTTATCAAAATGACCAGAATTTCTTAGGTTCCTTTGCTGGAGCCCCATCCGAGTCATGTCCACTCACCATGGTTGTTCTGCCAGGCTCAGATCTGGTCCCTCTTTTATCCATATTACATAATTTGTTATCTTATCAGCTCTCATGCCCACAGTAACCATCCCTCTGAACTTGATTTGCCATCTATTTATCCAGCCATAACTGCTCCTTTAATTTCCAGTCTGACATCTCTAATTTCCTCTTGGATATCTTGAACTGAATTCCTGTATACATCTTAAACCCAATATGTCCAAAACTGAACTCATCATATCCCTCCAAAACTCTCCCATATTTCAAACTCTCCTATTACTCTTCAGGGCACCACTATCCTGCCAGTTACCCTGACTGATAACCTAGGCGTCATCCTTCACTCCACCCTCTCACTCAACCACACATAACTAATCTGCTACCCAATTTCTACTTTTACATCTCTCAAACATGTCTCCATCAGTCCTCTAACAAAGGCACCACCCTGGGGGCCTTCATTACCACACTCCTTGACTATTTCAATGGTCTGTTGCTTGGTCTCTTAGCCTCAAGTCTCTTCCACTTACTTCTCCATTCAGTTATCAAACAGATCCTCCTAAAGTAGAACTATGTCAGTCTCCTACTCAGTAATATCTAGTGATTCCCAGTTACCTACAGGATAAAATTGAAGATCCTCAGTGGTGTTTTAAAGGCTTTCATAGTCTGGCCCCTTCCAGTCTTCTTTTAATCTTCTCCCTTCTACATACTCTGTGACTTAGAAACACTGGCCATCTTGCTGTTGCTTGCACAGGTCACTCCAACTCCTGAATCTGTGTGTTTTCATTGGCTATCCTCCATTACTGTAATTTTCTTCCTCCCTGCTCATCACCACCTCTTGGATTGTCTGGCTTCTTCCAAATCTCAGCTCATGTTGTACCCTGTGCAAAAGACCTTTCCTGAGGGGACCAAATCACTGGCAGCTGTGGTGGTCTCCATACTTCTCAACCCATAAATACCAAAAAGGTCAATGGGAAAACTTTATGGGTAAAAGAAGAGTATGTGGAATGGTCAGGGAGTGGGAGTGGGGGGTGGCAGTGGTGGCTGATGGTGGCAGCAGCAGCAGAAGCTGCTTCCTGGATCTCTGGGCCCACAGATGTTGGGGGAGTGAGTGAGTGGCTGATACAAAATCCTTGAAGTCTGAGATAGTACATTCACCTAATCCCCCTCTGGAAGTCCTACCTTGACAAAGATTTAGAAAGTCAAGTGTTTGGTGGGAAAGATGAGTAAACATTATAAAAGAACTATAGAACTAT